>NW_026542598.1:7746150-8270098 GCF_028750875.1 Macrosteles quadrilineatus
AGAGATTGTGTAACAGAACAGATCAGAGCCTGGAGCAACACAGTTTCCAATCCAGACAAGACGAGCTAGTGGGCTGTGGAAGTCGAAAGACTTGGTGTAGTGTCTTAAGACGAAGAGTTCCCTATTCCTAGTACCAGACGGTACTTTGAAATTTTTATCAGGATGTCCGGACAAAATAGACGACCTCTGATTATTTTGAGCAGAAGCATGAGGTCGGCCATGTCTCGGTGCACCGCAAGAAATACAAGCTGGAGCCCAGAAGAGAGAAAATCAACAGGGACATCCACGTTGTTGAAGCATTGCGAACTCCCACCAAGCGGATGAAACACCTCTGCAATGCTTCAAGTCTGTCTTTTTCGCCAATGGTATAGGGTGACCACACGGGGGGGCGTACATCACAAGCTGTCTCACCATAGCACAGTAGGCCTATAGCGTTCTTAGAGCATCAGGGTTGTTAATCCCTCGGGTAGATCTTGAGATGAAGCCCAACATCTTGTTGCCCTGTTTACAAATCCCATCAACGTGGGATAACCTGGAGAACGTGGGAAGAAGCCCATATATCGTGACGGAAGAAAACACCCAGATCCTTTATTCCCGTAATTCTTGGGTTATCAACATGTGAGATTGAGTAAGATGTCAAGAGGGGATGCTTGCTACGATGAAAGGACACACTTGAACACTTTTCAGGGTTAATCTGCATGTTGTTACTGATGCACCAATGACTGATTCCATCCAGGCTTTTTGCACCATTGACTGATTCCATCCAGGCTTTTTTGCACCATTGACTGATTCCATCCAAGCTGTTTTGCACCAGTCTTCCACCGAGGAAATCTCGGGGAAGATTTTTAGATTGTCGGCAAACAGTAGAGCATTGGTCACTGTTAGAAGAGTTAGTCACAGTTAGGTTTAGGTCACAGAATGATAACTAATAAACCCATACTGTACAGGTAGGCCTAAAACAAGCACATCTTTTTCAGACATGTTAATATGAAAAACATAAAGCTCTTTTATCTCAACATTATCTATAGGTCTAACCAGTAAATGTTTGGTTTTGATTAGCCTATTTTTATTTTTTTGTATTAATCCATTTCAGGAATAAGTAGGCCTAATTGCATACTGTAGGCTAATAAGGATTAATTTTAACTCCTCAACTTCCTTTTTAGCAAATGACAGACCGCATGGCCTTAGTGGGAGATTTAGAGTGTGGTATTGAGTTGCGACGAAGTGAAGCATCACGGTTGCCTCCAATATGGGCGGATAACCTGGAGGAGAGTCAGTATGCGATGACAAGGCTACGCAACAAACTCAAGGAGCTTGAGGCACTTTACGACAAACATGTGCTGAGGCCAACATTAGATGATTCAACTGATGAAGAGAGACACATTGAAATACTCACGCAGGAAATTTCTAGGGTGAGTGATTATTTTTTATCTTCAATCTCATTTATTTGTCCTTAACTTAAAAAATTTAAGATAAAGGTGACAGTTAGTTTGGTTAAATGTGTTTTTTTAAATACTTAACAGCATTGTTTCCCAAGCTGTGATACACTAACCACTAGTCGTACGCAAAGGTCACTGTGGTGGTGCGTAATGTTTTAAGACGAGTATTTGGTCATGATTTGGGCATTCAGCCTGCTCCATTTTCAAATTCTCGAGCAGATCTCCAGTTTTTTCGCGTTCTTAAGCACGTTGCCCTTAAAATTGAGCAAGTCAATCTCACTCTAATCCAATTAACTACGAGACTGTAAGGCTTAGGATACACAATTTTTCTGACAACCTTTCAGTTCTAGTGCTCTTATCAATGTTTGAAAATCGTTGCCTAGGATTCCGCAGACTGATGTTATCAGGGGAGTGAAAGAGGCATTTTGGCACTCACATGCTGACATATACTTTCTTTTCTTATCTTCTTCTGCATATTTGGAGACATGAGGGAGCATCAAATAAATTAAATGAAAAAAAAAAATTACTTATTCCATGCAAAGTTATGGTCATAAGGCTCTTCCTTTCACTGAAGAAAGAGACAACATACAACTATTATTAGAGATCATTAAGCCTATAAAGTAGTGTCTCCCAAACTTTTTAGACTTGTTATGTAACTTACTATATGGTGACATTTTAATGATTAAGAATGGCCTAGTTTTTTGGTGTTTTTAAAAAGTAATATAAATATTTAAACTCTGCTCCTGAAAAATGTACACCGGACTTCCCTACCTGGCAACCATAACATGAACCTACATTGTAAATAAAACTTATTTTTATGAAACAGATGTTTGCTGCCACTCATCGGCTGGTGCAGCAGATTCACCATCACAGTTCAGACGCCACGACCAACATGGAGCTCAAGCTGAGTAACAACGTAACTGCCTCACTCGTCACTTCTCTGCAAGATCTTTCTACTTCATTTAGGAAACTGCAAAGCTCTTATTTAAAAAGTAAGTGTCTTTATCAACTCATAAGGCTAGCCTATTTCACGTTTATGTACTTTGTAGGAATTTTTTGAAATTTCAATCAGCTGTAAAGTTTGTGTTCTTTTATTAGTGTAGACCACTTTAAAATGTTAAGTAGGCCTAAATTAAACCTCGTTATGGAAATGGTGATTGTTTGGCAGGATTTACACATACCCTTTGCAGTGGTAGTATGATACAATTCTATACCTACAATATTGCTGTTTAATGTTGGAGGCAGAGATTTTTAATCACGCATAATACTGTGGAAGTAACAGCCAAGCAAACTAAAAAGTATCTCATTAAGTCCTCAAGTCACCTAGGGGCTCTAGGTATACAAGAGGTAGGCCTACCGTATAGTAGAACTCTGATTAGCCAAATTAATTTTGAATTGGGCAGATTCTTAAATACAGAGATTAAGATGGCCAGATTAAAAAATAACCCTCCACAGCAAAACTGTAGCAATTTTCCATGTGCCAGATTGTATTTTCACTAAAATATCTCCTTAAGAATGTCAGATTTATTCCCTATTTAGATAAGATTGGTGTGAAGGTTTGCTGCTTCAATAAAGTGTGTTTTTTTAATTATATAAACAAGAAAAGTACAACGGTTATACCTAATTTCATCATAATCAGGTGATTTTTGCTCAAGTTAACATGCTAACGGACACATAAAAAATGTGGTATACAGTATATACATATATATTTGAATCTGAATGGATGGTGTTTTTGGCCTCTAGAGATATAAAAACAAAACAGTAAATCAGTTCGAGGTCCAAATTTTACTTTCAGACCTATGGTTATAGCTCTATAGCACTATAGGAAATACGCTAAAAAAAACATAATATGCAATGAACAGGTAGCCTATTTTATTCTTGCATGTACTTTCTTTTAGAAATTAACTCAAGAGAAGAAACTTCGAGGTTGTTCTTTGACTCTGAGATGTCAATGGGACGTCAGACTGATCTAGACTGGGAGGTCGACAATGAACTTGACAACTTAGACCGAGCGTTCAGCCTATCTACTGCTCAGCAGGTACTATATTGATCCATGTTTCAACCAGTGAAATTTCACATATGAAAATAATGGTTTAATATCTTTTTTTATTAACAGAGGGTCAGGCTTACAAGTTACCATGGGACTGCATCGCAGCTGGAACAGCTTATTGTGCACCCTCATTCACAGGTCCTCATTCTCCGTCAAATCCCAGGTCTCCATAGTGAACCATGAGAACCTTTTGACTATCCCTTTGATCTCCCGACAATAGGCCAAGGGATCTCATATGACCTTGTAGGGCTGGGCACATAATTATAACGTGGAAGGCTGACTCCTCCTCCACACTACATTTCCTACACAAGAGGCTTTCAACTTGAATTCCCATCTTGTGTAAATGTCCGCGGAATACCCAGTGGCCGCTGATAAAGCCAACCACCTTCCGCAGGGTCTTCATATTCAGCACAAGGGCATCTGCAGCTATCGCACCGGTAGGTGTCTGCAGCATTCTCTTTGACTGCATCTTGCCATTATCATGACCAGGAATTGTCCGTCAGGGTTTGCATCATGTCCTTCTTGGTCATTGCCCCCGTTGAGGTGGGAACAAACGCTGATACCTTCACAGCTTTCACAAGGTCTCTGGCTGGGGCAAGCTGTAGTGAGATTTCCCCGAAGGGACTCAGCTCCTGAACTCGCTTGACCAGCCAATCCTTTATGGCTGCGTTAGCACAGCCAACCACCAAGGCCTTTAAGATGGCAGCTGCTTATCCTGACGTCTTTGCCACGAATGGCCCGACAGCTCCCCCTTCATTTTGTTGGTTTCAGCCTCCATCCGTTTCCTGTCCGGGTGTTCAGATTTGACGATGACCATCTTCTCCACAGACATTGTCTCCGAATAGGTGTGGGTACCGGTGTTCTCTGTGAAACACCTGAGCCCTCTCCCTCTTTCGTCCTCGTCTTCTTTTTCTTGCCCCAGACATCCTCATGTGTCAGGTGCTCTCGCCCCCTCATTCCATCTTTCTTCCTGGAGGCTTCACTAGAGTCAGCTTTGGGGTGCCACCCTCGCCCTGCTTTTTTCCCAGCATCCTGGTTCCCGGAGGAACTGGCTTTGCAGGGAGCAGGGTTCGGGTACTTGGCAGCCCACGTTAGCCTCCTCTCACTTCTGGATTGCACCTTTTTGCCTTTAGCTAAAGCATCTGCTATCCTCTGTCTTCGCAACTCGCCCCTGGAAAATCGTTTTTTTTGTTCCTTTTGAAGAGAAACCTATGTTCGATATAAAAGTCAACTTCGACTTGTGGTGCATATTGAAATTGACTTACCTTTTGAAATTTGAGTTGTGATAGTTTTTATGTAATTTGAGATGAGCTATGCTGCTTTAACTTATAGAGGTAAAATATATAAAATTATTTTTAGTAATGTTATTTATCATGTATTGTTATTTATTTATTTTACCAAGAATGGTTTACACAGGGATTGCAAATCATTTTAAATATCAAAAGAATTTTATATCAAGGTTCGAGTTAGCAAGAATTGTAGTGTTATGTCAAAAACTAAAGTCAAATCTCTAAACCGACAAAACTTAGAAAATTCTGCTGATATAAATTTTCTGTGTTCTGTAGGGAGGATTAACACAAACACAAACCCAACTACTACTACTAGAGGAGGAGAACACTCGACGAGCGGAACATCGGGAGGCAGAGGTGAGGCAGATAGTCAAGTCAATTGTGGATCTCAACGACATCTTCAAAGATCTGGCCCACATGGTCGCCGATCAGGTTAGTAACACTAGAGATAGTAATGAGTCAATCAAGTTGTATTCGTTTATACATTGCATATTATTCACTTGTTTTAATGGGTTCTAGACAAGAAATGTTGCAATTTGTTCCCACTACTTGTCCATATCGCTTCAGGTTAGACACCCACTCTTTTTCTTCTGCGATCAAAACTCGTAGCTCTTTTACACGGTGTTTTGTTGTAGTTTTGCTTCTGTTTTACTTTCTCTGAGCTGTCCATTGTCTTAATATTTTCCACAACACAATACAATGAGAGGCTCACAAGGAATCTGTAAATTTTCAATGCAAACAAGGCATCCCTCCACTTTTTATTTGATATCACTTGTTACTTACGGCCACCAGACGGCATAATGAACCCTTGAAATACACCTGTTAACACCATGATGTCCAGTGTGAGTACTGTTCAAAACATCTGCTCTGATTTTACTAGACACAGATAATCTAGTACCGTGGAAAATCAAGTTGTAATGAAGCACCAAATTACCTCTTTCCTCAACAAATGCAGTTTTCTTCAATGTGGTCCAATCACCAGATTTAATCGCATCTTTTTATACACCACACAAGGTATCCTCAGCTTGGACATCCTTTATTGTTGAAGGTTGTTGAAAATTTTTATTGTAAAATATTATTTGGCACCGCTGCAATTGCTCATTTCATCCCATGCTTTAAAGTGATTTACAATGGTCCAAGGACAACTTCAATCATGGCCTGGATGTTCAACACACTAGGATAAATCCCTTGTTTTAGCAGTAGCAATTAAGTTTGCAATTGATAAAACAATGTATTTTAAAGATTAAAATTGTCATATTTTGCTCATTTGCTTCTTTAATCACAACACCACAATTGTTGAAATCTCCGTGACCTTAAAAGATAACCCAACAGAACACCATTTATGAATAGACTAAATACATTTTAAAATCATATAATCACCATAAATAGACAATGACAATTGTCAATGGTTCCAAATTTCCAGGTTCCATTTGAAATACAGACTTTTTTCCGGTCATCCAAAATCAACACATTCCCAGTTTTCTGATCGGCTGGACATCCTGGTTGGTATTTCAGAACATACCAAAATTGCGTAGTTTTTAATTTCACTTGGTTTGGGTTAACCAGAGGTTTGCATTATTGGGGTTTGAATTTCAGCAACTCTGGTGTACTGTAAGTCAAAGATAATCTACCGATCCGTCTCTTTTACATACATCAGACTCAGACTGCACATTTTACTCTTGAAAATGGAAAAACATATAGTTCTACTAGTTTTATTGAAGCCACATTGTTTATTTTTAATTTTAGTTGTAAAGATTGACATGACTAATTAGTCCAGCATCTATAGGGGGTTGAGTATGCACTGAAAGTGTAACTCTTTTTGACTTTTGATTGTTGTTGGGGGCATCTTGGAGATGACAAAAACCGATGTTGTCACCCTCCCAGCAGGTGCACAACTTGGGGGGAGGGGGGAAGGTGCTCTGAGACGTGTTCTAGAAAATCACTTATATCTCGTGAACTAGACACGATAGAAACAAGCTCTAAACGGCATTGTACAGTCCAACCTCAGTATAACGAATCTGAAGGGACCGAACTGAATATTCGTTATATCAAGGATTTTGTTAAAACGAGGTTCGTTATATAGAGGTTAGGTTTGCAGGAATTTCGCTAAGTCGAGGTTCAGAACCAGCGTCGGTCAATATAGGTCGGGATTTGACCTCATTAAAATACAATTAAAGTAGCATAGACTACAATACTTTATAGTACAGTGTTTACATTGTACAGTAGAACCTAAATTATCCGGCATAATAAAGGTGAGGGATCTTGAATATTGCGCAATCATGACAATGGCATTGACCTTGGTACAGGTTAAAAACTGTAAGTTTAAAATCACAGCTTGTTCTAACCCTCCTAAAACCTAGCCAAACCCTGTATTGCGTAGTCATAAACCACGTAAAGAACAAAACAATAGGCCTACAGTAGAGTTTAGTAAGCTACTGCTCGCGATAGGCCGGTAGGCTACTTACATTACAGTACTGATTTATCACAACAGAGGAATGTCAATAATAATCATTAACTATAGCATTGGTGTTGCTAGTTGAAACAAATCGTATTGAAAACAATAAGTTATTAGATAAGTCATTATAAAAGTGTATAATCATAGCCAAATTAAGGATAATAAAAACACTCGTAAAAGGAATGTTAAAATAACGATGTTGCTATTCTTTCTCTTTGGTTTTGTTTTTATATTCTTTCTTAGGTTTCTCTTTATCCAAAAATTGTACAATTCACCATAGTTATCCCGTATCGCCCAATCACAGCTTACTAAACATTACGTCGTCTTCAGTCCTCCCTCAGTCTCAGTGAATTGAATGAAATCAGTTCTCAGTTGCAAGTTGCAACATAGCGCGCGCAGCGACAGCAGACAAAGAAGTAAAACGGAGCAGACGAATGTTAGCGCAAGCGATGAGGTGACCTTTCTATTTCATTTGATAAAGAAACAGATTTTCCCAAAACAATAATTGGGTGGGGGATTTTTTATATCGAGGGAAAGACGTAGACAATTCGTTATGTAGAGGTTAAATTCGCAATGTAGAGGTTCTGACAATGATAAATTCGCTATATTGAGGTGTCTTATTTTAGCCGAAATCACGAAAAATTCATTAAATCAAGGTCTTTGTTATGGTTTGTTCGTTATGTAGAGGTAAAATATACATTGCGTCTTATGGAGAGTTCTAGGGGATTGAAAAACATTCGTTATATCAAGGAATTCGTTATATCGAGGTTCGTTATATCAAGGTTAGACTGTATTACCAACTTCATCTGCTTTAAAAAAATACCCAGGAAAAGTCCAGTATCTATGATATTAGTTGAGTTATTTAACAATTTATTAAAAAAATTGAATACAAACCCCTAAAAACGTTGAATTATCCATTAAAACCCCTTTAAAACAACAAAAAGTACAGTTTTTCATCGTGCAAAATATGTTTTACACGCTAAAGTGACTTTATATGGTAATTATATCGAAATATTACAAAGTAATGCGAGGTTTCCGATGAAGCTGCACGGTGACGCGGATGACGCCGCTGCGCGGCAGAAATCAACGTGTAGTACAGACTTGTAAAAATTGGGTATGTACCGAAAGTGTAACGCATTTTCACTTTTGATTGTTGTTGGGGGCACCTTGGAGATGACAAAAACCTATGTTGTCGCCATCCCAGCAGGTGCACAACTTGGTGGGAGGGGGGGGGGGGAAGTAGTGCTTCGCTCATATCTCGTGAACTAGACACGATAGAAACATGTTTTAAACGGCATTGTACAGTATTACAAACCGCATCTGCTTTAAATATTTTACAATGAAAAATCCCATATCAATGATAATAATTGAGTTATTTAACATTTTATTTGAAATTACAAATTTCAAGTCAAAATACCGTTTATCTGCCCATATAACTCTCATAAAACAATGAATAGTACTGTGTTTGGAGTGCATTCTATGTTCAACACGCGAATTACAAAAAAATAAGTGTACTGTACTTTCCTTAAAATAATATGTACGGAGTTCTCGAGTTTGCGAGAAAATAATTATAAGCTGTTTTTAACACTAGGCTATTTATTTTAAATATAAAATTTAAACAAAAATCTAGGTACAACTACCAAAGAAAATGCTTCAGTTTGAAATGTATACGGTTTTTATTAAAAGAATATTAAAATAGACTTGGAAATGCTGTACTTCATTTTAAAACTTAACTACCATATAAACTACACATAAGAAAACAACGGATACTATTTTGGTCATCTTGTTTGAAACGGTCTTAATGATGAGGATTTCTACAATTTTTAAAACATTTGCAGTACGAGCAGCAGGATTAAGAAGAAAAGGAAGCACCTGCAATGCCACCTGCTATATAGAAATCACAACTAATCCATCTGCCGTCAAGGACATTAGTAAAATGCCTTGAACACCAGGCAGCTTCAAATGACACCTGTTACGGAGTAGTGCCCAACTATATTTTTGGGAAAAGTCCTTGACAGCAGAAATAGAGCCTTTAGATCTATTTCAGTACAGATTTTTCAAAGACAGCTCAGGAAAATTGCGCCCCCTTCTTATAACCCTGCCTCCGGCTCCTACAAATTTGCTAAAGCCATGTATATGCAAGACTTGTTCTAGATCAACTGTACAGTAGCTGATTTTCAAACAAGTCATCCTGCTGCTCCTACTGAAAATGTTTTAAAAATTGTAGAAATCCTCATCATTAAGACCGTTTCAAACAAGATGACCGAAATAGTATCCGTTGTTTTCTTATGTGTAGTTTATATGGTAGTTAAGTTTTAAAATGAAGTACATCATTTCCAAGTCTATTTTAACATTCTTTTAATAAGAACCGTATACATTTCAAACTGAAGCATTTTCTTTGGTAGTACCTAGATTTTTGTTTGAATTTTATATTTAAAATCGCCTAGTGTTAAAAACAGCTTATAATTCTCGCTAACTCGAGAACTCCGTACATATTATTTTAATGAAAGTACAGTACACTTAATGTTTGGTAATTCATTTGTTGAACATAAACTCTAAACAAAGTACTATTCATTGTTTTATGGAAGTTATATAGGTAGATAAACGGTATTTTGACTTTAATTTTGTAATTTTAAATAAAATGTCAAACAACTCAATTATTATCATTGATATGGGATTGTATTTCATAAAATCTTTAAAGCAGATGCGGTTTGTAATACAATGCCATTTGAAACATGTTTCTATCGTGTCTAGTTCACGAGCGCTACTTCCCCCCCCCCAGCCCCTCCCACCAAGTTGTGCATCTGCTGGGATGGCGACAACTTTGGTTTTTGTCATCTCCAAGAAGCCCCCAACAACAATCAAAAGTGAAAATGCGTTACACTTTCGGTACATACCCAATTTTTACAAGTCTGTACTACACGTTGATTTCTGCCGCGCAGCGGTGTCATCCGCGTCACCGTGTTGCTTCATCGGAAACCTCGCATAACCTTGTAATATTTCGATATAATTACCATATAAAGTCACTTTAGCGTGTAATTATGCACGATGAAAAACTGTACTTTTTGTTGTTTTAAAGGGGTTTTAATGGATAATTCAACGTTTTTTAGGGGTTTTTATTCAATTTTTTTAATAAATTGTTAAATAACTCAACTAATATCATAGATACTGGACTTTTCCTGGGTATTTTTTTAAAGCAGATGAAGTTGGTAATACAATGCCGTTTAGAGCTTGTTTCTATCGTGTCTAGTTCACGAGATATAAGTGATTTTCTAGAACGCGTCTCAGAGCACCTTCCCCCCCTCCCCCCAAGTTGTGCACCTGCTGGGAGGGTGACAACATCGGTTTTTGTCATCTCCAAGATGCCCCCAACAACAATCAAAAGTCAAAAAGAGTTACACTTTCAGTGCATACTCAACCCCCTATAGATGCTGGACTAAATGCAAATTTTGTATTGGTTATTTTGGTTTAATAATTGAGTTATTGAGCTATATTAGTTTTGTATCGTCGGTATCTATCCACTTTACTCGGACGTGCCTCTATTGCTTGTTCCAGGGCACAGTGCTCGACAGGATTGACTACAACATAGAGCAGGCCCAGGTACAAGTACACGAAGGCTATCAACAACTCCAGAAGGCTGACTTGTATCACAGGAAGAACCGCAAGATGATGTGCATCCTAGTGTTGAGTGTGGTGACTATGCTCCTGACTTTTATACTCATCATCACCAAGTTTTAACTTGTACTTATAGAAGCCAAGCTTTAGTATTCAATGATGCCATGTTTATTTCGTATCTTGCTTAGCTCAAGTCATTATTGTGTTGTTGATAACCTAAAGTGCATGTATATATTATTATTTGTTGAATCAAAGTCTTTCATATGTTTATTATAGCTAAGTTGATTTTAGATTTAAAATTATATTTTTGTTGACTTAGGTTTGAAACCCGGTTTTATAAGTATTTAAGTGAGTTTATTATAATAATATCTATCACCATTGATAAAATATATCACATAGTCCCTTATACATTTATAATGCTTATGGATCAGAGGAAGTCAATTTTATGTTGTGTTGATCAATAACGCAGGATCATAGGGGCCTTTTTATTTCTAGTGATTTTATAACCTATAAAATTATAAATTTCAAATGTATTTATTTATGTGAAATACTACTTGTCCTATGGTATTACAACAAAAATATTGAGCACAGTTTTAATCTACTGTAAAAAAACATAGAAATATTTTTGTCAACATTAACACACTCAAGCCTAAAGGTACTAGCATTGACTTTACACAGAGCTTCAAATGTTACTTGAATGGGAAGTCTACTCTGTGTATGGTCAATGGTACTTCAGGCTACAGATTTCACATATGGTCAAAATCCTACTTGTGGTATCTAAAGTCAATGGTATTACTTGGCTAGTCAATAATTACTTAAATGTTCAGTAGACAGAGAACAAAATACATCCAGGGCATACTTTAATGCTGTAATTTATTTTGGTTATTTTTTATGTACAGTATTGTAAATATAATGTTCCTAATTTTTATTTCCCTCATTTTAACATTGTTATTTGTTATAAAATATATGGTTGTAAAATCTGTTTATAATTAATCAAATGCATAATGTTATATTGAACCCTGAGTTTTTATGAGTAAAACTTTTTCTATGTAAAAAGTCTCAAAATTGATTATATCCCAAACACTTGTTTCCTAAATATTTCTTTTCAATGTTTCCAGAACTGTTTTTATTTATAATTTTATGAACAACTAGCAGAGTACCCGTCCTTCGTACGGGGTTGGCGTAAGTATAAAATGCTTATTGCAGTGATACTCGTGCTTTGCATTTGCAATAAGAGAAGGACACGGTTGGAGAAAATTTGGTTCTTTTAATTTACGGTATGAAACATCTACCAAAGCCATAATAATGTTCTACCTTTGCACCTAAACAATAGAAAATAAACGATATCAGCATTCTGACACATACTTTCTCCCATAAGTTTGTCAACAACCTTTATCATGTGTAAGCGGTGAGAGTAAACATACGGAAATGGAATTTGTACGATTTTGTTCAGAACTTAAAGGACTGTAACATACTAAATTTTTATCAAAATCGTTCGGGCCATTTTTGAGAAAATCCGATTTTTCCGTTTTTTATGGGTTTTTAAGGGAAAATCCCCATTAAAAATCAAATTTAAAAAAAAAATGAAAAAACGCCAGGAGATACCATGGATTAGAACCTACATACCAAATTTCATCGAAATCGGACCACAGGTGTAGTCCCTAGCTCTGTACACATCCAGACACACAGACGTCACTTCGAAAACCATTTTTTTTGGGTCCAGGGGGACCCAAAACGAATATATCCACTCAAAACTCAAACTCGAAAATTTTGACGAAAACAATCCTTTCTCCATATACTATGGTATAGGGGGAGAAAGTAAAGTAAATTTCCAACTATTCGCACTATATCACAAATTATTTATAAATCAAAAACTTAAGAAATACCTGTAAACAGGATCTTACTTTGACAGTTTTCATTGTGTATAACAGCTTTTTGTTACTGCTTGGTTCAAATTAGCTCTTGTCATAAATGCACAAAGAATTAATAGTGCGGCACCTTGTTGGTAAACCTTATAATCTTTTAATGCTATTGAATTCATAGAACCAACTTGTGTGTGATACAGCTGATAAAATTCTTTAATTCCGTTTAAATATGGATACTCATGAAGTTAACATGGGAAACTCTAGAGCCACTGGGGCGGAGCCCAAAAGGGTTTTTTGAGATAAGAATATGTCTATATGTTAATCGGGAAAGTAATATATCATCATTCCAAATTTGAACCCAATCCGACCAGTTGTTAATGTGTGATTGAACTTAAAACAAACAAACATACATACAAACACACAAACTTTCACATTTATTTAAAATACTAGCAGGGTACCCGTCCTTCGTACGGGGTTGGAAAATAAGTATAAATGCAGTTATACTCGACCTTTGTGTTTGCAATGTGAGAAGACACGGGTTGAGAAAATTGGCTTCCTCAAATTTACGGTATGCTATAGTATTACACATCTACCATAGGTAGCCATAATGTTCTACCACTTCACCTACACAATAAAGAAAGATAGATTATTAAAAATTTGCAAAATATCACAAATTATTCATGAAATAAAAAAATATAAATATAACTGTAATAAAAATCCTACTATGACAGTTATCATTGCGTATCACAGATTTTTGTTGCTGAAAAAAATAATAGTGCTGCACCCTGTTGGTAAATCTTATAAATGTTTAATGCTTTTGCATATAATAGAACCAACTCTTTTAGTTGACACAGCTGGCTAAGTTTGTTAATTATGAATATTCATAAGGTTAACATGGGGAACTACAGAGCCACTGGGGCGGAGCCCGAAAGGATTTTGAGATAAGAATATGCTTATATCCTTATATGTTAATCGGGAATGTGAGCTATCATCATGCCAAATTTCAGCCCAATCCGAACAGTATTTTCCGCGTTTACTTGTCACAAACATACATCCATACATCCAAACTTTCTCATTTATAATATTAGTAGGATTAGTATGATAATATGATTGATGTTTTTAATCAATGTTATTTTCCTTCATGAAAGCTGTAAAAATGGTTAGCAATATTGTCATTGTCAACCACTGTAATTCGACACATTATGTAAGGTTTTAATTGCAAAGCACATTGCAATGAAAGTATGAAAGCATTTATGTAGCAGCAAGTTTTTTGCTTGCCACATACTACTGGTTAGTGTTTGGTGAAAAGGGTAAATAATAATCTATGATAGTTATAAATTTAATTTATTGATTAAAAATTGTATAAATAAATAAGCCAACATTTTTTTCTTATAAATTAAACATCATATTCCAATTTGTCATGTCAAAATAGCATAGCTCAATGGAATGATGGGTACAAAATACAATTAGAATTTCCTCCTCCTTCTTTAACAAATTTCTTCATAAATGTTGGATATTGTACGTATCTTGTGAAATGCACTTTTTAAATCATCTGTGCAAAAATAAAAATAAATAGTAAAAAATATTTTGAGAACACTTTTAAGAACTCTTTTAGTTTAGGTTTAGAGTTTTCTTGTTGATGCTGTATAACCCCGGTTTCTATGAGTCATTGTTTGTCTAGGTTCATTTCAAGAAGCTTTTTAAATGAATGTGAGTGTATTTAAAGCAAAGAGATTCAATACTGAAGAAAACATAGAGTTGAATGATTAATTTTTATAAATACTACGTTTAATTGACCACTTAAATGATAAACAGCTTTCCAGCAAATGAGTTAAACAAAATTTCCAATTTGACTGTTGTTAGTTTTTTAACTGGATACATGTTTATTTTTACAGATATGTAATTCTGTAATGAGTTGAGTTGCTAACTTTTAATTTAGTATTTTATTTTTAACATTTATTTATTTATTTATACACGGCAATAAATAAATGACAATTTAATTGAAACACACTCTTGTTATTGAAATCATAAAATAGGAACCAGACAGCACAAAAATGTTGTCATAATTTACAAGAACTGGCATTTAAAACATGTTTCAGGCAATTTATATTACACAATTTCCAACAAATATAATGTTTTCAACAAGTCTATTTTGGGAGGTTTAACCATTTGTATACTTTATATGGTTTTATCTTTTTTGTTTAGCTTATCAGGTAATAATACTTGGGGTTTTATTCCTTTGAAAATTCCGTCTGAACCTTTTTATCAGTAACCTATGAAACACCTTTCTTGAAGAAAAAAACATTTCTCAGTTAGCTATCGCAACTACATTACAATTTGCATTCTCTCTTAAAACAGAACACTTATAGACACTTAAGAAAATTTTTCTAAAAATATTATTTCATTATTTGATTTATTGTTAACGGAGTATAAAAATAGTAAAAAGTATAAGACAACATAAATTACAGTAAGTTTTGTTTTGTAATACCTAGTTTTTAATATAAAAAAGCAGATCATAGAAAAAATACAACATACCGATTTATTTAAACTTAACAATAAATATAAAATTAATAATAATGAAAATAAAAATCTATAAATTGATATTTCATTAGACTTTAAACCATAGTTTATCTTCAGTTAAGGGTATATTTTAAAAATATTATGGTATGACTTTAAATGCTTAGCCTACTTGCAAATACATTATTAAAGTTTCTTCCTATAAAATTAACAAAAATTAAAAAAATTGTTCATGTAATTCTAATTCTAAAAGTCAAAAAGTAACAGATTATTTCATCACTTATAAAATAACATTTTTTTATTTAGCCTATACTTCATATTGATGTTCACAAAATTTAGTTAAAAAAAGCTACAAATCATATTAATTGAATACACAGTATTTTTAATATGTCTAAATAAATAATACAGCATTGTAACAAACATTAATATAAGTTGTCAATCTTTTTTATCACAGGGCCTTAGTCACAGTTTATATACATCCTACGCTATTCTCAATATTTACATCACCGTCCATACCTCTAATTTGTTCATACATTTATGCTGATTAAGAGTTAAGACAACAACTCAGTTGTTAAGGAAAAATGATTTGATATAATCTAATATTTCTTTTTTCATAGACTATTCAATATGAATTGAAGGAAAACTAATGCAAAGAGAGAATTTATTACTGTTCTCATTACTTTATATTATCCAGTTTTAAAACTCTTTTTTGTAATTTTTTTAGCAGGTACAGTTAAAATCCTACACTTTCACGAGTAACAACATAGGCTATATATATTTTCAAATTGTGGTAAAAAATATCTGAGATTTCTTTAGGTCTTAAATTTAAAATTCTGTATTACACATTACGTTGTGGATAAAATAACAAATTTTGAAAACTAAGCTAATCCTAACACTAATTTTGTATACAAATGCTTTGAGACCTAGACTAAAACTGAGGCAATACCATGTACATCACAGATGGTGCTACACCAACAAGCGTCTTTCGCTTGTATCTCGTCACGTCGTCTGCTTCCTTCGTCTGTGGAGGTCGCCTGTGATGGCAGTTGCTCCGCCCAGGAGGAAGCGTACAAAGTTGTCACCTACCAATGGTCCGGCCGCATACACTCCCTCACCCACACCTAACACCTTGTGTGTCCAAGGGTCGACTGCGAGGGGGTTGGACCGACAGTCCAGCGGTTGTTCAGGGTCCACCTGTCACAAAGATTTAAGGTTAGAATTTAATCTTTGTCTATGGATAGCTACACATTCCATTCCCATAAGTTGTAGTCAGTTTAAGAATGAAAACAAACACAAGACGAAGCCACTGACGGAGTGTTTTGAAGTTTAGTACTGAATTATGTTGAATCTGCCAACGTTTTAACCATGCTTAAGCTTAAAGGACAACTTGTTGTTAACTATTGTATCTCTTGTGTAGTATCACAGTTCACAGGAACGCTTTGTTACTAAACACTTCATCCTTTTTGTTACTAAACACTTCATCCTTTGGTCAGGAACTTAAGCCTTATGATTACAGACAACAGGGCCCAGTTTTAAACCTGTCATAAAGTGTATAAAATTTACATTAGGGTGGCAATCTTTGGATTACTAAATGAACTCTAACAAAACAACTATCCAACATAGATATACAACTTTTCAGGGATTTTAATGGGTTTGGGTCAAATAAATAAGAAAAAGCCCTAAGTGTAGTGAAGTTTTAAAATATTTTATAATATTTTGAAAGAGATGCAATTCTAATTATATAGTTAAATAATTTGGTTCACAATAACAATACTGAACTAAACTACTTTCCTGGATGAAAAACAAAAGTCTGTTTGGCTATACGGATCAATGGTGTCAAATTAATTATCAAGAAAATGATGCATTGCCTGTTTAGATCACACATATATATATAGGATATTTATATGCATGCACTGTGGATGCGATGCTCCCGGGTGTGGATTAACGTCCCCGCTAGTGGGTACTAACGACTATTCGCAGTACTATCCTGATAA
The DNA here is from genome assembly GCF_028750875.1 of Macrosteles quadrilineatus. Classification (NCBI taxonomy): domain Eukaryota; kingdom Metazoa; phylum Arthropoda; class Insecta; order Hemiptera; family Cicadellidae; genus Macrosteles; species Macrosteles quadrilineatus. Next base: position 7,763,375 of record NW_026542598.1, read on the forward strand.
TTAGACCAATTCGTTAATTACAAGGAATAATGTGGTTCGGATTCCACCATAAACCGTAGGCCCCTTACTTGCCATAGGCTGTATGGGCTATTAATTAACAGCTGAGTCTAAGGAACATGTTGGCCTTAGTCACCAACAAGACTACAAGATCGCACCACTCATCTTACACTCAACCTTCATTCGTATTTGGGTTCAAATACGCACATAGTGTCGTCCCCATCTTAAATAATGGATAATTACATCACTAACTGACTTGCAGTGAACTAAAATTTAATTTTAAAGTTTCTAAAGTACCAATACTTGGAGATTTTCTCATAAAACTATATGATGAACAAATTTCAATCCTCTAAGTAATGAAAATTGTACACTTACTGCGAGAGTCTGACCGTCGTGGAACTCCGCTGGGAGGAACGACAAGTCCGGACGAGATCCTATGAGGATGACCATGAGCGAGGCTTGTAGCACACTCTGGTGGCCCGAAGGTGAACTGATGGACACCTTGTGGCTGTCGGAGGCAATGTGAGTGACTCGGTGGTGAGGGTAGGCCTCGTAGCCTGCGTACCCTCGACCTCCTGCATTCATCATCTCACGGACCTGCAGCAAGGATTAGATTAGATTCATACACCCAAGAACATGCCTAAGATCAGCTGGTTCCTTAGTCAGGATCATTTTAATAAAATCCCAATAATCAAGGACAGCTTAGACAAATGTTAAAGATTTAGACTTCTCTCAAGATTAAACTGATACTGAACGAGCACTATATCCACTCAGCTACCTAGGTCTAAGTTATTCACAGAACAAACATACTGCACATATTTCCAATAGTTTCTTACAAAAGCATACAAAAACTGAAAGAACTATTGAGCTGATACTTTACCACTTTGGCATCAGGGGCATAAAATTTAACAAGCTTGAAACCTATTTTTGTTACTCACAAATTAGTTAAGACACCACAATTAAGACCAACTTACTTTTACTGTGATAGGTTAATTTGATTTCACAATATGATAAACTTTGCTTTCCATAAGTCAGTTTGTGAATCATATTAGTGCAAACAGAGAAGTGAGCTTAAAGAAGTGAGAATGTCAAGTCATCTGCTATCTATATACACAATACAATAAACAAACTCATTTTTGAAATCAATTAGAGAATAGTTAAGTCCCCACACTAAATCATAGTTTTAATTTTCTTTTTTACAATTCAAACAAAAGCAGGTTTATATTTTTTAAGTGTGATTAAAATAGTCACATAAAAAATGTACTCAATGGCACATTCATTCTACAGTGTTACGTTAGTTTGGACTAAACCATTCATCACCCAAGCAAACTTTATTCAATATAGAAAACTTACAACACATAAATGAACATGTTCGGTAGAGACGGTTAGAATCCAACCTGCCACATTCATTACAAGTCTAAATTTATAATTTAATAGTGTAAGAACTGGTGTGTAGTAACTACCTTGTGGTATTCAGGATACATGTTCTCAGGTAAAGCATGTTCGGGGGAGATTCCACTGCGTCGGAAAACATGGATCAGTGGAACCGAGTGGAACCTGCAAGCCAACACTGCGTCTGCTGCACTGAGTCCAGCACCAACTACACAGACTGGGTCGACACTGCGAGAACCTATACAGAGAGATCAGATTAATGCAATGCCTACATATTCGGGTAAGTGTTTTAAGGTGAAGTGAGTTGGAGAATGAGATTTTTTTAGATGTAGCCCGATGGCTGCAGGCCAGGGTTGCCACCCGTCCCGATTCTGCTTCCTTATGCCAGTATTTAAGCCTATGTTGGTCCAGGAGGGAGGGGGGCAATGTCCCGATTTTTTCCTGACCTCAGGTGGCAACCCTGCTGCAGGCGCTTCTAATAAAACATTTAATAAATATAATTTGCTCTGGAGATTATGGATCTTTTGCAACAGTTCCATTTGTTTAACAATTAATTGTGTTATGTAGTTTTTTTAAGGGAAGGACTATACATATTTTGATTTCATCATGTTTGTAAAATATTTTATAGATTTTAATTCATTCAAGTGAATATTTTGATTAATGTTTTACAGGTTAAGCAATTTGGTTGCATATACTACTGTTGCTTCGTCTCTTAAATGAAGTAGTTTTTCATTTCATCAATTTTATTATTCTAATTGATTCAAAATGATTATTTCTTTCTAACTGTGGAAGAAATAAACATAAGATAAAACTATATACCATAACACCTTATAACTATCCCAGTTACTCACCATCCTTGATTCCCGGGTTGTCCTTGACAAACTGCGCGAGAGCCTTCTCAAAAGCAGCCAAGTCATGGAACACCCACGACGTGTTATCCATCTCCCCAGGTACGCAGAGTCTGTTCGGCTGGTCTGTTGACCCTGTTGCCATCACGACAGAGCGACAGACATAGCTGAATGGCTTGTGGGTCTCAGTGTCGTAACCTTCCACCGACCACTGCGCTGACGCACACGAGCAATCCTTGTTCTGGAAAAGCAGTTTTAATCAATTTCATGTCAAAAATATTTTAGATGTAAAAGGGCACATCAGTGGCATATTGAAATAAAGAATCACATGAAATATTTGGGGAAAGCAGTCATAACCCCTAAGTAGTTTTTATTGGATTGAACCTAACTCTCTCGTACCGAAGTCCTAAATGCTAACCACTACTCAAACTACACATTCTACTCTAAAAGACTATTCTAATATTGTATTATATATTGATTAGGGGCTTCCTTTGTAATCTGATAAAACCTCCAAAAGAGTTAATTTAATTGAGAGCATAAACTTACCAGGTTCAGAGGAGGCAAACGACGGACGGAGGTGACGACCACGTTGTTACGCAGGTACTTTCCCAGCCTCATGAGTCGCACGTAGTCGCGGTAGTAAGCTGCCACACTTGCGACAGGAACACGTCGCACTGTCGTGGACGTGCCTCCGTTGTGGAGCATCTCCCACCTACGGAACTCCAGTCCGGGCAACTCCATCCACGAGGACAAGCTGATTGTCAACACATTGCCGTCCATTGCCTGGAAGCATTGCATGTTAGGTTAGGACATGAAGTGATAATGCACATAATCATAAGCACATAATGCAGATGATAATGGACATATGGCGAGAATGCAGCAAAATTATGATTCTCTTTTTTCTAGGTTTATTCACACTATTGGCATTTCTTATGTTTTTGTAAAGAAACACTTCAAAAAATGATCTTTACTATCTAACATAGACCCTTAGTTCATTAAATTAATTTTAATTTATAGCCAAAATTGTATATAGGTCCAGAGTATAACTCGCTTCAAAGCGAACCGGCTAAACCATCAGATTTAAAAGTGAGCACTACAACAGTTTGGCTGCCCAAACGAGGTTCAAGAGTTATGTTTTTAAGCTTAAGCTTAAGAACTATATAAGCAGACCTAGACTTAGCACCCTTTCTAAATATTTGAAGATAAAATGTGCAAAAACAATAGTTTTTTATAGTCTTTATTGTCTTGACGGCAATATCTACACCTGATACTGTATTGCAGTATCGTATCACAGTCAAAAAAATCAGTTAACCAATTTAAAAAAAATCAAGCCACAAAAACCTTGGGCTTTATCTATAATAACGAAACGTTTTTAGTAAAAATTTGTGAGAAATAATTTTTATTCTACTCTATTCCTTACCTGCCAAGCTCCGCCGGGTGGCCCCTTCCCGAGCACTATGTGGTCTACCGCACTGTCCGGGTGAGGTCTCCACTCCACCAATGGAGGAGTGTCTAGACCCAGGTCTGCTGCAGGATGGGTCAGGTGATCCATCAGTACGGACACCGGGTTGGTAGACCTGCCCTCCAGACCCTGCAAGGGAAACATTACAGATATTAATACCTAGCAACTCAGTAGGATGAATAAACAAATTAGGTGGAGTAAAAATATCAACTGTTGTAAAGTATAAATAGATTTGGCATTATAAAGGTTTCCATACTTGTAATTTGAATATGACATAAGGATTCATGGAGCTATTATTTTGTCTTGATCTATGAAAACATACCTCCTCCCATTATTATATTCAACTGTTACAAGGACATAAAAAGTTAATATCGTTTCATTTACATAGTAATGGAAAACACCCATACCACATAGCATAGCATGTCGTTGAATAATTTCCACACATTACCAAAACATGGAACATTGCTAAAACAAAACCACTCATTATCTTGGAACAGAAACATCACTATTGCATTGGCATTAATCTTTAACTGTTACGGATGATAACATCAGAATCATTAGTAAACAATAATAAACTGTGAACTTTAGAATGTTTACATGTTATGAAATATGCTCATGATATCAGCTTGCTACTATGTCATTTATTGATTATCTATCATGCCCAGAATGGAAAATTCTATGGTTAATAATAACTGTTTATGGTTGAAATTTTGAAAACAAACACAAGAATGACATACTGTTGAAGTCATTACCAAATTAATGTTAATAATGTTTCAAAAGGTTTTTATTTTAAAGTGTTTAAATTTTGTCTGGATTCACTGTACTTTTTAGTTGTTAGTTCTGGTGTGTTAACACAATTAGTGAGGGTCCCCAAAAATTACATGAAAAGCCATTTTGAGTTTTGGACTGAAGATTTGGACTGAAACAACTGTGCTGTTAACTTTTTTCTGTTCCAATAAAAACCATAGCTCAACCTCTGTAGAGAATGGATCAAAGGGCAAGTTACTAAGAAGTTTCCTAAGGAATTTTATCTTCTAAATGATGTCCGTCCCTGAATGATTTACTAACGAAAGATATTTTTATTTTTAGAAAGACACACACATTAACCTCGCATCATCCTCCGGCCAACCCTTAGCTAATATTTACCCTCTCACCCTAGATCACTTGCAATGCTAAGTCTTGTGACACCAGTATTTCTTAAGAAGATTTTAAAACCCAATCTTGTGTAGTACAAAACCTTAACTTTTAATCTAGATTGAAATTATATATTGGAGACAGAAAAGTTAATGTACACATTTAAACAGGGGAGGTAATGTGGATCCTTACAGTAATAGAAAACTGATACCAAGCAGGTTAAAGATGGATTATTTATATGATTTCTCTATACAGTAATCTTCATGATAAAATAGGTCATGTCTAACTAATCCTATATTGTGTGGCTTCTTTTGCTAGCTGTCAGAGATAATTCTAGCCGTGCTAAAATCTTGAGTAATTGTACTTGGGGTAAATGTCTTAACAATAGTAGATCCCTCTTTAAACATGATAAATTAACGATGCTTAGCTAAAATGTTGTATATTTTAAACACCATTGGCATTTTTTTTCAGCTGCCAAACAAAAATCCATACTAAATCAGGTCACACACAAAAGCTTCAGAAGTTGCTATTTATTTCACCCACAATCTTTTGGTCCCAACTAATTTTCAAATGGTTCAAGCTATGACAACGCAAGTGTTGCAGTCATAGCTAATCAATCAATTTCCTAACTTTAGTAATATGATGTACAACCCTACCTGTGATAGAAACTCCAAGTCCTGTGTAAAGAGTGGTCGTGTGGTGGAAATAGCTTGTAGTCTAGCTGTCAACATATCGTCTGTCGGATGAGGTAGGCCATTGTAGTACGGCAAATGTCCGGCTAACATGTATGACAGACCTAGGGCTGATGGTCCGTTACCTGCAATACAACAACCATGATAACAGTCTGTGGCCTGTTTTAACCTTGTGTTTGCCAGTTCACATGGTCCTCAGCTCATGTGTGGAACGTATCCAGCAAAGCAAAGGTTTATACAGAACAGTACAAGATGAACGTAGCGGTACTGTTAAATGTTTGTGCAGGCACCGAGATGTGAGATGGAAACCCACAACCTCACCGCCATGAATTCATCACTTATCACTTCACTTTATACAAAACATTTAATAAAACTTTGGTAGAGAATGCCCAGTACCTGAACTCATTAAACTCGTATCACGGTTAGACCAAATTGAATAAAAATATAAGAAGAACATATTGCAAACACTGCAACAAAGTTTTAAATAATTAATTAATCAATTTATGTGGGTTAAATAGTCAAGACATATTAAACAACATTATTATTTTCAACTTTGGCTTATTTTAAACAACAGAACAATATCATAACTCACATAACTCATCAATGATAAATGAAATGAAAAATGCATAAATAAAAAAAAACAAAGCTGAAATGTACAATGCATTATTACAATATAATATTGCAAACATTACAAGAAAGTTATCAATTATTATGGTATGTTATTGTGTTTAGTATTGTGTGTTATGTTACAATTATTTATATTGTGTGGTGCCTCTAACTTTAAACATGTTCATTAGACAATGAGTAACTACTTATAAAGCTAAAAAAAACTGTCACAATGAGGTTAAAAATGCATTGAAAACAAAATTCAACTCTTTGAAATGCATATTAAACCCTTTTAAAATACAATGTACTTCATTTGTTTTGTTTACCCTACCTATCTGAAGAGGTTTCTTGCACAACCAATTCAAACTGCCTAACACTACCTGACTAGTTTAAAAAATCTTCCATCGCTGGTAACAATAAACACTAAATTTCAGGAGGAAATGTATATACTCATTGACAATACTACCGGTTTTTTTTTTAATTGATTAACTCATGACCTATTCAATCAGAGATAATATAATCAGATAATAATGAACAACTTTCATTAATAAAATAATTTATAAATCATGTGAATTGCAAAACAAATCACAAACATGTCATGTACCTATCAGTCTAAAGACTTAAAACACGATTCAATATGAATAGTTCTATTTTAATTACTTGCTTACATAACTATAAAAATGTTGGCTATTCGTAAGAAAATGCATAGATAATAAAATTAAAATATTTAAAAATCAGTAATAAACCCCTTCTAAAATAATATCAAGTTTTAACATTTTCTTTCATCTAATGGGAGTGTTTTCCAAATTGATTCAAATGTTTAAGTTCTACTATTGACTTATGTGATCAAGATTAAATACCAGTAATTAATAGCTTAATCTCTGGGAAATTCTCTAAATATGTAGAAATCCCCCTATATTGGAACTTTCACTTAACATGCAACATGGATTTACTAAATTGCACAACCACAAATCAAAACACTCCATTTTGCTATTCACAATTAATAATTGAACTTTACAAAGAATATATTCAAACAGTATGGTATTTGATTAAAATTGCCCCTTATTCTCTTGAAGAGTTTTGGGAGAACAAATAAAATAATTATTCTGTCTTATTTTTAGTTCAATGTAAAACGTTTTATTTTGTAAGATCTGACTCTATTCCTGTACAATTGTACTTAAATGAATAAAGGATATTTTTATTGATTGATATTCACATTACTTACCGATAACCACCACTTCTTTGTAGACAGCGTCACAAGCGGAGTTGCAGTTCAAGTCCCTCATTTTGCAATATGATGACCAGATCAGCTGTTTCCCCTGTAACACAAACGCTATTTTCAGACAGACTGCCAGGCCCACGAGAGCCGCGGCGCTCTTAAGCACTAGGTTATCTTTCGCGATTGTAATGAAGAGGGGGTAAGCTACTAAGCTGATAGATGATACATTCTATCATATTGTAAACATCGCTGCGATAAAATAAATTGTCGAATCATTTCCTTCCTCAAGATCAATTACAACACTTAGCCCTTATAGATATTATGTAATCTGGTTTGTGTTTTAATTAGTTCCAAGTAATTCTGATAAGTAAAATTTGTCCGCTATAGCAATAGACTTTTAATTTTGATTTAATTTTGTTCATGCTATAACCCAATATTGTGTATTAGTACAGCCTGTGATAAACAAGAATCGTACGTATTGAAATTTAAAAGAATACCCTCGCCACAACAAACCTGCAGACTCGAATTTAAATTTTTCAGATTGAATTTTTACTAAAATATTTCCAATAACAAGACATGTTTATTTCCCATTTTTAATAACATTAGATACCTAGGTTTTCTGTTACGGGGAACGTAATTTGACAAAATGTTAATAGTATAAGATAAAATAATAAATTTACCAAATTTGATCATCATGCATCCATAAACAAGAAAACTACATAAGTTTTCATTTTCTCCATAAGATAAACACGGGGATCTTGAATGTACAGTTTTTCTGAATTGTCTACGTAACGTTTAATTTAACAACAATACTTCAATATGCATGATTTGTTTTTAAGCTTTACAAGATGGCAGTAATGAAAATTGGGCATTTTCATATGTATGTACAGCAATGGTTTATAGTCAGTGGCATAATTCAGTTTAAAATCTAGAAGTCCCATACAGAAAACATTTGTATTTTTCGAAAATAAAACACAACATGAAAAATATAGCTCTGAGCTTAAACAAACTACTGTAGTCACAACAATGTTAGAGCAGAGCCAACGTTATTTGCAATAGAGTACAAAACGAGTGATTGGCATCGGCCACCATACCACGTGTGTGTTATGTTTATGCAAGAGTTTTGGGAAGAAACGCAATTTCAACCCAGAGTGTTTCTGGGTAATTCACCTAGTTTGTTTTTACGTGTATTTACCCTTCAACGTTTCACAATTGATTATATACACACTGTTTTACTATGAAATAACGAACAGTATTGTATATCACAATAATTCACTTTCGTGAAAAGTTATAGACAAACTTCAAACTTCAAACAATATCATACAATACACAACGAGTTGTTATTCGAGTTTTGCGAACGTCGACGAACTGAGAAAAGTTTTATGTGCATTTACTGACGAATTTATGTTTTAAAAAGTTGAAATTTAAGAACCTTAAACTAGACACTTTGAGTCTACTTTTTAATTTGTTGAAGGCGTTTTAAACGCTATGAGTTGGTTTTAAAATCACATTTAAAACTACAGTAGTATCCAACTATTGTGAAATTGTGTCGCTACTAAGACAATTGATGTGGACCGAATCCAATAACTTATGTAACTTTGCTCTTTAATAAAAGCTATTATTAAATGCTGAATCATCATTGACAACTCTAATTTCGAACCAACAAAAAGCTACTGTCATCTCTTTCTATCGAACCGCCTAAACACAAAAAAAATATCAGCATTGATAGGTCTGTAGCTTTTGGTGGTTCAAAATTAATTGTATAACGCTATTGATTGTCATTGAGTTTTGCATTAATGTCTGGATATAAAGAACATCAGCTGATCTTAGTCAGTAACATAACTACACAAATAGGCTAATCACATTCGATTTTATTTTAATGAATTATTATATCCAGTTTAAAATGTGCATTGCTGTCTAGAAGTAATAAAATGCTGTTCAACGCGTTAAGGAACACCCTGTATAATGGTCGATAGCACGCCAGCCTTCCTCGAGATAAATAATGAATGACACCATGACCTTTCCAACAACATTCACCAGGTGTCTGGTTCTGGTATAATCGATCAGCTGTGTTCCCACTTGCAGGGTATTTATCCCGATAATGGGGAAATGGACTGTGGGATATTACCCTACCCATAACGAAACCTTGGGCAGATTGTTGAATCGATTCCTTCTGGGATATTAATGTCGACTATGGGATATTCGGGAACTCGTGGGATAGATAAGGATCGTTGTATGTGTGTCATTTGTTAAAAAATAACCTTACTACTAATAAATTTACAACATAAATCAACCTTAAAAATGTACACTTAACGATCCAAATTGATCAAATAATCCAAACAAATGCAAAATTGAAATCGATTATAACAATTGCTTTACTCCAACTCATATCAATTATGTGATGCAGTTTGCACCGTTTAAAATTCCCAGTTGGCGCTAATTGACTTTAATTGAGTAACTCTTGAATAATTACGAACAATGGTTAACGAGCAAGATAGGAGGGGGATCCAGCTGTTGATTTTAATTGACTTTAACCTTGAACTTAGTTAGAGCGGGATATACCAGCTTATCTGTAAACAATTGATCGCTATCTTCAACGCTTCAACTAACCTTTCCTCGACAACCACTGACCTCGTATGCTTGTAGCAAAGGTTGTCAACTGTTTCAGTATTTTCACAGTAAGCAGAAAAATAACAACCCCCCCCCATTGAACAAAGTAAAAAAGGGCGGTAAAATAAAAAAAAAAATTAAATGGAAAATAAACGATGAGAATCCGTCAAAGGTTTTATCTAGGGAGGTTTTGGGGAGCAAGTTCAACACGAAAAATTCAATCAGCGACGATGTTAGAGGTGAGAAAACTGTTGCTAGGCTAAAATACCCCCGCTGCAGAAAACCTGCAGAGTAAGCGAATTTCCATTTGCCGGTTTAGATTTACACTAAAATGTCTCCTTAAAAAATCGCATTTATCCCCTATTTAAATAGAATTAGTTTAACGAGTAATTAGGTTTCTGCAACAGGGAGGGTAAAATAGTGTTTTTTGTTGTAAAATCGTAATACTTTAGTAAGAAATGAATGTATTTTCCAAATTTAATAAAAACATGTTCATAAACAAGAAAACTACAACAGTTGACAAATTCGCCATGAGAATAACATGGGAATTTTAAATTTACAATTTTTTAGGATTTTCTCCGAAACCATTAGGCACATAATAACGCTTCAATATACTAAATTATTTGTTTTTTTAAGCTCTACAAAATGGTTAGGAAAGAAATTGTGAAATTTAGTGTTTTTAGGGCATTCTATCCGCAACCAACAACCATACAAAAACACTTCAATATATTAAATTATTTATTTTTTAAGCTTTTCAAAATGGTTCGTAGAGAAATTGGGAAATTTTATGTTTTGAGGATGAAAAACGAGGAAAATATATTTTTACCCCATAAAACCTCGCTACCATAGTCCGATCATGCTAGTTCACGAATATGTAGGTTCACACGTTTATACTATAAATATGAATTTGAACTGGTGATGTTTTTGACTCTAGGGACCTCAAAATGAAAATAGTAAATCGGTCCCGGATCCAGGTCTTACCATGCGTACTACGGTAATAGCTTATTCCCTATATGGAAAATTCGCTAAAAGACGAAAAAGAGTTTTTCCCAACTCAAACTCATCAAGTTTGTACCAATCACTAATCAGAGTATTTTAACCGTTTTTCAAACTTATCATATTTTTATAATCATAATCATTTTCAATAACATGATTAATATTTGTTTTTAAATAGTAATAAAACCCCCAAAACCTGGATCACAGCTTACAGCTTCCAATGAATCTATAACCGAAAGGTCACACAAAGTAAGAATTAGATAAAAATTACGACTGCTGTCGTGCTTTCATATTATGTTTCATATACATCGGAAATAACTCCAATCTATGCTTTGACTCTTAAAGATTTAATTTGAGAACTACACTGTCTTCAGACACACTTATTGGGGTGAAGACTGTTTTGATAGGGACCTACAATTCACACAAACCTAGTGTGATATCAACCATCCCATCTAAACGTTAAAACAAAGTATTCATATTATTGTAAAGAAAATTGGCAATTTTATCCAGCAAGATTAAGTGAATATTTATTCATTCGTGATTTCATTCTCGTCCATTTCACTACTGCTATCAACACGCTTTACTTATCCGAGAGTTCAAGAACAAAAACCTTTCAGATAACCTTTTGCCGAAGGGATTCCATTGTAGACTACGTGTAAATTTATGGGAAAGATAGTTGACCGAGCATCGTGTTATCAAAGGGTCACATATGATTATGATTGTACAGATTCGCAGGTCATGTGAGTTTCTTTAGTAATGAGTTACTCAAAATTTAGGACACATAATTGTTTAAAATTTAAAAATAAAGTGATCAGTTTTGTTCATAAATTAGTCGCTGGATTCGTGAAGTTGTGTTGAACGGGGAATGTTTATGGCTATCCCAAAGGTTATATACAAATTTAAAACTATCTATTATTCATAAACGTTCAAATAAACACAGAAATGGAGAGTGCTCATAGCTATCAGAATTGTTACCATATATAACAAGTTTATTTCAAAATAGGTCTCAAAATGCGCATGTAGCAAGGAAGAATTGTCTATGGATATAAATAGCTCTTATTTCAATCTTATGAATGAGATTTTAAAATAATGTAACAGTAGAATCGAGCCGCTCTATCTGAAGCTTTTATTATTCAAATTGACTTATTTCAATGTTAGAGATTTAGACTCAAGCAATTTTCCGTTCTCACGGTGTGTGTGAATGTTTGAAAAACAAGAGAATCACACTTTGGGGGAAAATGTATAACCAAAGTCAACAATAAATAAAAACCCCAAAACTCATTGTTGCATCTGAGAAAAAAACGTGCAACTGAACGAATTAAATTTTGGTAACAGTGACATAGTTCGGACAAAGCTACAAAAATAGAGATGGTTGTTGTAATTAATTCATCACTGGGGCGTTAAAATACACTTTTTGCCCATCCAATGGACTATATTTTTCGGCTCGTATAATTATTTAACAAACTACGTTAGAAAACGAAAATACGTGTCATGTAAATATGACCTCTCAAAACTACTTCGAACTTGTTTTCAATTTTTCCAATACAAACAAGCGGCTGTTTAGTTAGTGATTGAATATTTTTGTCTATTACGATTGTGTAAGTGTAAATTATACTATCGATATGTCAAAATATTGACAAGAATGTAACAATAGCTACAACCGATTAAACCAATTAGGCCTATACAGTACATAATTTTGATACATGGAATTTTGTACAATCGAAGTTTACAACAGCTGACTTTAGAGGGAGTAAAAGAGGAAGCTAATAAGGTGCATTGTCCCTGAAGCGACTCTTGCGATAGTAGCTGAGCGATAGTAGCTCAGCGATAGTAGCTCAGCGATAGTAGCTAACCATGTCATTGTCCCTGAAGCGATTGTTCTAGAGCGATTCTGTATATTAGTTTGCTGACTTTCGAGTGAATTGGTGCTATGAGTGCCATGACACCTCCTAATTTTAAAACGTTTTTACTAGCTCGCTTTTTTGTCCGGTACAAACTTTGCAATAAATTTTAAACTAACTTCCCGACCAGCTAGAGAAATGAAACTAGAGAACACAGCTCACAAATGGATGACAATGTAATACTATAACATTTAATTTTCATATTTTCCTTGGGCTAAGCCCCATGGGCTTCCAAATTTTCCATGTTTACATTTTGAAGTCAGCCGTAAATACTTAAATTCGACAGTTCGAAAAGCTTAGAGGTACAGGTCCTGCTCCCGAGAGATTCTAAATATAAAATAAGCAGTTCAAAGGAAATATAAAACATATGACTTCAGATAATAAGGGTTTGGTATGTATTAACAGGCCATATAAAATAGATTTAACATATTTACACATTAAAGACTAAAAAGTAGAAAATAAATTATAAATAAAAATCCTTTTTTTTAAATGCCACGTTTTTAAACTCACTAAAAAGTAAAAATAATTTATAAATATGTGGAGGGAAATACTTAAAATATTTAAAACTAAAAACGTGGGGTGCATGCAATAGATAATAATAGTTCAATAGGTAAAGATAATTGTAAATCAGCATGCGCCCACGTTTTTTTTTAATCTTACAAGTATTTATTCTCCCCACATATTTATAAATTATTTTTTACTTTATAGTGCGTTTAAAAACGTTGCATTTTTAAAAAGTATTTTCATTTATAATTTATAATAGTAGCGATTTAATATTACGTACATATCTGATATCTTCTTTAAAAAACAGTTTTGTTTTCTTTGAAGACATTACGAGCAAAACAAGTCTACACACAACACGAATCGCTCAGCGACTGCGACTCTGACTGCCCTCAGAGCAGACCCGCTACAGTCGCTGTGTTCAGCCGCTAGCCGCTCCAGTCGCAGTCGCGTCAAGGACAATGGTCCCATTTGAAACAACGCTAACCAGTGCTCAGCTACTATCGCTGAGCTACTATCGCTCAGCTACTATCGCAAGAGTCGCTTCAGGGACAATGCACCAGACCCACAACGCATTTATTATAACAACTGTTTTTGCTGCAGTGTGATGAACACTTTGATAAGATCGTGGGTAAACAGCTGTTTTCAATCAATGAAGCCCTATAAGACATGAATGGAATCAGAAGTGTGCTGGTAGGTCTTGTAGGCATTGATATTGATCACGTGACTATCGTATCGACCACATACAGCTGATGCTATGTGATGTGATAAGTCAGCTGGTGTGTTGTAACACACAGTTAGTTGCTATGACTACTGCTATCGATGTTTACAGCAGTAACTCGTGTGGTAATCTACAATTGATTGTACACACCATTGAATATTTGATAATAGTAAATGCTACTACTTATCATTAACTACTACTGTAAGCCTACTCGGAACCTCGCACCAAATGTAGGCTATAAGGAAATCCGAAAATAACTACAAACTTTAGTTTTACCATGGTGTTTATAGGGTTTTATTACTTTTCTATGTTTAAATGTGACAAAGTTATTGGTCGATTTACGTGTTAATGCATGTACATACTGAATCGTAATTAGTGTACAGTAATAGTTTTTAAAATCAATTTTCACATTTTAGTCGGCTGCTATTTCAAAACCACATATTATCTAGGTGTACAGTATTACGTAACATCTAACTATTTACACAAAGTTATTTCGTATTATTTTTTGTTTGAGGAAATGGCGAAATTTTAGTCTTGTGACTCGGTCCACATGGACCCAAAAGGACTATGGTGGATAGTATCAAGCAAAGCTAAGTGAACCGGTCCGGTACAGACGGTACGGCAAAATTAATTAACACTTTATCTTTCCAAAAACCAACACGGACCAAATAATGGTGCAAGCTTGAACAAGTATAACTAACAAGAAACCGAGAAACAACAATAATAGGTATAGGCTCTCACGCTCAAATTAATTACAATATTGTCATTCCTGGAGATGTAACATTTCCTGCTTCCCTCCAAAACTTGACCAGTTTCCCTCCAAAGGTGAGCTGGTTGGACGACGTGCCTAGCCTGATGTATCCGATGTATCTCGTGTTTAGTTTCTGGTGTCTAGTCCAGTTGTCTGGATATTTATAGACACGGGTTTATCGACCGACTCTCGCCAGTCGCCCACAAGTAAAGCTTCACTTGGCGGACTTCGAGTAGAGTACGTAGTTGTAATCATATACATTGTACTGAAACAACACCAGTTCAGAGAACTAAACTAGAGGGAAGTTAAGGAACTAACAAAATATATTTGTTGTAAAAGTGTGAAAGGAATACATCGCAAGAGCGCAAATACTTCTAAAAATTCAGAATTCATCAACTGACAACTCTTCTGACCTATTGAAACTAAGAAACTGGCATTTTGCTTGACCGGGATTCGGCAGTATTGAATTAACTGGATTTTAGCAGCCTATGAAATAAGCCGTTGCTGCAAGAAAAAACGGAAACGCCGTTGTAGTATAGTCAACGGAAAATGTCCATAGGTAACAGGCTATTTTCCGGGTTCACTTATGATCTTACAGCAATCCCTTAACTTAAATCCGATTTCCCGATAACTCCCACCGAGGGCACTCAGAAGCTTCTGTAGTAAAAACAAACGCTATACCAAAGTTATAATGGTCTTGAATTGTCGTACCTATCGAACATATTTCACAGTGCTATCGAAAATATAAAAAATATAACATGATTGAAACGAACCAGTATACTATTATTAGCGAAAATCGAATAAAAGTTGCATTGGAAATATGTTAAGTAATTATAAATTATGTTAATTCAGTTATAAAGGGTGAATTTGTTATCGAGGGTTTGTTAAAGAGGCTCCACTGTATTTCATAGTTGTAATGATAGAAATCACAATGGGAATTTAATATTAGGCTTATTTCGTCACTAGGGCGTAAAGTGATTTTTTTCGACCCGAGCTCAAGTTTAACGACTGAGGCAAACCCGAGAATTTGTCCAGACTATTTTTATCGTCTATCTACGCCATCGGCATTTTTTTTAACGTTTTGAAAGGAAACGGTCCAAAGTTGTAATATGTGGAACAGATGATGCTCTTATTGATTATTAGTTTCCCTATCTAGCCTCTCCATCGTAGAGATTTGTCTCGGTTTAGCTCAACCATAATATGAGTCTAAAGACAACCTATGGCCTAAAGATCAGATTAATTTGTTAAATAACCATATGGGCCTGATTGTTTAACCATTCTCCCTAGACTAAATTTCCTTTGTTCGTCTTGCTTTACATGCTGCACTGTACTGTAATTATTTTCCATTTACCGATTTACTTTAACCAGTTTAAACTCACCGATAACACAATCTCCCATTTCGGTAGAATATTCATTACCAATATCTATTGAACAGTTACTGATTATGACGCATCATGGTAGGACACGTGACTTATACGATGTATGTATCAACTGATAAGAGATAATAGACTCGCCTCTCTTATCTGGGTTACCGTACAATGTGAACTGCTTATCAGTAACCATAACCATTACCTACGAGATAACTAGGTGTGTTGTGAACAACAGGGTGATAACAAATTAATAGTTCAAGTGCTGTAAAGAATGGGGTTAAATATTCGCGGGGTGGTGTGTAATTGATTTGTTATTTAGTTTGGTTAGGGGTATAAATGATCGAAAAGCAGTTTATGGTTTTTGTGAGCCAAGTATGACTGAGTTTTTGAGGTGTGTAGTGCCATTGAATTGGGATACAGGATGCAAGTACTAGATTTCTCCGCCTATTGTAAGCTGTAACATCTCAGTCTGCTTTTACAGCAACAATTAGTTAAACAAGCACGACTTTGTTGTCTACGGTTAAATCCGGCCTTGACACATGATAACTATACGGTAGAACCTATAATTATGGAAATTGAGTACTGGGAAACCCGTATGGTTGGGCAGCAGTAAAGTTTCCTCTGAATCACAATTGCTTAGTCACCTATGTTCTCTTTGTATAAATGAACAGTAAGAGTAGGGCCTATATACTCAGCTCCCTCCACCCCCATCATGGATAAAGGAGGATATGGGGATGCTTTGTATAAGTTACAACATGCAATGCAACATCTGACGTTTTACTTATTACGGTTACACATGCAAGTAACCAGGTTATAAATAGCATCAAAACTTTACTGAAAACAATCATTTTTAAACTTTGAATTGTAATGGAACCAAGTAAAATAATTCAATATCCAAAGCACGCTCGCAACCTAAATGTTCAATAACTAAAATTCAACGCCATTTGGAATCATAATTTGAGACTAGACTAAGGCTAAATTTAGCTGAACAGTCACCAAACGTGCAAATCTAGAAAGGTCACTCCCCCTATCAGCTGAAACTCAGCTGTCATCAACCCGACCTCGTGCATTGATTACTTTTTCTGAAGGAAGTGATAAGATGATAAGTCACATGGGTGGCCCGTGGTCTGCACTGATAAGGTGGGCGGTTTAGTTTTTGCACCACGGCGCGACCTTGGCACGGCGGGACTTTTCCACGACTTTTGGCCGCTGCCCCGATTTTCGTTGGTCTCCAATTACATAAAGATTAATTGGTCCCATATTGCTTTGTAAACAAGTTTTATGTTTTCTCGGTCCATTAACTTTGACGGTACAAAGGTAATCGGTCAGACTTGTAATAATTGTTGTTGTTGCTAATACTTTTTTGTTGTCAATAACCTCTGGATTTATCTGCGGTTTACTGTGTTTGAAGTTTGAAGTTCCTTTACATTAATTCCACAGAGTTTTTAGTATGAAGATAATTTTTCAGTGTACAAGACAGATTTTGCATTATAAAAACTTCAGCAGTACAAAGTTTAAGTCTATCATAAACTTCTAATAATTTTTGTTGTTGCTAATACTTTTTACGCAGTTACAAATAAATTCTGGGTTGAATGTATTGCTTTACGGTTTACTGTATTCTGTTACATTAGCTTTACAAAGTTGTTAATGCGAAAATATTTTTAGGCACACAAAAACATTACCATATACCGGGAAAGAAATTTTGTGCACATGGACCGTCGTAGTCAAATTGATTTCTTCAAATAGAAAAAGAGGACAATGAGCTACTCTCAGTGTGTTCTCCAGACTACATTCTCTAAGTTGACATACACTATGATATTTGCTACTTAATGTTGACCAAGTTGCATATATTGAAAATTAGTAATAAAAACAGCATACTCTGTATCTTGGTTAAATGCAATAACAATAATAAAATCAATGTAAATCAAAGCAAAAATACAATGAGCTAACTAACAGTCACAAAATACTCTTCCATACAATGATGACATTATTGGCGTCATAACTGCAGTGTACATTTTATGGCATGATTTAAAACAGTCTTATACCAATCATCCAGTTGACAATAATCTCTGTTGGTTTACAATACTTTTACGATACTGCAATAGCATAAAGATAAGAGGATGTTTTGGAGTTTATGTCAGTATACAGCACAGGACAAACATTTATTGCTATAACAGTAATATTGTATGGCAACAATGATAAGATGGGAACGCCACCAAGATGCGTATTTTAAACCCATGTGAATGACGAATGTATACTTATATTTATTCCTGGATCAGTTATAGGATGACGCTCTATTTTAAACCCGATAAAGACTATGTGGGGCAGAACATACCATGCATGACATGTCAGAGAAAATAAGGGTAACTTCTCCCCCTCCCCGCTCCTGGCCTGGTAAAACACGAACATGACCGAAATACACTTACTGAGAGGAAGGCCAAAGTATGCAGGGTGGCACGAGTTGTTTCGTGAAGAAATTATACAATACTAGCTGTACCCGCGGGCTTTGCCCCGTTTAACTTCTTAATTTTCAAGATGAGCTCGTTCGCATGGCTTGATCACGTCCTGGTTGAAGTTCGTTCGCTACGCTCACTCACCTTTAGGTTGGAGCTCGTTCGCTGCGCTCACTTGCCTTCAGGTTAACTCGTTCGCTATGCTAACTCGCCTCCAGGTTGAAGTTCTTTCGCTACGCTCACTCACCTTTTGGTTGCAAATTAGCTGTGTCATAAATTTAAAAAAATAATAGTGCTGCACCCTGTTGGTAATCCTTGTAACTTTAATGCTATTGAACATCATAGAACAGAACCAACTTGTTTAATTGAAACAGCTGTTAAGATTCTTTAATTCCATTTAAATATGAGTACTCATAAGGTTAACATGAGAAAATCCAGAGCCACTGGGGCGGAGCCCGAAAGCTCGATCAGAATAAAAACTATTTAGTTTTCCTATTTAATGCCCAAAGAATCGGTGTACCGAATTTCAGCCTTCTAGGTAAATGGGAAGTGGGAGAATTAGTGATGAGTGAGTGAGTGAGTGAGTCAGTGAGGGCTTTGCCTTTTATATATATAGATATTCATGAGCCAGCTATTGCGTTTTAAAAATGTCTTAGCATAAAGTATTTAATTAAAACCAAATATACTTTGTAGAAAAGTAAACTCTACGTTTCAATTAAAGGTGTACTTTAAGGTGTTTGTATTTAAGGTTTAAGGTGTAATTAAGGTGTTCAGTTAAAGGTGTGAGGTCACTCATTTCATTAGTGGTTTGAAATACTAAATCACAATGTTGTACAATATTTTATAAGGATGGGATAAACTATTAAACTAGTAGAAAATACAAATTTTAATTAATATTTTCAAACACAAAATAAAAGACTCCTTAAAAATAAACACAAGCAAGTGAATAGTTAATTTGAACATACGATTAACATGAAAATTTAGCTGTCAGAAATTACTTTTTCTTAACCTGAGGATAAGTTTGTGATAGGTGCTATTTGGTGTGCCAATCTAGATTATTCAAAAGCAGTTGATTACTTTTCCAGCAAATACAAACTAGGGCCTTGTTTACGTTTATGTTTGTTAATAACGTAGGTATTTATTTAAGTTATTTTACAAGTTTACTTGATTTCTTGCCACTGTACAAGAACGACGATACGACCAATCAAAAGCACTTTAACCGAGGAACTATAAAATAATTTTGGTTAATTTAGGCTAACCAATCCTGGTCATCAAAGATCTTATATACTGATTATCATAATCAATATATAATTTGATTTAACGTTTTTAATGTCTGTAAACGCTATAAATCAACTGATTCGTTTAACCTTGCTTGCCTAGACTGACTTGTAGGTCCGGTTCTATTGGATGCAAATGTTGTAAGGGGAATTTCCTCTATGGCCAGTCGATTTCCGTCAGCAAGTGAAAACTAAAAACTGAGTGGTTGACCTCAAACACTGTTTACCCTTAACAGCTGTTGACCACGGTATATAAACACACAAATATTTAACGTTGGCTAGGAAGATGTGCCACATCGACATGGACCAGGTCAAGTGTTGTCCTCAAATACAGCTTAGTTGAACGATCCTCGCACAGAGAATCTTACTTTCGAAGTAAAATTTTCTTTCTCCTCTCTCAGTTGATAGCAACGCACAGTTTGTCGATCGGGAGAGCTATTCTTTTTGTTGGGAACTTGGTTTAAAAAAATTGCATGGAATGTCTAGTCTACAAAGATTTATCGAAATGAAAAGGTGATTTTATTGAAGTTTATTAGTACAGTTTAGGGTAGTGACTACTTCAGTCGATAAACATATTATGTATTATGGAGTCTTTTCGTATATCAGTATATCGCAATTATTTTGATTATTCATTCCAAAATAAGGCTTTGCTTATTGAATATAGGGTTTAGATAGCTAAGTAAGGTCCTTGAAACTGACTAAGCATGAAAAAGCGGAAAGTAGTTTCTCGTGTAGTTTTTATAATGAAAGATACTTTGGAGCTTGACATTTCAAAGCCAGAATAGATTGAGGTACAACAGGTACAACATTCTTCACTGGCAACGCGAATATTTAATCTTGTCGAGTCATAGACTGATCGTGGAGGACAAGTCAAGGTTGATTGTTCCTCAACAATGGAGACTGCAGCCAATCACATCGCTCCATTCGCGGTATCCACCAATGGTAATCAATCTTACACAACCTAGTGTCAGGTGTTCAAACAGCTGTTGTAATTGCTGCATTTGCCAAACCTGATCGTAGTACTCATAGCCTTGAATCACTGTAAATACTAGTTGCAAAATAAGAGATAATCTGTTTTGCGATATCTCGAAGCAAGTAGAACTAGAAAACGACAAATAAAAAACCTAATGCCGAACGAAGGCCGATCACAGACATTTTCCAAGGGAGCGAAACAGTATCTTGAGTTTAGTTTTTGCACTGGAGCCACATTATTTCCTGCCCTTATTCCTCCTTCTGCGGGTGTCCATGCTTACGTAATTACATAAATTAATGGAGAAAACCAGATGACATCAGACTCTAACCTTGCCATGGAGAGAAAGGATCCACTTGGAGAAATTACTGGTTTGAACTACCTTGACACCAAAGTAATGTCTGGAGGTTGAGGATCAAACTTAAGGAAAATCTTTTAAATCAGACACGAAAGAATTCATAACTGTATTGGAGGTGGCCATAACATTTAAGTGCTGTTCACTAAAAAAAATTAATCCATTCAATTATAAAACTGTAAGATCAGATTCTCTTAAGGAATGCGTTTATGTGGTCTATACTGTATTACGCAATTTAAAAGAGTTTACCTGAAACTCAGTATATGCCAATACTCTTGTTGCGCTAGGACTCTTTCTAAACTGGAACTTCTTAAATTATTCAAACAAATACAGATTCGTCAAACCTCATACAAGTTAAAAGTGTACCTCTAAACTTAATTCAAGCAATTAACTCTTTACAAAGTCTTTATACCTTAATATGTAAAAAATCACATTTTATACGGTTTTGCTACTCTATATACCGTGGTTGGACTCAGTTCTCATTTGAGTAACTACAAACGCCAGAGCATTAAATAAAGTGCCTCATTTCCTTAGGCCCTTCCACTACACCAACCTAATCTTAGTTAAAAGCCAAGTTGAAGGAGGTTTACGAGAACTGGTTCTCAAACAGGTTTCTAAAAAAAGCGGTTAATTGAAAGCTCGTTCCACTCATTTCGTGAAACTCCTGTACTCACTATAATTCTGTCGAGCCCTTTCAGTGTTTTAAGTCCAGTTAAAGAATAATGTTTAAATCTCTTAATTTTATTTGCTACAATTTAGCGTAACCGTACTAGAAACAAACCGACACATTAGACTAAAATTTCATGATTTTAAACACTGTAAAGAGAAAATAGTAATTGAATAGGAGAGAAACAGTTAGTTTACATCATAACATGCTAAGGACTTTGCCGTAAGATTATAAGTCCACCTGCAATTAAAAAATAATCGTTTTATTATTTTAAAAATTGATCATCTAAGGATACATGATTCACGACGTAAGTTGAAATAGTGGTTGCTTGGTCGTGGGAATCCCAAGAAAGGGCGAGTAAGATATTTAGTCTAACTTCCTCATACAAGTGATAAAATGTTGTCAAACATACGCAGTGATGATGAGTCAATGCATTCCTCGAACTTGGCTTAAATTAGATAACACAGCAAATAAATTACACCGGGGAGATGTTACTCATACTACATAGTGAATCTGTAATGAGCGTGTATTAGTCCATCGGATAGCGTTACATTGCTCATTTACTTGTAGGTAAAATAAAAATAATGCAATTATAAGCTCTGCGCGCATGGTGATGAATATAGTAGCCAAAGGTTTGATACCATACAACTCTTCTCAACTTTCACAGACAATTTTGATTTACAAGTGGATTTTCAAGATATCGGACGATCCTATCATTTCATACATGTCATTTTCCATAAAGAAACTACGAAGGAAGGTGTAAAATATTGCCGTTGCAGCAAACCTGCATAATAAGCGAACTGCCAGCCAGTTATATACAGTATATATATTTTTAATAGGAAATGTACTGTTGCTTGACAGGTTCATAATAAAAAATGATATTTAAAGGACAACAGTTTGTTATTCATATTTATAGGTGTATTCTTAATAAAAGTAACATGTGATTATGGGAGACAACGTACCACGTTCTTCACATTTAAATATTGATAACTACTAGCACTAGCACAACTAGCCCTCAGCAAAAAATACTCGTGGTATCAACTAGTTTGACAAATATCAAATCTTTAATATTGTACTATACCTTCACAAGTTTTAATTCATTCATTCAAAATTCAAAAAAATATATCACAATCCACGTGACTTAGTAGGCCTATTCAAACAATCCATTTTATTTTCAAGCCGTAACACAAGATAACGTCATTCACAGACTTATCTCTTTCTGAGGACTAATGGGAGGAAATGAGCTAGTTACTATAAATAAGATTACACCATGTGTTTTAATTAACTGCAACTGACTGCAACTGCAACTGAAAATATCAAATCTTCAATATTGTACTATACCTTCACTAGTTTCAATTCATTCATTCAAAATTCCAAAAATATATCACAATCCACGTGACTTAGTAGGCCTATTCAAACAATCCATTTTATTTTCAAGCCGTTACACAAGATAACGTCATTCACAGACTTATCTCTTTCTGAGGCCTAATGGGAGGAAATGAGCTAGTTACTATAAATAAGATTACACCGTGTGTTTTACTTAACTGCAACTGACTGCAACTGCAACTGAAAATATCAAATCTTCAATATTGTACTATACCTTCACTAGTTTCAATTCATTCATTCAAAATTCCAAAAATATATCACAATCCACGTGACTTAGTAGGCCTATTCAAACAATCCATTTTATTTTCAAGTCGTTACACAAGATAACGTCATGCACAGACTTATCTCTTTCTGAGGCCTAATGGGAGGAAATGAGCTAGTTACTATAAATAAGATTACACCGAGTGTTTTACTTAACTGCAACTGACATTCGTACAAGGTTGCACATGTGCTTCTCTTTTCATCTACGTTGCAATACTATTCACCAACATGTTAAGCTCCATCAATGATAACATTTGGTATTAAAGAGTGAGTTGAATTTAATCGAGTGTGGTTTAAATGTTTGAGTACAATTAAAGGGTGTCAAATAAATTCCACGGTCATATATTTGTATGGAGTTTCCAGATTTCTTCTCTGGACCATTATTAGTATTTACTGTAATAAATGTGATTATTTTTAATGATAGGCCCTACCTTTAGTTGTTATACCATGGTTATACCTAAAGGTTTTCACTATAGTGGGGGAGCTACGTATATCAAAACTGCAAATTGTGATAAGAAAACCCCTTTTGGTAAGATTGTAGGTTATGGTCCGACAACAAAAATAAGATGGGGAGGCATTTCCCAAAGTTGTTATAATCCAAAATGGCGGCCATTTTTCAAAATGGCTGCCCGTATTTTGTGTTATCTTAGTTATTCACTAATAAAAGCTTGAAAACGGCATTAGCACTATTAAATATTGGTATAATCTTAATCTGGAGATTCCGGCCTTTAATTTAATACCAAGTTTGTAATACATTACAATTGTATCATGTCTATAGTCTAAGGCTGAAAATATACTAGTTTTCAGCCAATTCTGAAGGTCACCAAAAAGCTGTTTATTTAAGAGTTAAGTTATTCACCTACAACGTTTTATTTACAACGTGTTCTTCAAATTTGCCTGCATCCATTTTGAGACATAAGGTAAATAAAAATACCCCCGCCGCAGCAAACCTGCAGACTAAGCGAATTTCCATTTGCCTGATTTGATTTTCAATTAAATCTATTTAATTAACATTAGGTTTTACGAGCACCTAGGTTTGCTGCTTACAGGGTAATAAAGTGTGTTATTTACTAAAATATTAATAGCTTAGTATAAAATAAATGGATTGGGCAAGTTTGATCCAAATGTATGCATAAACAAGCAAACTACAACGGTTTTCTTATCCTCCATAAGAATAACATGGGAATTTTAATTTACAATTTTCCCCGTAACCAATAACCATACAAAACACTTCAATATATAGAATTATTTGTTTTTTAAGCTCATCAAAATGGTTTAGAGAAAATTTGGGAAATCTTATGTTTTGAGGTTCAAAAATAAGAAAAACCAATTTTTATCCCATAAATCCCCCCATAAAACCCCGTTCCCATGGTTTGATCATGCTGGTTCGCGAACTCGTTCAAATAAATGTAGGTTTACACGTTTGTACCAAATTTCATCGAAATCGGATCATTTTTGCTCGAGTTATCGTGCTAACGGATACACAAGCACACATATGTATATGAATTTGAACGGATGGTGTTTTTGGCTTCTAGGGACATCGAAATGAAAAAGTAAATCGGTCCCGGGACTAAGTCTTACCCTGAGACCTATGGTAATAGCTTATTCCCTATAGGGAAATTCACTAATAATGTGAAATCACTGTAAAGAGAGTTTCTTCTTCATCCTTGCAATATTTTACCCATTAAAATATAAGAGGATAAAAATGTCAACAAAATTGTGACACTTTCAATTATTTTTCTCAAAAAGGTTGGCAATGCTAAATAGACAAATATTGCCAACAGCTGATTCTACAGGTCATTGTTGTGTTTATTATTATGTGTCGTTCACGTTCTGAGTGTAGTTTTATTAGGAAAACCTGTACAAATTTGGCCGTCACACCGGGCCTAACACGGTGCCAGTTCCAGGGGTTTTATTTTTTTCTGATTCGAGTGAATGAAGATTGGACTCTAAAAATGGCGAAGCCGTTACACTTAGTTCCTCAGAGTGACTTGGGTAGATATTAACCAAAAGTTGTTGATTGGACCATTTTTGTACTGTGCCAAAACAAAAGACAGATAATGATAGTTTGCTTTGTTCTGCAAATAATAAAAATGTAAATGCTTGCAGCACCGGATATGTAACGCTCGTCAAAAACTTCAGAACTTTGATGATAGAAATGGTTTACTCGCCGAAATTTATATAGATATAAATGTTTTCAATGAATATCTGTGTGGAATAAAATGAATCAGAAATACCCCCCCCCCCACAGCAAACCTGCAGACTAAGCGAATTTCCAATTGCCTGAGTTGATTTTCAATTAAACGTATTTAATTAGCATTAGGTTTGATGAGTACCTAGGCTTGCTGCTACAGGGAGAGTAAAAAAGTGCGTTTTTTATTAAAATATTAATTACTTAGTATAAAATGAATAAATTTACCAAGTTCGATTAAAATGTATACATAAACAAGCAAACTACAACATTTTTTAACATTCTCCATAAGAATAACATGGGAATTTTAAAATAACAATTTTTGGAACTTTATCCGTAACCAATAATTGTACAAAAACACTTTTATATACTAAATTATTTGTTTTTTTAAGCTCTTTGAAAAGTCTGGAGAGAAATTGGGACATGTTGTGTTTAGAGGGTCAAAAATTGAAGAAACCAATTTTCACCCCATAAAACCCTCCGTAAAACCCCGTTCCCATGGTCCGATCCTGCTGGTTTGCGAAATCATTCAAGTTTATCCCACCTTACACCTTCAAACCAAATTTCATCAAAATCGGACAAAAAATACTCAATTTATCGCGTTCACGGACACACACACACAAAATATATACATATATACAAATTTGAACAAATGGTGTTTTTGGCCTCTGGGGACATTAAAATGAAAATGAAAATCGATCTCGGGCCTAGGTCTTACCATGCCACCTACGGTAATAGCTACTTTCCCATAGGCAAAATAGCTAAAAATGGTGTTGGTGGAAAAATTCTGCAACTTATAAAATATAGCACGTTTTTTATTTGGTGATACACATTTTCTGTAAATAAATTTACGTTTATTACCTTATTACTGAACTTATTTACTTAGCTAATACCTAAAAACCTAAAGATTTATCAGAAACACCATGTTGCATGATGTATATCAACAGAAAATATATAAAACCCAAAATACAGGCAGCCATTTTGAAAAATCGCCGCCATTTTTACTATAGCAACTTTTGTCGGTGCCTCCCCATCTCATTTTCATTGCCCAACCTTACACTACATTCCCACCAAAGGGCATACTCTTATCACAATTTGCAGTTTTCTTATGGTTTATTTACTGTAGCTCCCCCACTACTAGTTTTCGGGTAAATTTGACAGTGTGCGCTTTACTCCATGCATTAAAATACCAAATGGGCAATAAATAGTTAAAAGGTCTCATTATTCAATTGAACCTGTTTATGTTGGTAAAATGGCAATAAATAAATATTAAACATTCCACCCCAGTCTACATACATGACAGGAACATAGCTTAAACTTGTCTTCAGGTTATCAGAATAACAGATAGTAAGTAATAACTATGAAAAATAGATAAGGACGTAACGTGTATTTAATCTATACGTACTTTAATAGGAAAATACCGTCAAAACTAATATAAGTGAAGTACCGGTACGATAAATTAGACCTAAAATAAAGAATATCAATTTTAAAGATAACCAACTAGCATATTTAGGATAATTAACTGCTTTCATTACCAAAACAAGTAACGGCGTGTGTTCAGAGGCGAAAACGTAAACAAGATTTGCACCAAAGCCAGAATTGTCTACTAGTTTTGAATCGATTGAGAAATTTACTTGGCTAATGCACAGACTAGACCTTTAATGGATTGTTTAGAATAATTGATTCCATAGTCTGTGGCTTATGAAACTGAAGTCTATATCGAACGAAAAGAATAATTCAAAACTAACCTACCAGAGACCCCTGCCACATGATGGAATCAAAATTCCTTTAACACGGGAGCACAGGAAACATAGTATGTTTTCTGTGACGGGAGGTAGAAAATGAAAATTAAAGAAGATTAACTAAATTGTATGTAACAAAATTAACTTTAACCAAGTAAAATAAACAGGTGAAAGTTATATTATTTCTTAAACCAGGCTATTATTTTGAAAATACCTAATGTATTTACACATTTTCCCCTGTCACTAAGAAACTCCATGGCGGTCATATTGGTATATAATTCGTTGTAATATCCCTAAAACTGCAATATTAATACTTGTATTGTTGTATTTTGTACTCGAAAGGCGCAAAATGACAAACACTCAGATTAAGAAGGAACGTAAACTCCTTTTTACAATCTGTTTACAAATAAGTGTGAAGTGGTAGATGCACTAAAGTGCTTGACGAAATCGGTACCGATTTCACAAATATTTGTTCAGCCAATCGATATCTAATCTACATCCGTTATAAATTTGAGGTGTGAAAGAGGACCGTTCAACTAAAATGCATCCTTATTGAACGGCCTTATCAATAACCTTCGCTTTGACAGTTCTTTTCGTATTTGAATGTAAGCCAGTAAACATGTCGCAACAATTGAATCACCCATTGCACTTTTTAAAACTTGAAGGAATTGCATTTTCAATTAATTTTACTTTGAGCCAAATGGCTCGTAAATTAGGCTCCTCTGTGTGGTTTACGAAGTATGCCTCATGTAGAGAGCACAGCCTCATGATATTGAAATATATTCATATTTATTTCATATCCCTATCACTACTTATTGGAGAGTTAACTAAAGCTATTCGATTACCATAACAGGGTAGAAAAGTGGGTATAGTGCTTTTTTAATCTATCTGCTTAACAGTCTGAAGGTCGGATCGATCCTGAAAAGTAGCTTTTTGATGGATTGAAATTAGACCCAACTGCCCTTGATCGTTTGGCCAAATATAGGTCTTGGCTTAGGTACGAGCTACTAGTGGTAGCATTCGTCTTTTAGATACTGACACCATCTTTATGGACCCGCTGTAGCAAAATTTTATTAAAAAATCAAATCAAATCAAATCATTTTATTCGGCCAAAGTAATAATTATATAGTTTGTATTAGCCAGGTCAATACAAATATACACTATACATCAATTACTTCTAATATTTACAATAATAATTTCAAATTAGAGCTTTCATGACATTTCAGGAATTCTTGGACGCTATAACAGGTTATACTTAGCAATTTATGTTTTAATTGTTTTTTGAGTTTTGAAAGGCTTGGTTCCAACTTAAGGGATAATGGAAGTGAGTTGAAAAGCTTTATACCAATGTACAATGTGTGTTTTTTTGAAAAAAGCAGTTTTGTGTTTAGGAATTGTCAAGTTAAATGAATTGCGCAATGTGTATTGATTTTTAGTAGGGAAGTCAAATTCAGGAAAGTTTTGTTTCAAAAAGGTCAAAGTTTCTAGAATGTAGATGGAGGGAAAAGTCAAGATTTTTGAATTGAAAAAATACTCTCTGCAGGATTGACGCTTACGCAAAGAGAAAATAGTTCTCACAGCCAGCTTTTGGATTTTGAAAATAAATTTAGTTTGTTTGCTCTCAAATCCCCAAATTGTAACAGCATATTAAAGTTATCTATAATAAATGAGACCACGAAGAACACAATAGAAGATCACTCACAGGGTGTTCTACACAGTGTAGTCGAATTTTCGCCATTGGTTTTTTGTTTAATTCGACTACGTTCGTTTTATTTCTGAATCTGGTCACAAGTTTAACTTGAGTATGGAATGATCTAGTTGGGCACTATTGATGCCTATTGATGAACTATGTAGCGCTAGCACTAGCCAGTAGCCACTATTTAGGAAAACAATTATTTGCAGAACCAACCACATGAGTATTGTACTGCAAGCTTTGGAGCCAATGACAAAGTTAAACAAGGCGTCTCTCATTCCACTCTTATTTTTCATTAAGATTGAGTCTAGATACGCCTTTGTCACGGCCCCAAAAATAGTAATATAGGGTCGAGTCTAGAATCAGGAAAATATTGGTTCACTTAGGAATATTTCAGTTTTTCACCATGCTGTTTTAATAAGCAAGAAACTCCATAATTAATTTGAGTTGCACGTACGTCTAAACCAAAAAGAAAAATAAACTGACATGAAAAATGTAATTTTTGATTAAGAGAAAAAGCTTTAAAGTCTAGCCAGGTGGTGGAACATGGCCAATTTTCTTCCCACAAGTCCCCCCCCCCCCACTCAGTCGACCAATGCCCTCTGTATGGAGTTCAGCCAAGGTTGTGGCGAACTCGCAAATCACAAGTTATTCAGGTAAGGTGACACTTTCTCATTTCAAACAGATACAACGAGAAAAATGGCAATATGTCAAAAAGACGTCACTTGAAAAGAAATCGAGATCGAATTAAATTTGTTAACAAAAGTGTAAGTAATAGTACATCGCATTTTTTTTTAACCAACGATTCGTTACGATAGTTTCTGCAAAAATAATCAATGAAACTTCGTACCTGCAAACAGCACTTCATGACTCACTTAATCCATAGAAAAATATAATAAATACATCTACATACAAAAAAACCATAAAATACATAAAAAATATTGGTTATATTATTTCAAAAATCAAACTTGGAAAAACGGTGTATTTTATGGCCATTTTTGGAATATAGATGCAATTTTAAGGCTTATTTACTCTTGGCATTTTCGCTCTAAACTTACTCGTTTAGGAGCTACATGATGCCAAATGTACACAGGAAGATTTTTTTTTTATTGTAACTCTTAAATGAGTATCTATAGAAAAAATTACAAGAATAAAAAGAGTTTTTAAATTACATGTCCTATACGAAAACATGATAAATATAGGGTGTTCCATAAGAAATTTCAAAGCTGGCCACCATATTGGAAAATGGCGGCTGATTTCGAAAACTAAATTCACATTTTTAACTGCCACAAAAAATTAAGGAATGTCCCCCATTTAAAGTTTTCTATAATTCTGGCCGTTTCCGATATCCCAATAGTGGCTTTGAGTTCATATAGCTATATAGGGTGGAGAAAAAGCCCGGTTCGGTTGAATATTTCAAAAAGTAAAAAAGATATAAAGGTACAAAGATAATAAAGCTTCTAAGTTTGGTACACAAATAATGGGAATTAAAACCATTTCAACTCATAATTTAGTGATGCGCTACCTCTTCAGGGAGGCGGCTAGGAGTCAGAAGAACATCTTTCATTTAAGCATATTTTCTAACAACTTGTAAGGGAATATTTTGGTGGAAATCCAGCCAGGTTTAAATGGGAATTCGCTTAGTCTGCAGGTTTGCTGTGACGGGTATATTTTAAAATTAAGTTCATCGAAAGATACAGTGGCGTAAATCCATTAGCATTGAATATAAATCCTAACTTCAATGGGATTAGTTCCTGCTACAACTACGTGTAAAAAGAGAATAAGACAGCTGAATAGAAATCGCGAAGGACACAGCAAGGTCAGATGGAAGTGGAAGGACCAACAATGAAATCTGGCCAGCCAATCACAGAGCTCCATTCTCTGTTCTACTAATGGGTAGGCCGACGTTTACTTGCAAATTTTACTGGCGCGCCTTGAAGACGTAAATATGTACTTAGTCCAAACACAATGTGAATAGGAATATGATTAGTATTAGGAATAGGATAAAATAGGATTGCTAAGGTAAGGCCTTAATCATCAATTAATTATATACAGGGTGTCCGGTCATAAGTGTTAAATAAAATTTAGCCTCAAACTACATGGTAATGGCGACCTAATGACGCACATTTGAGGTTCCCAACCTCAACCGTTAGGGAATAACAAATAAATTAAGGTTTTCCAAAAATTATTGTAGTTGTCATGAAAAAGGTTATATTACTCTGTTAAAAATGCACTAATTGTTAATTTAAATGCCATTTTCAGAATCCTCACAAAATTTTAAATATATATAACGGATAATCGTTAGGGTACGGTAAAATATTCTACTTAAATTTCTTCGTTATGCAATTTTTTTTAATACCGACGAAAATTTAATTAACATTCAGCAATTTATTTCTCGGTTACCGAGTTTCGCTGAGTTTAACAAATATTACTAAAAACTTCCTTATTTAAAGGGCTTTACAATGGTGTATAATAGTGTTTACCAAGTTTCAAATTTCCTAATGTAATTCAATCATTGTTGTGAAAAAACATGGTAGGGCAAAGAAAAGCTATTGTGAAGAATAATACATTTAAGTGCAGGCAACGAATAATTTTATTTTTTTCTCGCATGCAATGCTTTTTTTATAACTATTAAGCTAAGAAAAGAAACATATAGTAACAAAATGTGTTTGTGATAAAGTTACGGTTATCGTATATTTTTCATATTTCAGATAAGATTTCAATTAACTCGCGGAAGTTCGGTTGTGGCTATACCAAAACTACCCGACATGGATTGGACGTGGAGGAAGTGTGACATGGCCTCCTCGATCTCCAAACTTGAGCCCGTTAGATTTTTTTGTTTGGGGTTACATGAAAAGTCTAGTTTACTCGACTGTTGTAAACTCTGAAGTTGGGTTACGGTAGAGAATCTTTGAGGCTGCTGGGAAAGTAAGGGAAAAATAGACGTATCAGGTCACAGTTGGCGCGATTCACTAGCGAGCTAGGGCCTGCTTGCGGGAAAACGAAGGGTACTTTACACCCAAACTATGATTCCACCTTAATAAAAGTTTTGCTTCGGACAAAGTATGTCAATATTTGTATTGTGTGTTTTTACTAATGTATTGTGTTTTTTATATCAAATTTTCCAAAGTCTAAACAAAAACACTTTTAGTATGATGAATAGTAGTCTGGTCAATCATAAACTACACAAACCCTCATCATCAGTGGTCAGCTCATAAAATAGTAAGTAAAATTCATTATTTTTTACAATATCTGTTTTGGATTAACCGTGATTTTTCACAATAGTGCGTAAAATTCACCATAGATTTGACGGTAGGTAAATGTAGTTATACATCACTGTAAAGCCTTTTAAATAAGGAAGTTTTTAGTAATATTTGTTTAACTCAGCGGAACTCGGTAACCGAGAAATAAATTGCTGAATGTTATTTAAATTTTCGTCGATATTAAAAATAATTGTTTGACGAAGAAATTTAAATAGAATATTTTTTCGTACCCCAACGATTATCTGTTATATCTATTTAAAATTTTGTGAAGATTCTGAAAATGACATTTAAATTAACAATTAGTGCATTTTTAACAGAGTAATATAACCTTTTTCATGACAACTACAATAACTTTTTGAAAACCTTAATTTATTTGTTATTCCCTAACGGTTGAGGTTGGGAACCTCAAATGTGCGTCAGTATGTCGCCATTACCATGTAGTTTGAGGCAAAATTTTATTTAACACTTATGACCGGACACCCTGTATAAGCAATCCAGAGGCTAAAATGATTGATTACTGAGACACTTAAAATTGGGTAACAAATCTAAGCAAACAAACAAAATATCGAAGAGGTAAACATATTGCAACATCCTCGAACCAATTTTGCAGGATATATTTTTAAACAAGAAGAAAACAAAGAATTGTTGTTTGGGGGACACCCTTGAAATTGTTGCCATCTGGCCGGCCGGCAACTAGGCCATAGCTGATACGGTATAACTGTATGCCATGTGCATTGAATATGCATAGCTCCGACACTTCATAACGCCGACAAACTTGCGTTTCAAGGTCAGTACATGACGAAATTGAATACCACAAACAATAACACAACACGAAAATAATACCATGTACAACCTTCATCCCGGCCTATACACTTGCTAGTCTACGGACAGCACTACACGAATCATAGATCCTAAAATGTGTAAATAAAATTTACAACGATTTAGTCTCTTTATAGTTAACATCTTGAATCATGCCATAAGGTTTATTGAGAAGCGTCGAGTCACAAAGTATTGATAATCGCTAAAAAATATGTTCTGTCAAAATCATCTTCTGTAGCAGTTTGACACGACGCTTAATGCACTTTTATTTGTACGTTTAGCCATAGATTGAAGGAGTAGTCATTCTACTCCATTATATTCTATTTTCGACTTCTACTTCAACGAGTAGACGTCTTTAATCAATGGTTTAGCTTAAGAATTAAAACATTTAATTCATAAATATTTAATTCTTTAGTCTATGGCCGGGGCCACATGAGGCGTTTTGCCGCGCGGTCGGTTGAACGAACGTAGTAATTATATATATCGATGGGTTGAACCGCCTGTTGGGGTTTCGTTTCCCGGGCCTACGTACTGTACTGTATTATATCCATATAAAGGTCCACTTCACCTAAAGTATTCATGGACGAAACGCTTATTTATGACAGTTTGTGCAAGGCTGCGTGTAATTAGCTGGAATTAAAGGTTAATATGACAATTATAACAAAAATCACTGGTCCTTTCATGGTGCATTCTTTCAAACCGGATAAACCACTGGTGTTGCAAACCTTTCATGAGCACATGCGAACCCATTCCTGAGTTTTTTTGTTATTACCGTATGTCAATAGCATCGTTTGACCAAGGCCCCACTAGAAAAAAACAGGCCATGCTGCAGCACGGGCAGCGCACACTACGTCACGTTTGACACGCTATGCTCCGGCCGCATAACCACGGACTGAAGATACACTCATGATTAATTCAATTAGGTACGCGCGCACTGCGCCGTCACGGCCGTCACCGCCTTTTTCAGGGAGGGTGCGCGCACTGCGACGGCACGGCCGGCCGTCACGGCCGTCACAGCATTTTGGACTGATGTATTTTGCAATTGAGTTGTTTTGCTGTGAGCAGTGAGAGTGTGGGAGCTATGGATATCGACGAAGACGTGGTGGTAGTTGGATTAATTTTAGGAGAAGAGGAAGAGGAGAGGAAGAGGAAGAGGAAAGCGAGATTTTGGATACATAATATAAATAGAAAACGACTAGGTTTTGGTGAATTTCACACATTATTCCCCGATCTTGTAGAGGACGATGACAAATTTTTCCAGTACTTTAGGATGACCCATGGAAAGTTCGAATGTCTACTTCGAAACCTAGAGGAGAGTCTTTCTAGACATGATACAAATTTCCGTGCCGTGGGGTGCGCGCACTGGGACAGCACGGACGTCACGGACGCCGCGGAATTGTCCTGAGATTCGCTCCTCCGAACTTTCTGACAGACGTCGGTGGCGGCGGTGGCGTCCGTGACGGCCGTGCCGTCCTAGTGCGCGCACCTCCATTACATTACATGGGAACGACTTTTGGAAAAGGCCGGCCGTGACGTCCGTGACGGCCGTGACGGCGCAGTGCGCGCGGAGCTAATAGCTAATTAGGCCTAGTGCCGAAAAACGTCTGACAATAACTTTGAGATAAGATGGCATTGTCCCAGCTCCCAACAAATCCATATCAATCAAAAATGGGTTGTCTGTGGGAGCAGCACAATTAAAACTTACGTATCAAACAATGTACACAAATATAAATCGGTACCCAAGCACACAAAAACACAAAACACAAACTCGTTCAAAACCACTAGAAATGGCAAAAGAGGAGCTCCACAATTAATTAATTGTTGCATTTGCACTTTTGATTCATGGCAATATTAACTGAAACCGTAAGGCTGACAACAAAAAGTCCATGCTTTTAGTCTGACTCATGCTGAAGGTGGATAAAAGTATGACCTTGTGTTTAAAATGCCAAGAATGTGTTCTTTACAGTGGTTTACTATCGCAAATAATTGTAGAGCTCAGGATGCCTCGGTTCTAACTCGCTACGTAAGACGTCCGTAAAACTAACAATGCAGATAAGATTATGTATTTTTCCTTGTAATTTAAGCGCAATTCAGAGCTTAGTTACTTATACGGTTCCATATTTCCCCATTACCTTGGAGACAGCGGCATGAAAATGAATTCCACGAACGACTTCGGAGCGGACTAATTTCACTAAAAGCGTATAGCCTAAAGTGCAATATTTTTTTACTTTGACACAATCAAGTGTAAGTTTTGCACAATTACTCATACAACTCTACTCGTTATTTGAATAATTGAATTATAGAATAATTACAAAATGAACTAGCGTTACTGGTGATAACTCTTTTTCTTTCGCAATCCTTTAGTTTGACATTCAGCAGGCTTGATCTCATGTCATGAAGTCATGTAATTCGACCCAGATGAGTCAGACGCTCAAACGAGCAGCGTAACTCGAGCAGAAGACTGTGCAGTGGGTTACATAACTGTTTGGACCAGCGCCTGGAGGTTAAATCTACTAATCCAAAAATATAAAAAAAAACTTGACAAGTCAGTCTCTGTCATACTGATGGATAAGAGGTTTATAGGGCGGGATGAGACACCGTCGGTTGCTCTGCTTTCAACAATGATAGGCATATTATTGGGATATGGTTCAAGAGATTTCTGTAACAAAGACGTAAAACTTGTCAAAACTCTCGTTTGTCATTGTTATGTTAAAGGACAATTTTAAAGTACCGGTGTGTTTATGATATTAGTCATGAAGAGAAATGTACCTTCGACTCCACACTCAGATTGTGAATCGAACCCTAGTAGTGTCTATGATTTTATAACCTAGGGCATGGCATAAGAAATCCTAGAGGATAGAGTGATAGCGATTATTTTTAGGTCAAAGCTTCTGTCTACACATCTTTCCCTCCTTATCCATATCCTCTTAACGGTCTGTTCCTTTTTTATCTCCACAACCACAACACGAGAAAACACGGCACGTGATCGTTCTTAATAGTCACGTGCCCACGAGACTGACGTCATCATTTGCTGAAGCTCACAAGTATTGCCCTGGCTCTTTACCTTGAGTGTTATTGTTCACTTCATTTTCAAAAAATAAAAATTAGACATGAAAATATTTAAAAAAGGAAATTTTATTCCATAAATTGTACATATGACAAATACTCATAAAGTATGATTGTGATGAAATAAAAACGTTAAGTTATACATGAAAATATTTAATTGAAGGGCATGTTTGAATTGCATGAAATTAGAAATGCCCCCGCCGCAGCAAACCTGCAGGTTTATAAAGTGTAACTTATAGCGAATTTCCATTTGCCTGATTGAATTAAACTAATGTCTCCTTAAAAATATCACATTTATTCCCTATTTAAATAAAATTAGTTTAACGAGTACTTAGGTTTGCTGCAACAGGGAGGGGAAAAAGTTTTATTTGTAAAATGTTAATACTGTAGTTTAGTAAGAAATAATGTATTTTCTAAATTTGACCAAAATATGTTCATAAACAAGCATGGGAATTTTAAATATAAAATTTTTTAGAATTTTTTCTGTAACCATTAGGCGCATATTAACGGTTCAATATACTAAATTATTTTTCTTTAAGCTCTACAAAATAGTTTAGAAAGAAAGTGTAATTTTGTGTTTTACCCCATAAAATCCCCCATAAACCCCCGTTCCCATAGTTAGATCATGCTGGTTTGCAAACTCGTTAGAATAAATGTAGGTTTACACGTTTTTACCAAATTTCATCAAAATCGGATCATTTTTGCTCGAGTTATCACGCTAACGGACACACATATTTATATTAATTCTTATTTAATATTAATTTTTTTGTTTTTTTTAAAACATAAACATAACCTTCAGTTTTGTGATGTGTCTGATGATGCCAGCATAGCTGGCAAAAGGCCTCATAAAATTAAAAATTCAGAAATATTGGTGAAGTTGTTATTTTCAAATTAATATTACCAGTTCTTCTTGAAGATTACACCATTCCCTATATGAGAAATTTGCTAATATGAAAAAACATGCAACATTATTAGCTGGATAATCTATTTAAAACTTTTAAGAATATTTTAACCTATGCTAACCTTTCTTCAATATGGGTTAATGTTGATGAGCAACTAACAATAAAAAAATGTATTTTTCATTAAAATATCTTTGTTATTCCCGTTTTATTTTGTTCATAACATTAAACAAACCAATAAATTGTCTCAAAAACTTCTTGAAAAGAATTATATTCAGTTTTATACCTCCAACCTTGGCTTGTCCACACACTTATTGCCTGGCAAGATACTTTATGCAGTCTGAATGACTCTTCATAAACAAAACAACACAACTTGACTATGCATTGAACCCGACTATGCCATTGAATTGCTGTCAGGGGTCAATTTTTACAACACAACTGCATAAGTAAAGTTAAAGCAGGAATTAGGTTTTTCAACACTTCCAGGCCATGGAGATTGTTCATAGGGAAGTAAACAGCTCACTAAAAAGGACGTTAATTTTTGTAAAATGCATAGTAGACTTTTAGTAGGCCATAATACTTTAACCAAGTTAAATATTGAAATCTTTGCCGCTGGGTAATTGACAATTTAGACATTTATTAAAGATTTAACGTCTGAAACCCAAATCTTCTAACCTGTTGTAGTATAATGTACTGTACATTTAAATAACCAGCTGAAATGTATTTGGATGGATGGAGTTCTTTAAAATTTCTGTTAGATAATTTTTAGCGTAGCTATTACCATAGGTCTCACGGTAAGACTTAGGCCCGGGACCGATTTACTTAAACCGATGTCCCCAGAGGCCAAAAACACCATTCGTTCAAATTTTTATACATGTCCATCCAGACGATAACTTGAGTAATTTTTGTCCGATTTTGATCAAATTTGGTTTGAAGGTGTAAGGCGGGATAAACTTGAATGAGTTTGCAAACCAGCATGATCGGACCATGGGAACGGGGGGTTTTATGGGGTAAAAATGGGTTTTCTAATTTTTTACCCTTAAACCTAAATTTATCAATGTTTCACCAGCCTTTTAAAGAGTTTAAAAAACAATTGAATAAATTGATCGCTACAATTGAACAAATTGAATATATCAAAGTGTTATTGTACGGTAATTGGTTAAGGAGAAAATTAAAAAAATTGTTAATTTAAAATTCCCATGTTATTATTATGGAGAATATTGTAAAATGTTGTAGGTACTAGGCTTGTTTATGGATATATTTTGATCAAACTTGGCGTATTTATTAATTTCATACTAAGCTATTGATATTTTAACAAAAAACACACCTTATTAGTTTCCCTGTAGCAGCTAACCTAGGTACTCGTTAAACGTAAATGTCAATTTAATAGATTAATTGAAAATCAATCCAGGCAAATGGAATTTCGCTTAGTCGGCAGGTTTGCTGCAGCAAGGTATTTTATGGTAAGATTTAATTTGAAAAAATATTTTTGAGAACTAGGAAATTTTGTAGGATTTTAAAACAATATTTAGGGACATGCATTAGTTTACTTGTGATAGCTAGAACACTGCACTCCATGTGATTTAACTTATTCCGCCCATAAAGAATATAAACCTAAAGTTATTCGAACAAGTTTGCAAACCAGCATGATTGAAGTGTGGGAGCAAGGATTTATGGAGTAAAAATGGGTTTTCCCATATTTGACCCTTAAAACATAAAATTTAGCAATTTCTTAAACCGTTTTGTAGAACTAAAAAAAAAACACTATTAAAAAAATACTATTAACATTTAACTATAAAACAATTTACTATCTTCTCTGTAGCAGCAAGAATATATATTCTTTCCCTTAGCCTATCATTGAATATAAATTCAATTTTTAAAATCAAGTTTTTGGTGGACTCACCAATATTGAGTAAAGACTAGAAAAATTCCTGTAGGCTATATAGTCAATGACAACACTGTCCACTGGCCAGAGGAGAGGACAATGTTCTGGAATGTTTGGCCATTGATAGACCAAGACCTAGTTCTGCTGAACTATCTTTATTTTTGTCAACCCAGAAGTTGTGTGTTTTAGCCTAGCTCTAAAAGAAATAGCATAGGTAAATGGGCTAGGCCTACTTGAAAGTTTGGTTATATCATTTTTCACATGTACTAAGTTTACACCCTTGGAGCTCAAAGGACCGAACTTTTAAATACCCTGCCGCAGCAAACCTGCAAGCTAAGCGAATTGCCATACGCCTTATTGGACTTTTCACTAAAATATTTCCTTAAAAATGACATATTTATTCCGTATTTAAATAACATTAGTTTAACAAGTACGATACGTAGGTTTGCTGCTACAGAGAAGATAGTAAATTGTTTTATAGTTAAATGTTAATAGTATTTTTTTAATAGTGTTTTTTTTTTAGTTCTACAAAACGGTTTAAGAAATTGCTAAATTTTATGTTTTAAGGGTCAAATATGGGAAAACCCATTTTTACTCCATAAATCCTTGCTCCCACACTTCAATCATGCTGGTTTGCAAACTTGTTCGAATAACTTTAGGTTTACACGTTCATGCCAAATTTCATCAAAATTGGATCATTTTTGCTTTAGTTATTGAGCAAACAGACACATATGTATACATGTGAATTTGAACAAATGGTGTTTTTGGCCTCTGGGGGCCTCAAAACAAAAAAAGTAAATTGGTCCCGGATGCAGGTCATACCATGAGACATACGGTAATAGCTTATCCCCTATATGAGAAATTTACTAAAAGAAAATGCACAATTTCAAACAGTAGAACGGTTTTACTACTAAATTACTCTAGCATAAATTAGGCTCTACAGCAAATAAGATATGTAATATATCGCTACAGGTTGCAGAACCATGGTTGGTTCAGTTATTTGAGAGGAATCTGTTTTCATTGCATATAAGTGTTGTGTAACAGGTCAGTTTCAACAACCTTACAGTTTATATTCAATGCTAAGAACAATATTTAAATCTTATTCCACACTGAAAAATTCATTCTTTTCAGCAAATACATCGTAATATCCTATAGGCCTATAAGTATAATATGTAAGTTACCTCAACATCAAATTGCAAAAAGGCCTAACAAATATGTTTTTTTACATGGTTGAAACATGTTTTTGAAAGGCCCGGTACAGATGCAGCATGTTCCTTTGAACCATTTAGGCCTAAGTTAGTTTAGGGTTGCAGTATCCCCGGATTTCCCCGGAGATTACCGGATTTTGACCTTCAAAACTTAGCTCCGGGGGATTTCTGCAAAAAGTGAGAAAGTACCTCTTTTTTACACTCTATTAAAATACATTATTAAATAACGACAATTTTGGAATAAAATAAATTTTTGCGTTCACAAATATCATTATGCAATACCTGAAAAATGCAACTCTCGTACTCTCTACTAATGTTCTTTTATTCCGTAGTTTCATTTAGGCCAGCAACGTTCTTACTTTATCTTTAACTTATCGTCAGTTTCATTGCTCCCAGTCCTTCGATTCGCATCTGCCGGCCAGTCCCAAGGTATCCGTGTTTACTTCCAAAGCCTAGCAGACAGAGAGCGTTTTGTTGGCTGTATTCGGTTACTGGTATTCGTTATTTTTAGTGAAATGTGACAAGCGATGCAACATTTTATGTTTTCGCGTAAGTTTAGGCCTAGGCCTATACCATTTGAATATTGACAATGTAGCACGAATATTTAACAGAAACGGTAAGTATAGGCCCTATAGACTAATAAATACAAACAATTTACGTAACTGGCCCGAATGTCTATATATAGGCTAACAAGTTAACAACTAGTTTGGATGTTTTTTGACAGTCCCATTTAAATAATAATAAAATCATGTTAAATTTCGGGCCAGTAACATCATTTTGTTGAAATATGTATGTTTTAAGTTATAAACCCCTAACTGCTGTAAGTTACCTTCCATCCTGACCAAATCAGGTGTTCATATTTATATTTTTTGTCATTCTTATGTAAAGTTTGTGAAGCACTGGCATTGTTAATTTGCATTGTTCTAGTTATAAGCATGACGAAGCCTATTGTATTTATTGTAAATATTTAACAGCAAATAAATCTTTGAATGACTCATACAGTTTCTGTTACCTAATAGTTTTGCTGTGACTGGTACCTATACAATTTTGCTAGCCCGTTAATTTTTATCCACTAAGTAAGTTTTTATAGTGGGGGCCGCCAGCTAAAATCTCCTCTTTTTTACACATAACCATATGGCAACCCTAGCCTAGTTTAACGAACCTCAACCTCTTTTACAGATTTTTGGTCTGCTATAGCTGACATGTTAGCCTAACCTATAAAAGTTATGACTCCGGCCTACCTACTGAAGTCACGCCGGTAACATGATTTAATGGTCTGGAATTATATTTAATTTTTTAAAATAACTATAGGTAAACTCCCATGTTAAATATGGAAAAACCTCATGGCGGTTTTACAAATCAATTCGTAATAGCCTACTATGGATAGCCTAGGCCTATTGTGTATTGAAATAGAATGAACAGAATGTCACTCACCTGGCAGCACT
Source organism: Macrosteles quadrilineatus (assembly GCF_028750875.1). Classification (NCBI taxonomy): domain Eukaryota; kingdom Metazoa; phylum Arthropoda; class Insecta; order Hemiptera; family Cicadellidae; genus Macrosteles; species Macrosteles quadrilineatus. The sequence goes on from NW_026542598.1 coordinate 7,805,155, forward strand.
TTCAAAATAACTGGTTCTATAAAAAGTTGGATTAATGTAACACAATATTTAAATATATTTATAAAGTCCGACTGACAAAATATCAAACGTCGCAATATAAAATTAGTAAATTCGGTGAGATTAACTCCCGACTACCGAGTCAACAATCTATCCAACGATAGCAGACGACTTCACTCACAACTGACGTAAAATGACTAACGAGTACCGATTTGAGATTTGAGGCCGCCGGCCAGTCTTGTAGGCAGACTACGATCGAAATATCAAGTCTGCCAACACAGGGTCTTAAAAATCATATGTATGTATGTTTAATTTATCAACATATATGAATATGTATGGTATTAACTATAAACATTGACTGTATAGAATATTTTAAGATATACGGTCTACAACAATCTTCAGTGGACACAATGCAATATCTATGAAAGAGGAAGTACGTATATATATATATATATATATATATATACACATTGAAAAAATAGTACAGTACTAACAGATCAAACCCAGGCAGAAGAAAAAATCTTTGAAACAGTTGCTATAAATATCACACAAAAACAGACCAACACCATCGTAATTGGAACCTACAGATCACCAGACTACAAAACAGAAAATTAATTTCTAATAAAAATGGGGCTCCTTCTGGAACAACACTGCTCAAAAAAATGCAACATCATTATACTAGGAGATACAAATATAGACATACGAGTTAAAGACAAACCATGCTACAAGGACCTTGAAAACCTACTTGCAGAATATGATTGCTACATCTACAATATACCATATACAAGAAAAACCCAAAAATCGATCACAAGTATAGATGGATGCTACCTAAATATAGAACCACGCAAGGTAAATACCACAGCACACCCAAGCTCACTTTCTGACCACCACTCTTTATTCTGTGAAATAAGTTTTGACATGAAGTATGAAACCTCAGTCTACAAATCCACTAGAAGCTACACAAAGACAAACCTTGAGCAGCTAAAAGAGCAGCTGAGCCACACAGACTGGACCTCAATTTATGAACCCCAACAAATTGATAACAAATACAATTCACTCCTAAAAACCATAACCTACAAAATAGATGAAGAAATGCCAAAGATACAAAGAAAAACAACGGGCCATAGAAAAAGAAAATTCTGGGATGAAAACACACTAGCACTAAAAGAAACCATGCTTAAGGCCCAACACAAATATATGGACACTGGACTTCCTGAGGACAAAGAAAACTTCTCAAGACTAAAGAAAGAATACGACACGGATGTGAGGAATAAAAAGAAACTACAAAGAATACAAGAAGCTGACAACAAAGTAAAAATGGTATGGAACACAATAAATGAAGAGAGGAATAAAATACAAGATACACCACAAGAGAACTACAAACTACTACATAACAATAAAATAGTCACTGATCCGTATCACATAAGCAACATCTTTAACAACACGTTTTTGGGACCTACGACATCACAACAAAGTCTAAATCACACAGCTGAAGACCCAACAGATCTTGACATCACTCCTCTGGACAGTTTCAATACAATTACAACCCCTGAACTCGAAAAAATTCTTTCCAAGCTCAACTCATCAAACTCTGCAGGCTTTGACGATATAATGGGAAAAATAGTAAAATATTGTACTGACGAAATAAAAGAACCACTCTTACACTTAATAAACACATCAATCCTGCAAGCAAAAGTCCCATCCAAACTCAAAGTAGCCAAGATCATTCCTAAATTTAAAACAGGTGACAAAATGAACCCAGGTAACTACAGGCCCATAGCAAACTTACCCACTCTCTCAAAAGCACTGGAAAGAGCTATACACAATCAAATTATTGCACACCTGGAAAGAAACAACATAATCACGTCATGCCAACATGGATTCAGGAAAAAACTTAGTACCACAACAGCCATAGCAGACCTTTGTAACAAAATTGCGGAAATCTGGGAAGAAAAACAAACGGCCACAGGCATATTCATCGATCTGCAGAAAGCATTTGACTCCTTAGACTGGAAAATACTTATACAAAAATTAGAAAAATACAAAATACAAAATCAAGCTCTAAAATGGATCAAAAGCTATCTTACAGACAGAACTCAATATACAGAAATAAATCATTACAGTCCCAAATCAATCAATATAGTAAAATCATCAATCAAACAAGTGGCAAGAGGTGTACCACAGGGCTCAATACTGGGACCTTTACTATTTCTCATATACATCAACGACTTCCCAGACAAATTAGACAGCACCCAAAAATGTGTGCTCTTTGCAGATGACACTACAATAATAACCCCAACTGTGAGAAATGGAAATAGAAACCACATCATCAACTCAACAATAGATCAAGTAACAACCATCTGTAACAACCTACAACTAACAATAAATAACAAAAAAACTTTGCATATCAACTTCACCCCCACATGCACAAAAAATCCTGAAACCAACAACTCAAAACTCGTAGAAGCAGACTCAACGAAATTCCTTGGCATCATAGTTGACCAACACCTCAGCTGGCATCAACACATAGACCACCTCTGCAAGAAGCTCTCGAAGTCATTGTTTGCAATAAGAAGAATAAGAAGCATAACGGATGAAGAAACAGCCCTTATGGCATTTCATGCACTGTTTGCCAGTCACATTAGATACGGCATTGTGGCTTGGGGATCTTCAGCACAGAACAAATTAGACCAACTACTCGTGATCCAGAAGAAAGTCATTAGAACAATATTCCGGAAAAAATACCAAGAACACTGCAAGCCACTCTTCAAGAACCACAAGATCCTGACCATCACATCCACATACATCCTGGAGACCATAATCCTCATAGTAAATTCAAATCCAATCCTTCGATCCAGTCAACACAACCACAATACCCGCAACAAAAACAACATTCACCTTCCACGCCACAGACTAAACAAAACCAGTAAATCACCATCTCACTCAGGATCATCCCTCTACAATCTCCTGCCACAACACATAAAAAAAATTAACAAGCCAAACATCTTCATAAAGTCACTAAAAGAGTACTTAACAGTCAGACCCTACTACTCACTATCAGAATACACTGAAGAACATACATACCAACACCTCAAATAGGGCCCATCAAAGCTACTTCAATCAAATATTGACGATTCCCCAATCACCAGATTGTGGAGAAGACATCGAAGGTAAAGGTAAAGGTAAAGGTATATACATATAATTGTGTTGTTGTGTATAATTGTTACGTATAGTTGTTGGGCATATAGGGCCTAATTGTTCTTGATTTGATTTCTTTATAGAATTATAAAAAATAAAACATGAAACAGTGCAAACTTTCGTTAAATACAAACTTTTTCAAGCAGAGAGAAATTAACTTATGTTTCATTTTTCTTAATTCTATCAAGAAATCCTCAAGAACAATATAAAAGTCATTTGGCATTTTCATCAAAAAACATTCTAGTGAAGTTTTGTGAAGATCTGTCAAAAGGGCTACGCCGTAGAGGGTTTGGAGGGGTCAAATGTCAGACTTTTGTGACCACAATGTACATATAAATTTAAATAAAATAAAAATATAAAAGATTTTTACTTTCACCATCTGGGGCCCATTTCATAATAAAGTACAAACTAATATTATTAGTAAATCAGCTGATCGCTCAATGCCAATCTAATGGAAATTACAAGTTACAAGTTGTAACTTATTGTAACTTGTAGTTTATTATGAAATGGGCCCCAGTTTTGTAGTTGTGAATAATCACGTACCTGGTCGTGATTTCAAATAGTGCCACACAGTTTACTTTTAGATAAGTCCAAATATATTAACCCCAATCGCAGCACACCTGTGTGCACTAAGCAACATTAAAATGTTCCACTATTAAATATGTAAACATGAAAACCTTTATCAAAGTATTATAAACAATAGAAAGGGATGGAAATGCCTTAATTTAATTTTAATGAAACTGCTTACGATGTTGGTCTACCTTTAAGCCCCCCACACACTACCAGACCAGACCTCCAGACCAGACCGTCTGGTCTGGTGTCTGGCACTTGTCTTATCGTGTGTGGGACTGTCTGCAGACCGATTTTCCCGGACCAGACTGTCTGCGTGTCTGATGGTTGAACCCTCAGACCACAGACGGTCTGAGGTTCCCCCACCACTATTTTTGTCTGGTCTGTGAGTGTGTAGCGCTGTCTGTCAGACCCTCCGACGACCGACCGTCGCTTCAGTCAGTATTTATCCATTTGTCGGAGTTCTCACCACGGTGTCTCAATTACGAATGTTGGAATGTCTGAGTCTGGTCTGGGAGTGTGTAGAGCCGTCCAAGACGGTCTGGTTGCAGCCAGACGGTCTGGTCTAGAGGTCTGGTCTGGTAGTGTGTGACTTATCATGTACCTACTGGCCATGGCTCCAACATAGCACACCCCTGAAGTTGTACAACACCACCGACACTACCACAACACTTCAAAACAGCACAAAAACCCCGCCAAAACAGCCGCTCACACCCAAATATTAATCCTTTTTAAATCCGTTCCGTAGTGTAGTGTGGGCGTTTGTGGAGTAGAGGTAGCTATGATAAAAACAATAACCACGCTGAGTGACGTTACCGAAAATTCACTACGCGTTCCGCGTCGTTCCCACGGAGCGAATTTTCACGATGAAAGGCTCACTCCGATGCCTCATGCCCCGTGGGAACTGGGAACGGTGCAGCGGTGCTTCAGTCAAACTCATGTAGAACTCAGTATTTTTTTTTTCATTTTTGAAGTATGTGAATAGTACCTAGCCATCTTTTAGTTGAATTGCTGTATTGTTATGTATAATAGTTTTGCCGTTGGAATGAAATAAAATAAAATAAAAATAAACTGTTCCAGTTGCTATAAAATTAAATCTCCAGCTCCACACACTTAACCACTCTATAACATTAGTGATGTGAAAACCAACATCAGTGACTCAGAAACTCTTGTAAATATTAAGATAGATTTTTGCTAATTTTGTTTGGTTATATAACTAGAGGATGAGCTATTGTTTATAATTAGGTTGTTTTATTTGGTGAAACGAGGTTTAAGTGACTGAAATAACAATAAACAAATTATAAACCAAACATGACCTATGATGTGCACCTGAGGACAGAACTAACAATAAAATGGCTTCAGCTGTTCCATAAGGGTGTGAAATATACTAAGGGAGAATGTTTTATGTTTCATCTAGATACCCATTAACAATCTAATGGAATTTTATCAGGTGGTAAACATATAACGAAAACAGATGGATTCAGCAGGAATTATGTAATTTAATACTAGTACAGAAGCAATTAACAATATGGCTTGACTATTCAATATGATCACATCCATGCTGGTAAGTTAGCTTATTTCATACCCCTGTTTTAATTTAATAGTAGCTTTTACAAACTTAGATATATGTTTCCTAATTTTTAATTTTCTTGAATAATTTATCTTTGTTCAGACTCATTAAAAGTTCATATTTACATTCTTATTAATAATATAAGCTAAACATAAATGTTGCCTGACCTTTTGTCAGTTTCTGAGCTATAAGAAACTGACAAAAGGTCAGGCAACATTTATGTTTAGCTTTAAAATTGCAATATTTTATTTTGGTCTCCTTGCTTAATTATGGAGCATTACCTAACCCCTGAAAATGAGCTGGTTGATTCTTCTAGTTCGTACTAACATAACAAAATGTTACAGCATGTCAATTTTCTAGCATACTTGCCAGTCCTCTGCTAACTTCAGTTGTATTTCTATAGCTCATATTGGTCGAACCAATATTGTAATCTATAAATAAATAATAAGGGTACCTACTGGCTATTGTGTAACAATCCTTAACATGACAAAAAAAAATAATTTTAGTTTTCTGATTCTTTTTTAATTTGCTTAAACATAGATATGGATCTTAACTATTCACAAAAAGTTTTTGTATGATATATAAATGTACAGTTGAATGTATTGATAATCAAGAAAACCCTACTAATATTATAAGTAAGAAAGTTTGGATGTAACTATGGATGGATGGATGGATGTTTGTGACAAATAAACGTGAAAAATACTTAACCGACGGGGTTGATATTTGGTATGATGATAGCTCACATTCTCGATTAACAGACATATTCTTTCCTTTCGGGCTCAACCTCAGTGGCCCTGGAGTTCCCCATGTTATGAGTATTCTATCTTATGAGTATTCATATTTAAAAGGAACTAGCTGTAACCCGTGGGCTTTGCCCCGTTTAACTTCTTAATTTTCAAGATGATCTCGTTCGCATGGCTCAATCACGTCCTGGATGAAGTTCATTCGCTACGCTCACTCACCTTTAGGTTGGAGCTCGTTCGCTGCGCTCACTTGCCTTCAGGTTAGCTAGTTCGCTACGCTAACTCGCCTCCAGGTTGAAGTTCGTTCGCTACGCTCACTCACCTTTTGGTTGCAAATTAGCTGTTGTCATAAATGTAAAAGAAATAATAGTGCTGCACCCTGTTGGTAATCCTTGTAACTTTAATGCTGTTGAACATCATAGAACAGAACCAACTTGTTTAATTGAAACAGCTGTTAAGATTCATTAATTCCATTTCTCATAAGGTTAACATGGGAAACTCCAGAGCTTCCCATGTAGCACAGATGGTTGGGCCAACGTTGGCCAACTGTGGGACAGTTGGTCGATGGTTGGTTGGAGCTTCCACAACCAATTAACCAACCGTTGTCCAACTGTATATCTCGTAGTTGGGCCAACCAATATTTACAACTGTGGACCAACATTGGTTCATTGTTAATGAAATACATTAATATGCATTGCTGGGTATCATACATCAAGCCAACCGTTGTCCAACCGTTTTTCACTCCGTTGGACCAACAAAAGATACTTTTGTTGGACCAACAATGGTTCATAGTTGAGTTTACACGACTTTCATTCTCTGGGTCTAGCTTTCACAACATAATTATAATAAAATATCTGGTTTTACAATACCTTTATCAGTTCCAAAAGTTTCCAAAAGTTTTTGGAACTGATATAAAGGTATTGTAAAACCAGATATTTTATATATTACAGTTCTGGCGCTACAACAATGAATTTTAATAATTTTAATAATGCAAATATTTTTTAAATTAATATTCTTTAACTTATTTGCAACAATTTAAGGGGAAAGAGTAATTAATCATATAACAGGCAATTATAATAGCATTAACAATCTAACGGTAATTAATTAATCATTCAAATACCAGTATCCTCTCTAACTAAAAAAAAAAAAAACTACTTATGATGCCTTAACAGATTAACAGAATCATATTATACTGTGTAGTATCAAAAATGTTTGAAGTATTGCGACCATTGCAACTGTCGGCTACTCTTTCACCACTTGAAAACTCTCTATATCAGCAATCACAGATAGCTCAGTGGTAAAGTAAGAGGCTCATAAGTCGAAGGACCCGGGTTCGAGGCCCGTCTGGGCCAAAAAAATTTTGTTCTAGTTTTTTTTTCAAAATTTGTTTTTATGAACTAATTTAATCAATTTACTCAACTAATAATTATGCTTTTCGTACTAAATCTTTATTATTTTGTGTGAAATAAAACGGTTGGACAATGGTTGGCTGGAAAACAGTTTAAAGAGGTGACATTTCTACCGTTGGCCAACTGTGTGGCTCCACAATTTACCAACGTTGGCCCAACCATCTGTGCTACATGGGTGGGGCGGAGCCGATTAGACGGATCACGAAATTGATGGTGTATAAACCTATTCCATGAAATTCTACACGTATGTACCAAGTTTCGTGGCAATCGGTTCAGCGGTGTCTGAGTTTATCACTGCCAAACAAATATATCTAAATATATAAAAGGCAAAGCCCTCACTGACTGACTGACTGACTCACTCACTCACTCACTCATCAATAATTCTCCCACTTCCCATTTACCTAGGAGGCTGAAACTCGGTACACCGATTCTTTGGGCATTTAATAGGAAAACTAAGTAGTTTTTATTCTGATCGGGCTTTCGGGCTCCGCCCCAGTGGCTCTGGAGTTTCCCATGTTAACCTTATGATTTTCATACTTAAAAGGAATTTCTTAACAGCTGTCTCAATTAAACAAGTTGGTTTTGTTCTATGATGTTCAATAGCAGTTACAAGGATTACCAACAGGGTGCAGCACTATTATTTTTTTTTAATTTATGACTACAGCCAATTTGCAACCAAAAGGTGAGTGAGCGTAGCGAACGAACTTAACCTGGAAGCGAGTTAGCGTAGCGAACGAGCTAACCTGTAGGCAAGTGAGCGGAGCGAACGAGCTCCAACCTAAAGGTGAGTGAGCGTAGCGAACGAACTTCAACCAGGACGTGATTGAGCCATGCGAACGAGCTCACTTGTGAAGTTAAACGGGGCAAAGCCCGCGGTTACAACTAGTATATATATATACAAACATTCTCTTTTATACTTATAGATTAAAGGATTTTGTCAGCTGTTTCAACTGCACAAGTTGGTACTATAATGGTTATGGTTCTATGATATTAAATAGCATTAAAAAGTTATAAGGTTTACCAACAGGGTGCAGCACTATTATTGTTTACTATCTCCTCCTATACTGTACATAGTACGGTATAAGAAGAAAGCATTTCTTGTTATAGTTCTTACATGTCCCCTATCGCCCTATCATGGGAGAGATAGGGAAAAACGAGACGCACGCTGGTTCGATTTAAAATTGCCGCTAAACTAAAATACCTGTGTTGTTCACCGATGGCATTCTTAAAGTAAATTAAATTTCCTATCGAATGGTGTAAATAATTTCTGAGAAAACTACAGTATTATTTATTATTTACTATTGAAGATCAAAGTTGAATGAATTGTCTTGGTCTTTAAACATATGATTACTTTAATTACGATTTTGAAATAAATATGATGTATCTATACAAATAATCATTTTATTCCCATTCCCTAAGAGTTTCTCTAAATAAAAATAACATATTTACCAATATTTAAAAGGAGTTTTAAACAAATGAACCGTATTAATTTTTTTCATTTTTGTAGTTTTTAAAACAAGCTTATGAAATGTAGGTTTTAAATAAAATTAAATTTAATTTGAATTATAAAATAAATATAAATTTAGCCTTCCTAATTGCTTTCTTGAATTTTTTATCCAATCTTATGCTAGTTTTATGCTTAGCTTAGCTGGCATTTTTTTGCTAGGCAAGTAATTTGAAATAGCTGAAGTCAAGAAAAAATTGAAGACATCCGCTTTTATACACTCATTATTTTTTTTTATATCATAAAGCCACATTTTGATAGCTTATGTTATGAAATATCAAATACACTTTGAGTAAAAAGTGAAATCTTTCAGTGCTCGCATCCTCTTTCGCCACAGTTTGTACGTATGATAGTTTATATACTTATTTGATTTCTTTTTATGCAAAAAATGTTCAAATACTTATATTACTTTTCTAGCTGGCCCGACAGACGTCGCCCTGTCCTAATGTGGTTTTATGTCAAATACTCCGTTCATTTTCAAGATGAAGTCGTTCGCATGGCTCAATCACGTCCTGGTTGAAGTTCGTTCGCTAAGCTCACTCACCTTTAGGTTGAAGCTTGTTCGCTGCGCTCACTTGCCTTCAGATTAGCTCGTTTGCTACGCTGACTCACCTCCAGGTTGAAGTTCGTTCGCTATGCTCACTCACCTTTTGATTGCAAATTAGCTGTTATGAAATTTAAAAAAATAATAGTGCTGCACCTAGTTGGTAAACCTATTAAATCTTTGATGCTATTGAACATCACAGAATCAAAATTCTTTAATTGAACCAGCTTTTAAGATTCTTAAATCTATAAGTATAAAAGATGTATATATATATATTTGGCAGTGATAAACTCAGACACCGCTGAACCGATTGCCACGAAACTTGGTACATACGTGTAGAATTTCATGGGATACGTTTATACACCATCAATTTCGTGATCCGTCCAATCGGCCCATGTTAATATAGTGGGTTCCCAGAAAGGAATCTATATATTTAATACGCTAGGCATATTTTTGTCATAATTGTTTTGGAGTGGTGGTGCTACCGATCACCATGTCCAAGGTGTCGTTAGAAAGGTCTTATAGCATGTAGTTTTGTCATCAAACAAAAAAACTTTGGAATTCCATCACTGCTCTGCCCCAGTGGCCATCAAAGTTTCCATGTTATTCTTAGGGAGAAAATGTTTGTTTACATTTGAACAGATGAAAACTGTACTTTGAATTTGACACTAATATTTGAAACAGCTGGTTATACTAAAATTTTGCACAAAATCAAAACATAACCCCAAAAAGTTTGACATAATGGTTTAACTGTTAGACGCGAACGAAATACAAATACAGTAATACTATTGTCGTTGATAGCCAAATACAGCAAGCACCCTTCCGTGTTGCATTTGTGTGCTCTCCAACAGCCGCATCAAGATTTCACATTCTATTTAGGACTGTTGGATAATCGCTGCATACTGCATAAGCTGTTGATTTTGGAAGACAGGTGGGTAGGACTACATCGGAAACAGAAGAGAGGAGATATTAGATGAGTGGCAAATGCGTTGGGAGCAGAGTGTTTTATGTTAAAGTTTTAAAGGTAAACGTTCGGATATATACTTAACATCAGAAAGAGACTGGAACAAGATTGGGAGAACAGGACATGGAAAATTTCAAGGCGAATTTGTGAAGATTTCGCATGGTGGAAGTATGTAGATGTGGAGAAATAAAAACCACGAGTCACGTATTTATAAATTGTTAATTTCAGGAGAAAAATATGAGAGAACAGGAATAAGTCTTGGATAAGATAGGTCTAGAGATGAGAAAACAAAACATGATGAGTGACAAGGAAACAATTGAGACGTTTAAAAATAAATAAGTAGCTGGGAAATATGAAAAACCAGGGATACATAAAGGCTTTAAAATTTAAAAGAAGAAACAAACAAACTAAGAAAAGGAATGAAAACTTGCCCATTAAGGGGAGAGGAAAGGTTAGAGCGAATCTCAATGATCCTTATCGCTCAGGGCGGTATGGGGAAGGGTGTCGTGCTGTTAGGCTTTTAGACACATAATATATGTCTGGAAACCTAATGCGGATGACTAAGGCTATTTGTAGAAAGCACTATTTATAATAAATGTTGATTATATCGATCTGTTATGTACATCTTGAGTATTTCCATAATGTTTGAGTCGTATATTTCAAAGTCATAAGAAATTATGACTGTTATTCGTTTTAAAATAACACCCTTGATTCTTAGCATTTGCTCGAATTCGATCAACAGGTACACTAGTGCACTTTTATTCTGGGTAAAGCTGAATATCCAAGAGAGATAAGATAAGAAGCTTATCAGGGGTTTGTAGCCATGTTGTGTATTACCAAACGCTTTCTCATGTGACATTTTTAGGACACTTCCCTTCCGCGCTCAATACAGACTTTATGATCTCATCAACCAAACGCCATCAGTGAACTGGGTTTGCACGGTCAGTTTGCTGGGTGCGCAAATTTGAAGCCACAAGATCAACTATGAACCCTAGCTCGTCCCATCGGTCGCCATAGAGAAGTACCTTCTGAACAAACGAGTGTGTTCGAGATGCTGTGAAGGATAATCCACATAGATCATAAATCAGTAAGAAAATACGCTGCTGCTTTGATTTACCCTGAACCACTGTGAATATAGTACTGAAACAAGATTTGAAGTTACACCCGTACAAAATTCAGTTAGTACAAGCATTGAAAGAGACTGACTACCCGCTTTGGATTAACTACTCAAACGAGATGCTTCGTCAATATAGAAATTTCAATAACATAATATTTATTGACCTAAGCACATTTCCATCTCGATGGATATGTGAATAAGCAAAACTGCCATTATATATTGGTCTGCAGAAAGCCCAAGGGAGAAACACAAACTGGGTGGGGATGACTCAAACAGGCATCATTGGGCCGTATATCTTAGAGGATAACACAGGGAACACTGTGTCAGTAAATTCCCACCAGTACATATAACAATGATTACTGATCATTTCCAGTCCAGCCGTTCTTGCAGACATTACCTCGGGCTAACAGGCAAAGATTGTAGTTCCAACAGGATGGAGCTAAGTGTCATACAGCAGGGGACTCCATGACTGCAATAAGGAAGCTGTTTCGTGGGAAAGACATTTCCAGATTTGGTGAATTTTTTTGTGGGGGTAGGCTATCTAAAAAGTCAGGTGTACAACAAAGCTATCCTCGATCATCTGAAGCAAAATATTTGTGAGGAAATTTAAAGCCATCACACCAGAACTCTGCCATAGAGTATTCACAGTTGTAAGGTTTTGTTTGGTGGAGTGCCAGCGCCGGAGGGGTCTACATCTGGATGATGTAATCTTTCACAAGAAATTTCCCTGAAGTGTACAAACAGGTATTCTTGCAAAAATTGCTGTAAATAAAGCAATTTTTCTATTTCTTCGTTTTAAACTTGCATTTCTTTCTGGGATACCCAGTAGTATTACATAATAATTTATATATACAGTATAATTTAATTTTGCACTAGGCTATATTTTTTTATAAATTTAGTTTTTGTGTGTGGTTTCAGGTGGTTCTCCTTTTCCTACTTTCCACATCTGTTGGGGAAACAACTGACGAGTTACAACAACAAATTTACTTTAAAGACATTAAATGCGCCAAACTCTTCTATGAACAAACCCCTGATCACCAAGATGAAACACGTAATAATTATTTAGGATGTCAATCTGAACTAGGCGATCTGGTAACAAGATATGTTCAATTGAAAGCTACTTTGAACCATATGACCGATTCCGCCTGGATAAAGAAAGAGTATAACAAAAAAGAAGGAGGGGAAATTTATGAATCAGATGATCTCGAGCATTTTAAACTGAAGGTCCGCCATGGCGAAGGAGAAACTTTTGTTGACGTTCCCAGGGAGTTGTACTTCAAACCCAATCCTGAACCCAAACCTGAACCTGATCCTGTGAAGCTTGACAAGAAACCACCCCAGTCTGAAACACACATTACTTTCCCAACTGTTGAAAGATTGAGGAATCAACAAACTCAATCAGGGTGGAAGAGCAGTCAGAAACCAGCAGGAAGTCTGTGGAAGTCTGTGTGGAAATTTTTTTTTGGATCAAATTAATCCAAAAACAATAAAGTAACATTAACATGATAAAATTATACACCCTGATGTTACTCAATCGTACCATCCGATGTACAGTTAGTATACATAGGACATAGTAAATAGATAATACTGTATAATGTTGTTTGAACCCAGTGACAAGACCTGTATTATACAATAATTTAATTTTACCTGTTTTGCCTGAAGGTCTTTTAGTTGAACTAGTAGAAATATAGTTAATGCGTGATTGAACTTCAAACAAACAAACACACAAACTTTCACATTTATAATCTTAGTAAGTTTTACTATATCCTAGAATAACCACGTCCAGCAAAGATTTTTCTAAATATAATTTTCAGGTATATATCTATTTAATTCTATTAATCTTGACTATGATAAAAAATCATAATCTTTTGATTTTAAATGAAACATTATTCTTAAAGCTCTTTTTTGCTGAATTAGAAATTTATCCATGTTCTTTGTTTTTGACCCCAGTGATACTGGAAGCTTGTGTCCACAAAATTTTATTTCTATCATTTTAGGGTTAATTTTATGACATGTTTAAATTTCTTGAAATATAACCAGGGTAAAAGCTATTTTTTACGACTAATGACTATATATGGTTTAATGTTTCATCTGGTTAAATAACTTAAATAACAAGAGTTGTCTTCCGCTCATCCAACAGGATGACAAATCCACCAAGGGAGTATGTGTAATCCATAATATCACGTACTGTACGGAGTTCATGTTTTTGGTTTGAAATTAAAGCCACTGTGGCAGGAGCAATGGCCATGCATTGTTGCAGGAGTTTTTTTTTCGGGTTAGACCGTTCCAGTCCCACAAACGTGAGCTGACTATTTGATACGTAAAATTAAAATAACTAAAAGTGTTTAAGACAGAATTTGTATAAGGACAATACCAAGTTAAGTCTTCAAAAAAACTTGCATTGTGGAGTGGTATTTGAGCAATTAACATATAGGCATAATATCATTTTTAAATACAGGTTTGTAGGAAAGCAAATTAACCTGAAAAGGGGGTGGAAAAATTATTGGGCCAACTAGGGGCAGCTAAATGCTAAACTGTCCCTTCTTACTGGGTATTTTATCAATCAAGGAAAAGTAAGGTTCGACAGAAAACCCATTTAAATTTAAATACAATTATAATTTATCCATGATTACAAGAAAATTTACATTAAAATAACCCATACCTTTGTACAGAAAACATACTCGCTATGACTGCACCAAATACGCGAGAAATGAGCTACATAAAATTATGTACAATTGAATACAACAACAAAGGAAAACTGAATATATACAACAGGCAAAGGAAAAGGAAGGAAAAGTAAGACTTTGATTATGACTAAAACTAAAATTTACAAAAGCTAAAATTTAATAAAATTTGTACAAGTTATCCTTCACGAGGAAATCAAGAGAGTATTATGAGTTCCCTAAATGTAAATTACAAACACAAACATTCAATATTCACAGAATATAACATTTAACACAATATTCATGTATGAATACAAAATGTTACATCTAGTGTGGAGTCATTAATATAATGTCTTTTTAGAATGGAAACCTACAGTAAAAACAACAAACAAATGTAAAATATTTTTTAAATTTGCACATGGAGTATAGACCCGGTAATAAAAAACAATTACAATAATTAAATAAGACTCAAAAAATATAACAAAAATATTATGCATATAAAACATACATATACAAAATATGGTACGATACAAAGCTTTTTACTAACTACTCTCACAAATTCTTGAAAAGCTTGCCCTCTAATAACTAAATTGAATAAGGTTATAGACTATAAATAACTTTTTTTGTTTTCAATTGAGGAGCCTAGGAACAAACTGCAAGCAATATTTCTTTCCTATAATTGAGTTGGATACATAATTTTAATCTACAAACCATGTACTAGATGCATGTATTTAAGTGCAAAACGTGACAGTTGATAAAGGTTTCAAAGATTGAAAACTGACATTGGAAACAGAAAAAAAACTCTGACCCTGTAATGGAGTAATGCAAACCCTGATATCTAGTTAACAAATAACCAATTAGAATTCAGCAATTTCGTAACAAGGCATGATGCATGTTTGGTTTTTGGTTTTTAGGAAAAAGGTCGATTTTGATTATATTTAATATGTTATGGTCCTGACAATTTTTAACAAAATGGTACAGATCCAATTTCCGTAAAAAGTACGGTTCAAAGGTTATTGTAACTTGTGTTATTTCCCATAAAATAAGAAAATATCGGATTTTTGGAAAAAAGCCAGTTTTGATTAAAATTAATGTATTATGGTCCTTATAATTCTAAACAAATAAGTGCAACCCCCATTGCTGAAACAATTACGGTTCAAAAGTTATTGCAACTTTTGGGAACCATCCCAATAGAATAGCATAGTTACTTAGACTTCTACCGCTTACCCATGATAAAGGTTGTTGGGAGAAAGTATGTGTCAGTTTGCTGATACCGTTTATTATGTCAGCTTCTGCTTATAGACCCCTAAATTTCAAAAAACATTTTTTGATTGGTTCTATTCAACCATAAAACGTTTTGACTTTGCCAACCATAGCAAAAGAGCCTACAAAATTTTGCTCTAAATAACCCATGTTTCGATGACTCGTGGCAGCTAACTAGACCATTTCCTGTTTTCCTCTAATCTAAAACGATAAATCTCAGCTCAAAATATTAGTTGTAGTAACCTCCCATTTACACAGACAAGTTCAAATGAGGAATTAATATTTAAAAATATCAAACACCAGATATTCTAAGCTTCACTTTCCAACAGAGATTTTTTTAAACTTTTAGAATTTTGTTCCAGTAAGAACATCCTAAGCTGTACTTGACTATTTGAGGTTCATCCACAATCTAAATTTTTTATTAGGCCCTAAGTCCTTTTACAAATGAATTGTTTATAATTGTCGGAAATATAAAATTTAACCATCCGAATAATGCACATATATAACTTCTCAGAGTTAGAAAAATTAACTTTCTAACCTTAAAATATAAATAACCATTCACAATGTAGTGGAGAACACAAAACATGCATATTAATCCTAAACGTCTCAATCAAACAGACAAATTGTCTAATAAACCAACCAGTGTTACCAGTGTTGCTATCACAATGATCTGCTGTAGCGTAAATCAACTACAAGAAAATAATCTTTGTAAACAATCTCTCATGGTGGAGTGTCTGAAGTTTTTAAATCATAAAAATAACACGGAACATAAAACGAGGATTTTTCAACCTTCTTTTCTAAAGACATGCTCCTTTTCGCCAGCACATAAAGGCTGCAGTTTATTCTATAACAGATCATTCTGACAAGTAACTCTGGTTGCAAACCTTTATTTAACCCTGACAATCTTGAGGTTAAACCATAATACAAAATGAAAAATTGCGCTGAATTTTTAAAATTCAAAAACTTTGAACATAGACAACTTAACCACTAAACATAATATTTAAAAAATAACGAGCAAGAATGACTGGAGCTTTGGCATGGAGCGAGGCGGCAGACTCAAGTTTAGATAGTGACGGCAGCTACAGTATCCGGCCTGTGTCTCAAATCTGAGGAAGTTTCCCCTTTCTGTAGTTTGAGCCAAGTCTCTCCCAGCGCTTTAGCAAAGTGGTCGTCCACTGAAAATCAAACCAACTTGTAAATAAAAACATTACCAACGGGTCCAGGGTTTATGTATTTAACTTTTCAATGTGGGGTTTTTAAACGCCTTCGGGACTCTGCTCAAATGTTTTTTTCTAAATCACCAAATTTTGTAGGATCTAACTGAAACTCATTTAACTATAAAACAGCGACCCGGCATGAACTAATTTCTGTTTAAATTTATTTGCCATTGATTTGCTGTCATAAGCAATCAAAAAATAATAAAAAGTCAACCATATAACAACCTATTCAATCATAAACTTTTACTTCAACACAGACGCATTGTTAAAAAAAGTGGTTTAAATTACATTTCCTAACTAAAACTAAGATATAAAAGTTACGGAATGAACCTTCTAACAATAAATATAATTTAATATTTTATTACGATCTAAAAATTACCTATACCATTAATCATAGATGACGTAACATAAAAAAAATTTTCCATTGACATGCATGTTTGAAAACAATACATCTGTATCTGTAGCGCTCACTTAGTAGGTCTCGTCAAACCGCAGCAATGTCTTTATACGAGTGACGAGGAAGGCTCGTCAAACTGCCAAGAATGGTTTAGTGATTTAATTATGACTATCTTCATATGTTATTTCCTCATATTATGAACAGAAATTCGCCAGGTCCGATGTGTAACTTATAAAGAATCTATTCATCCCAAAAACCTACACCTGAGCCCCAAAAAGCACTGCTATAGACAAGTTAACTCCTAGACCACCAGATCTGGCCAGAGACAACACCTTAGATTGGACCATTGATCAGCCCATGTAGTGTATAGCTTTCAGCCGATTCAGTTGAGTTGTGCAGCGTTGTACTCGCAAAGATAGTTGTAAGTGGAAGTTTGGTTATGTTACTCTTGTGTTTGATATACTTGCCTTTAGAGTTCAACAGGTTAACAGTTTGCACTCAAAAAATTACTTGTTCACTATACCTTATGTAATCTGTTTGTTTAAAACTTAATTAACAGTACCCAAGCAAACGTTTATATTCAATATTCAAACCAACCAGAGAGGGATGAGGGTGTTGGAAGGTCAGAAGCATCCTCAGGTTCTGCAACTGTGTTCGTTGACTTCTTCTGTTTCCCTGTGTCTGCAAACACGGACATGTAATCCTTCCCTAGCGATCGTCTGAAGTGCTCGTCAATCACTGGATCACATACTCCTCCTTCTTCTAAATAAAAAAAAAACAAGATGGATTAGCATTAGCAAAACAAGTTAAAAAAATACACAGTGGAAGTTAAAGTTTTTGTCTGATTAACTTTAAATTTTATGGGTACTTTACTTTGTAATAACATGACTAAAAAACAAACTTTAATAATGTTCTTTAATTTGTAATACAAAATTATCAAATTTTAGACCCATTACCGTTTAAGAAGTGCTCAACAGCAATTACATTGGTACAAGATGAATGAACTTTGGTATTATTATTTAACACTTTAATATCATGATCGTAACTAATATATATATATATATATATTATAAGGGACGCAATGATCAATTTTAATTAAAAAGATATGGGCCGAACCTGATCCAAACAGCCCCATAAGTTTCTAAAATTTATGTGCGGAGGTGGTGTGTAACAAGTTACTTTGGTGGTTTAAAACTCCTGCTAGTAATTGGAAACGATAGAGCCATAGGTTTAGAGGCTGCGAGTCAGTCTATTGTGTGTAACAATTTAATTTCTCCACAATCGTGGGAGAGGATGATGATGACTCTGTAACCGCAGGGGACATTGATGATGTTATTGTGGTTGCTAGAGACAGGGAAATTAAAATGAGACCGCAGGGGAAACTGACAAATTTTATTTTGTTTAAACCAATAGTAGTACAGCAACTTTGTTTCCAAAATTTAAGGTAAATATTTTTAACCCAACCCAAAATAAAATAAAAGACTACTGCTCAGACCCCAAGTTTACTATAAAAAAGGACCTATTTATTAGCAAGTCTCCTTTTATCTAAAAAAACAAAGGTTGATTTCAATGAGTTAAAGCAATACCATGTGTTGCTAAACTCCTTCAGGTCTATACAAAGAAGAGCGGCCACTCTGATTTGAGCTGCCAAGGGCCATACATTTACCAACTGATGAACAAGTCTAAGATCAGGATTTACAAATCTCAATCCTTATAACTTCAAACTACTACCTAAAGTTTGCCCAGTTAGGAGGCAGGTGAGAGATTAAGATCCCTTAAGGTTTACCAACAATAGCTCCTACCGACCACCTGGACTAATGAGGCAATTCAAACTGGATTCCAACTAATTATCTCATAAAAGCAATTGTAATCTCATACATATTGTAGTTAAAGCTTGAAAATATATGTGTAATGTCATGAAAAAGTTGTCAAAACCTGAGGGTGTTATTTCAATTAGTTATTTAGAATGTACATTTTGCTGTGTATGACTTTTGAATGCCTTTTTGATGGTAACAAATCAAAACCACTGTCAAACATAGGATCATTAGGCTATATATAGATGTGTTTGACTCACCCACAACCCCAGAGGTCTGTGCCACGGTAGTGATGACAGTAGGTCGTCTGCTGTAGCACAGGGACTGTGTATAAGAGGGGGGAGATCCACGCGGCCGCCTCGTGGACATGTCTATCGGCTCACTATGAACCCTACAACACAAGACAATTTTGTACAAGCTACATTTAATTTATTCTCTGTCATTGTTTTGTAAAGTAAGGTAAATGATCATAATTTGTATGTAATATCAGTAGTGATTTGAACTAGTTTATGCTAGTTTTTTACTGCAGGAGGATATAGTTCGAATGAGCCGCTCATAGTTAATGAGTTGCGTTAATGTCAATACAGTAGAACCTCTTTAATCCAAACCCCCGTAATTCGAACGTCCACTAATCTGAACCCCTATACTCAGACACATACATACTCTGTACACAGAACAGTAGTTCTTCATTGTATACTGTATTTATTGGTATAGGCACCGTAATTGTTTCTATTGTAATGTACCGTACTGTTTATTCCCTATGTTTACTACTGTATTAAATAAACACTGTATTTTACTTTATAAAGCATTTTTTACATAACAATTGTTATGTAAAAACTACAATATGTTCTGTAATCCAAACTATTCAATAATCCGAACTACCCCCGGTCCCAATTAGTTCGGATTAAAGAGGTTCTACTGTATTTGATTTTCCACCATTGGTTATTTTTGAATACTACAGTAGACAGCTTAACTGGGGTCCTAACAGGAGCTGACCTAGGTCGGATAACCGTTAGTAGTATTAATTGACTTTCAAATCCACTAATACACTAAATACAGCACATAACTTGCTGTCAAATTTAAAGATACAAGCAACCATTTTGTTACGAGAGAGGAAGTTTATTTCTAACAATATGCAATATTTTTTAGGATAAATATAAAATAACATATTCTTACGAACATCCTGTACAGTTTAGCGTATTGTACCCATCGCCGAGCGGAAATGGCGAGATTCCTTGAAAGCGGCGTTTAAACCAAACCGCTCTCAAAACAAGGTTGGTTAAAACAAACTGTAATATTTTACGAGAGAGGGCGGATAATCCGATTATCAGTTCATGCGATGTCGGTTAAGAGGGGGTCTACTGTACATAGTTTATGTGTTATAAACCACGTTTACAGCAAGTTTATCATTTAGTTGGGTTCGTTTAAAAAGTTGGCGTATTAAACAGGAATAGTGATTTACATCAGCACACTCTATCAACGGCTCAATTTAATTACTTTACTTTATATTCTAAAACTGGCTACAACTTTGGCATGAAGAGGAACAGAATGTGTACTTAAATTAACAGCCATAATACAACTATCGCCTACCCAGAGCTAGACTTGTGAGGGTACTCTGGTGGTCTGGGCCGTCTCTCTCTTCTCCACTTGCCTCCGCTGACTGCCGCTGCTGTCGGGACATCCTTGCACTTGGCATACGACCTGGCCTCATCTGCACAACAGAGACTACCATTGTACTAACAACACAAAATTTGGTACGGGGATTTGTTTTCAGGCAAAAGTGAAATACATAAATTTTAACCAGAAGCGGACGTAATTAAGTGTAAATTAGCCAAAATAAAAAGGCTGAAATAGCTCTAGCTTCGAGATTATTGTAACTTTTCTGCTCTTGTTAAATCCTGAACAAATTGTTAGTAAATCTGAGGCAATTTACCAAATCACCTGGATGAACTGGCTGCCTAGGTGACACCCGCGACGTAAACTGTGCCAAGTGTATGTTTAATCAAATTCAACAGATTCAACTGCAGATGTTCTTATATTCGTAAAGATTGAATTTTCGGGACAAATGATCTCTAGGTATAAACAAAGGCCTGTCTTGGAAGCTTGTATTGAAATCCTGCCAAATCACAAAAAAATTGAGATTTGCTTAATCATATGGTTTTGGTTTAGCAGCCACCTATCTCAAGAGAAAATGATACCATAGATAAAACATACTCCCTTAGTGATACCTTGTCTTTATGACAAAACTATTTGTCTTTGCACTGGAAATTTCTTTTGACAAAAAGTCACAAGTAAAATCCAAATGAAGTGTTAAAAAAGGTAGGGTAGTTTTATTTACTGGCAAAGAGATTTCCCTTGAAACATGAGATCTGGATTACTCTCTAGTTACAGATATAGACAATAGCGGCAGCAGCCTTTGTGGCACATAGACAATAGTGGGTGCCATGCTGACGCCGCGGCGGCATTCGGCATTCCTGACCGGATGTTTTGGGCGGCGCCCCCCCCCTCAGAACAGGTTCCACGTCCTTGTACAAGGTCACCGGGCTGAGACTTCATTCACGCCCTGCACGCGTCCGCACCCCGCAGGCCCGCACCCTCACGATACGTCTAGAATTTCTAAATTGAGAAATCTATCGATAACATCCAAACAAGATAAAAAAATGTTGGTGAACGATTCTGCCGCATTAACTTTGGAAAAAAATTCTCCACTTGGGATTAAATGGAAAATTTTGTTGTAGAACCCCGGTTAACCGAAATAAAGGGGGGAGAGCCGTTTCGGATAATTAATTTTTCGGTTAACCCGTCATATGCTAAAAATAGCCACGGTGAGTTGAAAAATAAATTTAAAACAATGTCGATATAATACAGTATATTTTTTACCTATAGAGAGAAATGTTACAATGGGTTGGAAAATACTTTAAACTAAAGAACTGAAGTTACTAAAGCATTGGTATTGTATTACTTATATTTTAGCCCTGTACTATTTTATGGAGCCGTTTCGGTTAGCCCGGGGTTAAGACCGAATTCGGTTAAAACTACTTCAAAAATACCTTCAGTGTGGTGGTTTCATTGAACTTTATTCTTACTTTTTTTATGAACTTGTAGTTTTTTTTTTATATAGCCTCCATAATTTAGTTGTGGACATTAACGGAATTCTGAAATATTGAATTTTACTTTTTGACATTGTAAAAATTAAAATATATCCATAGTTAGGCCTAACCTAAGCAAACGTGTTCAGAGAATATCAAATACGACATATTTAACGCAGTTGATTCCGTAGGTACATTACACAAGAACCGCCATACGATGCGTGTTACCACCACCGTACTACGGGACATTCACGGGTATTGGTTCACAAAAATCGAAGAGCAAGAGCACCAAAGAACGAGTTGTACTTCTAAATAGGCTATGGAATCCACATTGTCTTGTAGCAGGGTGTAATATGGGGCAGCTGTTTGTTGACAGAGGGAGAACACACTACTTCCAAACTCTCGACTCAGATTTTACAAGGACAGACCGAGGAGATCTCAAATTTGGCACTAAAATAAAAAATACCAATCTACTAAAAACTTGTCAAATAGTGAGTTTAATAACATCAACTTTTGATACTCAAACTACAGTACCTTAAATTGTCATTTATATTTTATCCATAAGTTTGACAGAGGATGAAAGTGAGTCAGTTGTTTATTTCTGTAACTCCACCCAATTGAGGAACTAATAGTACTGTAAATTTCATCACTAGGGTCTAATGTGACTCTTTTCGACCCGAGGTCAAGTTTTACGATCGAGGCGAAGCCGAGGTCGGAAAATGAACGAGGGTTGAAAAGCCACTTTTTGACCGTGTGATGAACTATATTTTTCGTCATATTGCACCATTATTTTAACAACTAAGTTACAAAACTAAATAGTTTTCATTTAAAGTAGCCTAAAAAAAACTACTTCTAACTTGTTTTCCAATTTAATTTGATAAATGCTTCCAATCGATAAATGCTTCCAATCGATAAATGCTTTTGTTACATGCGATTGTAATCGAAATTTACAACTAAGTTGACATCAGCTGATTTTTACTCCCTAGGGGCTAAAAACGAATGCCACTTTACCGCAACGCATTCGTTAAAAACGGCTTTTTTGCTGCAGTATGACGAAAACATCGTCAAACCAGAGAGAAAACAGCCGTTTTGTATACTTGCGTTGCGGGTCTAAAGTAGCATTGGGAGTAAACCGAGTAAACGCTATTTATCCCCTAGGAAGTAAAATCAGCTGTTATAAACAGATGTAAATACCTCTCGCATAACCCCATTGATATCTTGGTGTTGATAGAGCCAGTGGTGTTTATTTATTCTATGGCTATGCTGTATAGACATGGTATAGACGAGCAATATGACGCTATTTAGACGTGTGGAGCTTACTGTAAAAAAAATGACTTAAACTTTAGAAACTTATACTAACTCGGTTAATTTAATTACAGTTTGGCCGCGTAAACTAAAACTTTACTTGTAGACGTGTACAAATTGCCAGGACAGTTTCAATTTATTACATAGAGATTAGGGGTTCTTATTAGTTGATAATAATAACTGTATTATTTTAAAGTTAATTTGCGGTGTTTACGACCATTGTTTTAAATAATGAAAGAAGCCTTCTCGTTAATTGGAAATAAATAAAAAGATCTGTTTAACCTGCGATTTACTTTGCAACCAATAATAACTGGTGGACTGATTGCAATCATTGCGAAAACATTCCAAAATAATCATAGTTAAAATTAGGTTTCTAGTATTCCATTCCAGATAGGCTACTTATAAACGCATTCAACTGTTATTCGATCCCAGCCGAACACTTAAGGACTGTTCACACCGGCGTAGCCAGACGTATTAATACTTTTTCGGAATACGTAGCTGACGTAGCTCTTAATGTAATTCATAGAGAGTGTTCACACCGGCGTATTAATACGTGAGCTACGGAAGCTACGGCGCTGCCGCTACGCCGGCTAGCTACGCGTAGCTCGCATCGCCGAATACGCGCATGCGCACTAGCACACCGGACTGTCACCGCCACCCTCCCTCCACCTTATAATAAATTTATTTAAGCGGTAAATGTTGGATTATAACACAAAAATTAAGAATCACTTTAAAAAATCATTAAATCACTATAACAGGTTTATACTCAATGCTATAACATAACAACCAAGAAAACTTTATATGATCAATATAATAATACTTCATCATACGAGTACCTAATGTTCACTAACATTTTGCTTGTAAATCTCCTTATCAAAAAAGTCTCTCTATGGCTTATTATGGTTCATATTGTGGGCTGATATTTATGAAACATTAATGAATTATTTTTAGACATAGGCCTACGTCTTACTTACACCATAGAATATTTTATCATGTAATCCATGGATGAGCAAAATTATTGCATGTTTTCTGATAATATTTATTTTATATTATAATATATCACAAGTTTTATAGTCTACTACTGTATATACGGCCTAAAATTAGAGTGAAACATGTTTATCAACATTAACTCATTAATCAACAGACTTTTCAGGGTATACTATAAAAGCAGCAATTGAACCGTGACAATCTTAACTGAAATCCATAAAACGCTAATAAAAATAAACAATAAAATTACAAAAAAAATATTATAATAAAATAAACCAACAACAGCCGGCTCACCGGCTACGTAGCCGTCAGACGTAGCTGCGGTGTGAACAGTGCACGGTCAACGTATTAATACACCGAATACGTCTGCAGACGTCGGGCTACGCCGGTGTGAACAGGCCTTTAACATTACGTAGCCACAATTCCATTCCATCAACGAACCCTACAACGATGCCTGGAATGCGAGCTACTTCTGGAATCTAAGCGTGTATAGTTGTTAAAATACTTTCATCGCAACTCACAGCGTTTCAGTTCTTTTAAAACATGCGATTGTACAAAGAGAGGAAAAATTATCCCTACATAGTTCTTGAATCGGCAATTTATAAACATTTCTTGCAGCATTAAAAATGCAAATACTCTAACATTCCAATTTGTTTTCTTATACATTAACACTATTGTAATCTTCGTCAACATGATAGGAAATGCTCAGGGAGCTGCGCGTAGTTGGGAATTATAATAATTGCTTGATATGTTGGTGGTTGAAGAAATGAACGATTGACAAACATTAAATTTTTACAATTAAATTAATAAGCTATGTGCAGATTTTCGTTGTGTGGAATAACCTAATTAGTTGTGTTCATTCTTTTTATCTAATTCCGAACCAAACAAATATTTAGTTTAATTATTTGCCAAAATTGTCATTGGAAATACTGTACAACTTTAAAAGTATTTTAAAAGGCGTATGCCAAAACTTAAAATACCTCTCAGATCAAAATACGATTTGTAATCTGTTGCAGTTAGTTTATTAAATGTTGGTCACATGTTCTATATTTGTCCATTGTTTATTGCTAAGATATTTTGGGCCATAGTACATTTCACTTTTCAACTTTTTTACTATTCAACTAAATCAAAATCATTAGGATGACCTGAATACTTGTTCGCTTTTCGTTTGTATTTGAAATAATTCCACAATGGCATTGTGCAACCAATGTAATTGCCATTCCACAGTAAAAAATCTTGAAATCACGTTTGAACAAATTTTTATCCTACCACAATCTTGAATAAAACTAGAGTGAAGAACGTACATAATATAGCTAATTTAGTTGATAAATATTAATTTAAATATTGATTTTAAAAGGATTAAATAAGTACGTCACATAAAAGATTACATTGCTAAAAATACAGTGGTTACTAATAGCGTGAAAACAAGAGAATATTCCGAGTTAGCAAACTCGCCTGGGGTGTGAAGTAAACAAAACACCAGATGACTCACCGTGGGAATGGGACATTCCTATTGGGCTTTTGTAGACGTAAATGACGACTAAAGTAAGTAAACAGTGGCCAGACCATGGGACCAACAAGTGACACAGTTCCCAGTGAAAATCTAAATATTTGTAAAGGCCACAGAGGACATTCATATTGGGCTTTTGTAGACTTAAATGATGCCTAAGCAGTGGCCAGACCATGGTACCAATAATAACAAGGTTCTCAGTGAAAATCCAAATATTTGTATAGGCCATATCGCCATGGGACATTCCCATTGGGCTTTCAATACGTAAATGATGACTAAAGTAAGTAAAAAGTGGCCAGACCCAGGCCAGATCATGGGAGCAACAGTGACACAGTTCTCAGCAAAAATCCAAATATTTGTAAAAAAACCACATATAATTGACAACGCGTTAAACTTGTTATGACAATTTTCTTGGTAAAATAGAAAGATTTCGAATGGCACACTGATTTAAAATGTATATTTTATGAGTGCCTATAAAAATATGGGCAGTAGGTAAGTGATTCTGTACCAACAAGAGTCAAAAACAAAAATACAAAAATAATAAAAATTGCGAAAAAATTTGGGAGATTTAGTCACTAAAAAGTTATTTTTGATAAGGATGTGGATTGTCTTTGCTTCTAAACAAGGGTTATCCCTACAGCATATAGCTTTTGCATTTATACGAGCAACGGGATTAAATAACAACTAATAAATCTATTTCCCGAAGAATCACTCATAATTTGTGAATACGTCGAGACAACAATGAGACAGCAACACCTGATAGATAGTTTCCACAGAAAAAAAACCAAGCATTTTAAATGCCTCCCCAAATAAGGTTAGACAACTATCTAGTAGCTAAGGTTTCCACCGTTTTCCCAAACAATTTCAATGTTTAAATACCTCTTCACGGCTGTTTTATAGCACAACAATGATTACCCGATCTTCACAATTTTACCAACAATTACAACGTTTAATTGATCTCCCAGAACAGTTAAACAACAATGAACACCTGTCAGCTAAATTTCCATAACTTTACCAACAATTACAACGTTTAATTGATCTCCCAGAACAGTTAAACAACAATGAACACCTGTCAGCTAATATTTCCATAACTTTACCAACAATTACTTATTCACGTTTACAATTAATTTATTCAACGTTTAATTGTTCTTCCAGAACAGTTAAACAACAATGAACACCTGTCAGCTAAATTTCCATAACTTTACCAACAATTACAACGTTTAATTGATCTCCCAGAACAGTTAAACAACAATGAACACCTGTCAGCTAAATTTCCATAACTTTACCAACAATTACAACGTTTAATTGATCTCCCAGAACAGTTAAACAACAATGAACACCTGTCAGCTAAATTTCCATAACTTTACCAACAATTACAAATTACAACGTTTAATTGATCTCCCAGAACAGTTAAACAACAATGAACACCTATCAGCTAATATTTCCATAACTTTACCAACAATTACTTATTCACGTTTACAATTACTTTATTCAACGTTTAATTGTTCTTCCAGAACAGTTAAACAACAATGAACACCTGTCAGCTAAATTTCCATAACTTTACCAACAATTACAACGTTTAATTGATCTCCCAGAACAGTTAAACAACAATGAACACCTGTCAGCTAAATTTCCATAACTTTACCTACAATTAAAACGTTTAATTGATCTCCCAGAACAGTTAAACAACAATGAACACCTGTCAGCTAAATTTCCATATCTTTACCAACAATTACAACGTTTAATTGATCTCCCAGAACAGTTAAACAACAATGAACACCTGTCAGCTAAATTTCCATAACTTTACCAACAATTACAACGTTTAATTGATCTCCCAGAACAGTTAAACAACAGTGAACACCTGTCAGCTAAATTTCCATAACTTTACCAACAATTACAACGTTTAATTGATCTCCCAGAACAGTTAAACAACAATGAACACCTGTCAGCTAATATTTCCATAACTTTACCAACAATTACTTATTCACGTTCACAATTACTTTATTAACAATAACTTTATTCAACGTTTAATTGTTCTTCCAGAACAGTTACACAACAATGATCACCTGTCAACTACTATTTCCACAATTTTACCAAACAATTAAATGTTTCACAATAGTTACACTACACGTTACACAACTACGATCTGTTAGATAAACGATATTTGGGGTTAAAAAAAACCTCACATTTCCAAAATTTATGATAAAAATATCACAACACAACAATGAGACAACAACAATGTTTATGATCTGGTAGCGCTACTGTTTAACAAAAATTCAAGTGTTAAATGCCACCACAAAACATTTATCACAACAATTATCACCTTGTTGCTAAGATCTCCACAGTTTTTACAAAGAAACAAAACGTTCAAATGCTTCCCATCAACCCAAGGATTAAAATATTCTAATCCCTGCCCCAACAGTTGTCACAACAACAATGATCATCTGATTTCCACAGTTTTACCAATACACAAACAGCCACGAGACAACAATGAGATCACCAAGTAGCTAAGGTTGCAGTTTCG
This sequence comes from Macrosteles quadrilineatus, assembly GCF_028750875.1. Lineage (NCBI taxonomy): Eukaryota > Metazoa > Arthropoda > Insecta > Hemiptera > Cicadellidae > Macrosteles > Macrosteles quadrilineatus. The sequence continues at coordinate 7,833,540 of NW_026542598.1, forward strand.
CCAAGAATCAAAAGACCAATAGTTTCTAAAGCCAAAGATAAAAAAAAATACTTCGACACAAGAATGGTTAACTGTTTAAATGCGTCCACATCACCTGTCAGCCAAGGTTGCCACAGCTTAGGGGATGACAGCACGGCCATACTGAGTTGCTGCACCATGGTCACTCTGCACCCTCACACTACACCAGACACACACCTAGTACCTGTGCTGCTGAGTGGCGGCACCCCACCCCACCACCACGGTGACCGCACTCCGTTACTACGAGCCCCCCCCCCACCACACACCTGCGAGGTTCATTCAGAAACACACAACAGGGTAGGTGGCTATTTACACATACAGTAGCCAAGGTGGAAATTGTATCCCAATGTACAGTAAATTTAGTCCTATGGCGGCATTGGATGATGGCAACTTTAACAAGTGAGTTTCAATCACAGCATTTTCAAGTTCAAAGTCAAAGCGAATAACATACAGAAGACAAAGTATCATACTATAATAGGCGAGTTCAAACTGTATTCCATGGTGAAATTGAAGCCAAATTGTTACTTCTTGCAAATCAGATCATAGGTAACATTGAGGATTATACAACACCGCTGGTTTTTCTATCGATAAACGAGAACTCCAAATCCACAAACCTTAGTAAAAATTATAACTTAAAAACAACAGAGATTGACGATTACAAATACGGTAATTATAAAATTTTTTTTTTACTTGAACCAATTTTTTTTTAAAATATGAACAAAGGTATTTTCGACATCTACAACCAATCAAACGTGCTGATATAATTGTTGCACCATAGAACACTATATCTTCTATAGACCATATTTTTTCGGTTTTGTACATAACATCTATAGAATAAAAGTTATCAATGTATTGTAGGCAATTACTGTACCAACCTTGCCACAACATTGAGAAACAAAGAAACGGTTAGTATGTAAAACTTTGATAATTTTTAACTGTTAAAAAATGAAATTTTGCTTAAAGAGGCTGACCAGATGTAAAGAAATTATTTAAATTGTCCAAAAAATTAAATCATCCCAAATTCATAATCCAAAACGCAGGGTAAGTCGAGTTCTCAGCGAGTATATTTAGCATTTAGTTTACATGTCAGGAACGGATTAAAAAATCTATTTAGATAACCTTCTTGGAATATTAAGAGGTGGAAAAGGTAAGGATAAAAGATGTAAGAAAACATTGTATTGTAGCAATGATTGTAGCCTACATGATTTACGACTGGCGTTATCATAATCCTTACTATACACAAGAGGAGACAATCCTTGAGAAGCTCATGCATCTTAGGAAATACCGCAAAGGAAATAGTTTGGGGAAATCGTAATATCCAGTGATGACGACACGGAGATGTAGCCGGCGGCAGGTGGGCAGGCGGGGAGGCGCCATGCAGCCGCGCGGTCGGTCGCTCCAGGCTACTCATTAAAAAGTAGTTTTTCAGAGAGGAATTTTAAAAATGGAACAAAAAACCAAAGACAATTTCCTGTGGAGGCGCCGCGCCGCGAAGGCATGCGGACCTCGTGGAGGGGAGGGGGAGATGGTTGGGGGGGGGAGGAAGTGGTCGGGTTTAATTTATTATAATGCATTTAGTAGTTTATGCATCTTGGTTACGAGTATCGGGCCATTCATCGGACCGCGTCCATTACCTCGACTTACAACATTCCATTCATGATGTATCTACTCCCACACGAACCTGCGTCCTGCGTCTACTGTCCGCCTCGGGTTCTGGTGGCCTGTCACCAGCATGGTATCCAATCCATCATCTATATTAAGAAATGGGGGAATATGTCGTACGATTAGGCAACTCATAAAGTACCAGTATGTATGAGATCTAAATTCAAGAACGGTACGCGCATTATGTTTACAGTTTTGGCAAAGCAATAATTTAGTTCCAGACGTCTCATTCAAGAACGGCGTGTAGCCGTGTACTCTCTGCCCCAAGTTTAGGTAACGCTGTGGAGCTGTGTGTCCTGTAGAATCAAATTTGTTCGGCGTCTTCAGTATTGTGGACCTAAACTAATGATTATGACAACTTAGGCCGTGAGAAAGGAAAAAGTGACGTGCTTGTTCAAAGTGTGTTCGTTAAATTAAAATATTTTAAACGTGTTAAGCAGGAAACTCACTGGTCCGACACTCTCCGACACGACACCTTCCGTCAAGTCTCCGACACCTTCCGACAAAATTACTTTGCATGACTTTAAATGTACTGTAAAAGGCGGGGACACACTTGTCATACACCCTTCCGATCCGACTCCGATCATACTGTGGTACGACTGTCGGAGAGGGGAATGGTACATAACTTTAAACGTGGTTGTTTACACCTCTCCGACACGCGTCACGTCATACTCCGATCCTACTCCGATTTTGGCTCCGATCACGCACCGACACTGCAGTCTATTCGTTTGTCGGATGCAGGATGGGTTTTTTTTTTAAATCACCTTTATTCTTAAGATTTAAGAAAAATGGTTTAAGATAAATATATGCCGATGCTTTATGTGAAATCTGTGCGTGCATACCTTCAATTTGAGACCTCGATCATGAAAATCGGACGGGTAGAAGAGCCAATCGAACTCGAGAGAGAAAACCCAATGTGCTTAATATAAGATGGGCACTTATGTAAACCACCTAACTTTCTTTCCATACAGAATGAACCCAAATTCTTAAGATGTCTGACTTTCTTCCTCTTCATCTAGACAAACCGCCATCATGGGTGAATCCCGAAGTCCAAAGTTTTTGAACATTTTTACCACCTTCTGCACGTAGTTTACAAATCAGACTGGCAAGTGTTGATCGACCGGTGGAGGAAATCTGAGACGGGTCGGAATCGTGTATGACATGTGTGCTCACCCCCTCCGATCCCGCACCGATCCTTCTGGAATCCCGCAAATCGGATCGTAGTAGGATCGGAAGAGTGTATGACAAGTGTGTCCCCGCCTAACAACCCACTAGTCCGACACGACACCTTCCGATCCGACACGTCACGACAACATTGCTCTCTGGGGCATTCTTGTCTGATGTCGGATCCGTCATTACTCCACTATGCGTGCACCAGGCCTAGATTTAGTCACCGTCTAGCTTTGTGTGTGATCACAATATGTGGAACAGATATGGGACATGTGATCACAAGTGTGTGATGTTTTTGTACACTTATTGGTTACGGAGAAAATTAAAAAAAAAATTTTGTTTAAAAATTCTAATGTTATTATTATGGAGAACATTGTAAAATATTATAGTTTGCTTTCTGATGGATATATTTTGATCAAACTTTTTATTAATTTTATTTATTTATTTTATACTAAGTTATTAATATTTTACTAAACACCACACTTTTTTACCCTCCCTGTGGAGCAAGCCTAGGTACTCATAAAACCTAATGTTAATTAAATACATTTAATTGAAAATCAATTCAGGCAAATATAAATTCGCTTAGTCGGCAGGTTTGCTGCGGCGGGGGTTTTATTGTTTGTTTTGTATTGAACGTTTTGCTCATTTCCCTGTAGTAAAGTAATTGTAACCGGAATTGTCCAGGTGGGTCTAAGAAGGTCCTTGACCATTGTAATCTCTCATACTAACAGAGATCGTCATAAATGTTATGGACTTTTTTTATTACTTTTTGCTCTTGTCTCCCTAACTACTGCTTGTGAACAGTATGTGATCACATGTTCCATCGCAACTGGCACTGTTGGAGTGGTGGTGTATTTCTCGTCGGAGGCCTACTGTCGGAGCCCGTCGGATCAATGGGTTAATGCCTTTAAAATTGCGAAAGGCGTCGGAAGGTGTCGGAGACTTGACCGAAGGTGTCGTGTCGGAGAGCGTCGGACTAGTGGGTTTCCTGCTTTACGAAGACTGGGACGGTGACGTCGTCCTGTAATTCAGCTACGAGGAGGTCACGAATTGTGGATATGTATAGAAATGCACTGTGGATGCGATACTCCCTAGTGCGGATTAAACGTCCGCACTAGTGAGTACTACGACTATCCGCAGTACTATCATGATAATTAGACCAATCCGTTAATTGTCCAAGGCAAGTGTGGTTCGGATTCCACTATACACTATAGGTCCCTTAGTTGCCATTAGCTGTATGGACTATTAATTAACAGCTGTGTGGAATATGTCGGCCTTAGTCACCAAGAATACTACAAGATCTAATATAAGATTTCCCTCCATTATGGTGTAGAATAAAAGTCTTATCTACAGAGCGTTGATTATTTGCTAGTTACGGCCATAATCTTTCATTAATACTTTCTAATTAAATGACGACCATACAAAGTAGGTATTTTAAGCCAAGTATGAATGGAGATGAGTGTAGGATGAGTGGCGCGATCTTGTAGTCTTGTTAGTGACTAAGGCCGACATTCCTTAGACACAGCTGTTAATTAATAGCCCATACAGCTAATGGAAACTAAGGGACCTACAGTTTATAGTGGAACCTGAACCACATTTTTGCCTTGGTATATACGAATTGGTCTAATTATCAGGATAGCACTGCGGATAGTCGTAGTACTCACTCGTGCGGCGACGTTAATCCACACCAGTGAGTATCGCATGCCTATAAATATCCACAATTCGTGACCTCCTAGTAGCTGGATTACAGGACGACGCCAACCGTCCCAGTCCATCATCATTTCAACTCTATGTAAACCTACTAAATTAATTGAAGCTTCGATCGTGGATTTTGTAATACTTTAAAAGAATCAGGTACGGTTTACACATTCATACCTGGGTGGTGTGGAATCCATTATGTTTTCAGTCGTCCCTAACTCGCGTTGTCAAATGTCATAATGTCAGGTGTTTTAAAATTGCAATGAAGTGACTTCCTCTAATCTGAAAGTCCTAGTCACTGAGATGACTTAACGCGAAAGGCGACACAACAAGAGCAAGCAGTGAATTTGATCTGATGGCACGGTTGACTTAGAATAAAATTCAAAATATATATATTTTTTCGCGTTTAAAACTTTATAGATTTTATCATCTTGTATATTTTACCACAGATCCAAGAGTAGGCCTTTTATCTGTGGGTTTACAAGAAATTATGACACTATTTCGTACTACCAGCACAACATTCCACGCCGTCTTACGGTGACAATTTTCAACGCATCAAATTCAACAATGTGTATTTCCTAATGTGCAACCTTGAGTCAGCTGATGTAGGACGAAATCCGAGGCGACGTTGAAATTCGCCAAATCAGGAGCGTGCCATGTTGAACAGACCCATTGTGTAAAGCCGTTCACCCGATCGTGAAATTCGAACTACAAGTTACAATCTTTCGAATCGATGGAACAGTCCGCGTCCAGATACACGATGTTGTAATTGTGACAGAATAGACTTGGATTAACTTACGATTTCCCGAATACACCTCAGATAATCCTTAGATTATTGGCACCTATTCTCCCCACTATCAATTCTTAAAACTGCGTTTCTATCCCAAAATGTAAATTTGTAAATGCCGTTTTTGTTGGTAACGTCAGTGAATGCTGATTGCGAATAAATTAATGTTTATAATGTCCTTTTGGGTATATTTTACGATTTGTGCTTTATTTTAATTTTATTTTTTTATGATACAATACCATACGACAAAACAATATATTATAATCAAAATTTGTTAAAAAAAGCAAATTGTCAACAAATTCCCTGTAGAGCTGGGTAAAAATAATTCTAAAATAATTCGGTCAATTCATAAAATTGAAGTCTAAGGGGTATGATTAACCTAGGTTTGTAGTAAGTAGGATGAAAAAGGACCTCGTTCAATCATAGATCTTATAAGGTCCACCCTTCAATATCCAAGGGTAGTGAACGTTTAACAGAGCACTACTAGTAATAGTTGGGGTCACAGGAAAAATATAATCGGCGACTTAAAAATCACTTCGGAACTTTGCTAATAACAGACAAGTTAAGTGATGGGCGTAGTTGCCGGGCGCCGCGCCGCCGAAACCCGAGCTTCGAACCCGCAAAAAACGTAACTCCGTCCGCCAATGTAACTGTGTGGAATTACACTGAGAAGTTAAATGCGTCATTTAGTCGGTTTTATTACGTTTTAGACATTTAAATATCATGTTGTTGGTGTTAATTTACCAACAACATTAACTTGGCAAATATTTATCTAGGCTACTTCTTATACAGGACTTCATACTTGTAGAGGCCAACACCTTTATTGAAAAATAATCGATTTAACAAGGTAATTACTCTAATTTGTAAATTTCTTGAAGTCCTGAAGTACAACGAGCTTCATACTTAAACATTCAATTAAAAATTTTTCAAAGGAACTATTTGTTAAAAAGCTTATAGCCAAATCAGTGCCTATTGTAATGCATATCATCTCAAGAAATATTGTATACATGTTTCATACAGCAATCAATTGAAAACATGCGACAATAATAATTTATTTCTTTGTCCCATTTAATTTAATACGTTGTTTTATACTTCCAATTATTCAAATCATTATCATCAGCAATATAATTAGGAAGAAAAAATAAGATAATATTAAATTAAGAAAATGTAATGAGTATACAAGGTCTAAAGCAGTGTTTCCCAACCAGTGTGCGGCACACTGGTGTGCCAGTAGGCCTCTGTAGGTGTGCCGCGAAATTTTAAGTAGTTAAACAATTTTTTGATCAAGAAAGAAACGTTTAATAAACAAACGGGTACAGTTTCTTAACTGGGCTATGCTAATATCGATTGAAACCATCGAATTGAAAATACTGATTAATAATCGATATTTTTAAATATATCTATTATTAAATTAAACTATCATAACCTAACCTAACCAACCAAACTTGCTGATAGTGAAAAAATCGCATGAAGGTTTACTTATCGAATCAATGGTTTCAATCAATATTAGCATAGCCCAGTTAAGAAACTGTACACAAACAAACGTCAAGCACAAGTTTCCCACTAGAACTGAAACCAGGGTTTATTTAATATTTCTCACTCATTATTGGTAAATTCATACAACATTTTAATCAAGCTCAATGTTTTGTTATTATTTAAAACTTTTCACTTAATAAACACTAAATAATGTACATATGTTGGATAACAAATGTGAGTTTTATATTTTTTACCTTGGTAAACCCACCTTTATATTATATACATACATATATTTACTAGTAAAAAATAGGTTATACGGAGTAAGATGTAATTGAAAAAAAAAAACAATTTTTTATGCACTTACTAAATGTAAATTTTAACCAACGATATTTTGTAGACAAGTGTGCCGTGACTACAAACTTGTTCTAGTTAGTGTGCCCTGAACGGAAAAAGGTTGGGAAACACTGGTCTAAAGACAAATAAATGAAATTAAGTACGATCTGTGTGATATTCAAACGTTGGTAGACCTGGGTACCTGGCCAGAAACAAGTCCAGTTCCGTTTCCGGACATACCGGTAGGCGAAGTTGCCCGCTTAGCCACTAGATCGCAGCACCTTCCACGCGTCCCATTTTATGCACCAAACTATTTATATACAATTATTTGTTATACAAATACTACAATCTAGTGGACTTTATCTAATTTTAGCACCATCCACACATTCCAGTTGGAACATAAAAGCAGCAATACAGTAATACACCATTATTTAGTCTACAAATAAATTAAATAGCACCATAGATAAAAGGAGTATAGACAATGTCTACTTCTTTTAATCTATGATAGCACTGAACTGTAACTTGGTTAGTTGGGAAAATCGATAAACATATAACAGCATTATATGTCAAGGTTTTGGACTAGATATTTTCTATGGGATTAAAAACACAACATTATGGTATTTTTCTTGATTTAAGGACAATCATAGTATAATTTCTTGTAATTATTCATTATTAATACAATATTAGGATTACTGTTTTCTCATTGTTCAGCTTTTAAATCTAACTATCCAACTATAATATTAAGATTTTTAGTTGTAAAATGGGGCAAACCTGACTAGCTTAGTCTTTTTTCTACCCCATTTTACAACAAAAAATCGTAATATTTCAGCTATTTCATTCAATCTTTTTGGACTTGGTAAGTTATCGTTTGATGAAAATTATAAATGAAAAATAAAAGTGTTTTTGTCATTTTTTCATAAAATCAGCCATTTTTTAGTAATTTAAGTTTAAAAACTTAAAATGGTTGCCATTTTGAAATTTGATGATGAATCAAGATGAATTTTTTTTAACGTGGGTCTCTATTACCTTAACATACATACAAAGTTTCATAATGATCGTTTGAAGATCTTTAGAGATAAAAATGTTAATGTGAAAAAACAAAATGGCGAATATCTGGACATCTGGTTAACGAAGCGATTTTGGAAAAAATTTTATTCTTAATTTTCTCTTTATTTTGACCCACAGAACCATTTTCCAGAGTTTGCCTATTTACTTATGGGACAATCTGTATAACAAATATATCACGGATTATGAAGTCACGAAGTGACGTAAGTTGCTAGTTTCAACTAATTTAAATATGAAAAAAATGTATTAACTCAGGATTGATTAATGTTCGAGTAGGAAATAAAGAAAACTATGATTTTTAGTTTACTGGTTGGAGGTACGCTAACTGAGTTCCATTTCAGAACTTTTTTTGAGTTGAATCAAGATCCCCAAGGGGACAAACTTTGCAGTGACTTTAAATTATCAAAACTGTAATGGTGAAAACTTCAAAATTTTAAATTAAAAAAAAGGCCTTAATTGCCTTAAGAGTTAGATTGTAAAGCCTTGAAACAAAAAATACCCTTCTCATTATAAAACTTGTAGTACGGTACAATTTAATTTATACAACTTACACATTTTTAATGTGTAGCGGAATATTTGGTTTGTAGCTGTTAAATAATTGTGTGCACATCACAAAACTAACCAAAAATCTTCATTTCAGTAATTATAAGTCAAATGAGAAACCTATACTAAGTTTAAATGACTAGCACATAACAATTAACGCAAAAAATACACTAAATTTCTGTATTGTATTGTATCATCTGGTACAAATTCCTAGATAAAAAGTGTGTAGTGGAATGCAGTGTGTGGGGGAGGAGGTCCCAGCATTCACTTTGCCACTTTCACATTCCAGGCTAAGTGGGCTCCAAACAATGGATCTCTACACTCACTGCCAGAAACACTTTGGTACACTATTTACACACTTTTGTCGTTAACTTGGAATTCAACTTGCTGAGAACTTAACATTATACAGTAGCGGTTTTGAATTTGATAGTCAGAGAGGGACAAGGTTTACCATGGTGCCTGAATTTCTCAACATTTATAGGAATTTAATATGAAAATTTCGTTTTAGTTTGATTTTTGAGATAACTTTTTGTATACAATAATTTTGTCGGTTTAGCTCTGTGGGATAGGTTGAGAAAAGCTTGATTTCATAAATTCTAACCATAGACTAACCAACACTGGTAGACTTCTAATCCAATTGTAAAATTTGAACCTTTTTCGTGTCTACTTCATGTGCGATGACACTGATCGCTCGTGACGACAAAATTTTGTTTCTATTATTTTAAGGTCAATTCATGATTTGTGCTTTATTGTTTGCTTATATAACTAGGGGACGAGTTATAATTTATGATTAGAATGTTTTACTTGGTTAAACGGGGTTTTTAAATTACTGAAATAACAAACACCGGACAGAACTAACAATAAAATTAGGTTCAGCTGTTCCATAAGGATGAGAAACCTACTAAGGGAGTATGTTTTTTATGGTCTAACTTAATGTAATCTGACTTTACTATTTCTAATAGCTTTTCATGGCATAAATTTAAACTGGGACATACATATTATATGGCTGGTAATTTTGATTTTTTGAAAAAAATGTATCTTTAAATTTTCATATTTTAACTTTAAATGCCGATATAAACTGCCTGAAAATTTCTTAATATAACGGAAATTAGGTTTTTTTTATAAATTATATTTATAAAATGTATTATGTAAGACATTGTAATTAGGGTTGAGTTTTAACATATAAAAAAAAAAATTAACATCCTAGAAGAAAAATGATTTGTTTTTAAAACCCTCAACTCTAACTGGGTGGGTAAAACCATAAAACCGTCACTGATGATTTGTAACCCCAACATGTAAACTATGTGACTTTAATTTTTGTATCCAAATTTGAATACTTGACGTTATATTTTGTAATTTAATGTGTTGGTCAAGTTAAAAAAGGAAAGTTTCTTTTTAACCACAGATTAGTCATAGGTCTCAAAGATAAGAAAGTGGTTGAAATGTTTATTATTCAAATCTAGGTGTTTGCTAGGTTAAAGTTAAAATCCTGGTTAGCATGAGGCTTAAATGAACCAAAATAAAGACTTAATCAGTCCAAAACAGCCTAGGAAGCTAATGTGGTCATGTCTTGCAGATGTGGAGTCTTTTATGTGGAGTGGGAGCAGTGCAGCTGACTTCTGTGTAGGTCAGCCTATCTAACTAAACCTTTTGATTTTGATTTGACAACATCATGAAGGATGAAGGACTCTTCTTATTTAGTATTTGCCGAATTCCTTGGTAAAAAAAAGTATTTTGTTTTTAAACGCTGTCAGTTTCTTTTTAGGTGTTCAAATATCTAGTCCATACAACAAAATACGTAGGCCTAATACATAGTGTTTGTGAACTCTCTCGAAAATGTTTGCAGGATTGTTATTTGGGTTAATACAAGAATTTTTTCATTCTTAACATGGGTTGCCGGAGCCTCATTTTCCGGCTGTCCGTCTGTATGTGTTTTTTATAAATAACCTAAGTTAATAACTCGAGTTTGAATTAAGGTACAAACTTTAAATTAGACATATTTGTGAATCATGCTGTGGTGCACAAACATGCAAAATTTCATTTTGTTGACTAGAGCCGTTTTAAAATGGCAGCCATCTAAAATCTTTTACGTACAAATTACATGAAAACCATTGGAGTTAAAAAAAAAAAAACAAAAGAATAACATAATTCACGAAATTTAATAACAAATCAAATGACACCGAGTTTTTAAAAATCGAACCCCTAACAGGTGAATTATTACAATTTTAAATATTTAACTATGATATTATGACTACGGTATAACCCGTTTTCTTTGAGAAACTCCCAAACAGAATAAGAACTAGAACCTACTTCACTGGTGTTTGGGATTTCCTCGAATCTACGTAAAACTTCCTCTTCAATGTTAACTGTACGCATACATACCTTTCTCGTACAGTATCAACAATGTGTATTTTATAATTAACAAGATACAGTTCATTACTCCAAGCAATAACATATCATAGTTAATTGACATACATGCTATTATTGACTATTTACACAGCACTAAAGTGTTTTTATGGGTAGGTCATCTTTTTTAAAACCATGTTGGATCAATCGTGGTTTTCACTATCCGTGGTCTCCCTCCCCCTATTACTCTGGCTGGTTAATGAAGTTCTACTTTATAATACAGAAGACTAATACAGTAGACTCCCTCTTATCCAGACACCTTTTAACCGGACTACACTCGGCGGAAATGACATCTCTTTAACCGGACAATTTTTATCAGCACATTGGTTTAACCGGACTAGATCGGCAGGAAGTGGGCAGTACTGAAACGTCTATTTCCGTGGGAAAGATTTGAGACCAGTGATCACGTGTCTTAATAAAATGCTCTCCTAAATTTAAGTCGAATATCACAGTAAACAGTCCATTTTAACGAGTTTTTGAGGACGTCGGTTTAACCGGAAAACCCGTCATCCGGACTGACTTCGGTCCCAAGGAGTTCGGATAAGAGGGAGTCTACTGTACTTGTGTTTTAGCAATGTCAACACTCGACCTATATTGACCAATACTGTTTTCTGAACTTCTAGGCCTACTTTGTGAAATTCCTGAAAACCTAACCTCAATAAAACAAACCTGGTTTTAACTAATATTCAAATCGGTTCCTAAATACCTAAATGTCAAATTTACAAAAAAGTGTGGAATAAATCTTTAACATATGTTTTGAAATCAAAACAAAGAAGATCTTCATTTAATCTTGAATCGTTTCTTTAATCTTGAAAACAATTTATTTCAACTTTGACATAACTAAAGAGTCTTGATTATTATTGGCAACGTTATCCCTTTATATAGTTGGTTTTATATAGTATACATTACATTGCAGAATTGACTGGCAAATGAGTAATCCAAATGTAATATTGCTTACTTGCTTAATGATAAATCACGATCAGCTGTATTGAAGTAAACAAAAATCAGCAGTAAATGACTTCTAATGCTATTCTTATGGAGAACATTTTACATTATATCTAATTTTGTGTTCAGATTTTGGGAATTTCACTATTTTTCCCGCCGTCACGGGATTGAGACCTTTAATTTGAGCCCTCTTCCGTCATTCTACGACTTCCCAGTTGCCCACAATTTTGACGCAAAGAATCGGCTTACGTAATTAATATATAGATAGATGTTCTTCATAAGGTCAACATGGGAACTTTCAAAGCCACTGGGGCAGAGCCCAAGGGACTTTTCAAAAATGTAAGGCCAGTTTGCAAATTTACGCGACACGCTCTTTCCAATGAGACGTCAAAGGATAAAATCGGTTAAGAAATGGCGGAGGAGTTCAACCGACAAACTTCGTGTTTGTGTATTAATTATATAGATATTTACATTCTTTCAAAATGTAAACATTGAAAAATTGGAAGCCCATGGGACGTAGCCCAAGGGAAATATGAAAATTAAATTATATAATATTGCATTGTCATCCATTTGTGAGCTCTGTTTCAAGTTTCAAGTCCCTAACTCATCAGGAACTTCGTTTGTAATTGATATCAAAATTTGTAAGAAAGCGAGCTAATAAAAACAAGCCTATGGGGCATAGCCAAAGGGAAGTATGAAAATTAAATGATATAATATTGCATTGTCTTCCAGGATTTGTGAGCTATGTTTCAAGTTTCAAGTCTCTAGCTCATCGAGAAGTTAGTATAAAATTGATTGCAAAATTTGTACCGGACAAGAAAGCAAGCTAATAAAAACGTTAAATAAAAGAGTGATATTGTTATTGCTTGAACAGGTACTTAGTAATTTTAGAGCTTCTCTTGGTACCCGTATTTTTGATATGCATTGGACACCTGATTTTTTAAATTCAATCATAACATTTTGTGGCACTAATATTTTGTACACACATTAGACCTACTGTCATGCCGAACGTGTTATCTCAATGGTAGCGCATTGGAATGATAAAAAGTCAATGTTTTTTTGAACCCAGTGACAAGACCTGTATTATACAGTAATTATTTACCTATTTTGCCTGAAGGTCTTGTAGTTAACACTCGATTAATACTCGATACGCATTTCGCCGCTCAGTGCGGCATCTTCATAGAGTATCTTCTTAAACACTACTGTTACTATGTACATATTTACAATATATTTTCCAATTGCTTCGACAAAACTGGTCACTAGCACTATTTTCTCACTACATTTAGGCTACTCACTGGTTTTCACATTGTCTTATGTAGTAAAAGTAAACTTGAATAAAATTTTAAGTTCTTGCCACACCGACACACGCACAAGTTTTGATGTAGGAGGGATATTACACATATTACTGTATGGTATTAGAAGCATTTTCGCCAGTGTCTTGAGCTGATAGGATATCTTCTTCCCATTCTTTATCCTGCCATGTATCATCTTGTACAGTTGACATATACTATATACTGTCCCGCAATATCGGCCTTCTCTGAAATTCTTCAATAAGATGTTCCATGACACTAAATGGCAAATTACAATTACAGTAAAAATCTAGTGAGAAGGGATGAGACGGAACTGGAATAGCTTTGGCTGTACTGCAAATGATCACCTCTGTGTCTCAGCAAGGCGTAGTGGCGGACACTACCACACTTGCGGTTGCCCAGATTCCCTGTGTGACCGATTTTTACTTGTTAGCACAGTGAGCGATTTTTTTAAACTTTGCGTCTGGAAGTGAGCTCAGTGAGACAAGGCCTTTATGATCACCACACGGACAAGTAGTCTAGGGCGATAGGTTGACGTCTAGTCATAAAGTTACGGTACACGACAAGATAGCAGAATTGTTTTCTGTTTATTTTAGTCACTCACGACTTACTCATCCGTTCTACTCTTAGTAGCAGCCAATAAACAACGAATGTTTTAAAAACCAACTAGACATTGCAAATTCGATCTGAGAATATCGAGAAACCGTAGGATACTGCAGAAATGTTAAGAGTAGGCTTAATGGCCTAATGTCTAATTCTCCAACAGTTTTTTTAATTTGTATATAAATTCGGAATCAATATCTGGGTGAACTAGGATTTAATTATAGAAAACTGTAAAAATCAAATGAGAGGAAAATTTATGCTATTATTTACATACCGTATGATGGTGGTAAGATATTATCTTGAACCATAGTTGCTGCTCTAGATAGTACGTCCAGAGGTGATTCAGAACTTTCCATATTTTCCCTGTAACAAAATAAAATTTGATGAACGTTTTGCTAACATGTAAAATAGGAGTTGGATGTTCAAAAAAAGGTTGATGGAAAATACCCAGAGAGGAGAGCTGTTGCCAAAATGTTTTGCAAATCCTAAACAGATACCTGAAGAACAGCAATGGATAGTCTGATCTTCACTTTGTTTGGCCATTGTGATACCGATTAATTGTTAATAATGTTGTTGTAAACCTTTCAGGATACCGGTACGTTATAAGTTTACTTAAAACTAGGTGGCACTTGTAGACACGTCCACAAAATTGAGTGGAGCCATCAGGGCATTATAATGCCATTGACCCTTAACATAAAGCATCAAAATGGTTTTAATCTACAGATTCAAATAGACAAAAGATTGTGTAGAGAAAACTTTTATTGATTGGTCAATTAATTTCAACGAATGTGAAGATTTCAAACTAAAATTCAATAATTGTTATAACAGTGATACCAAACGGTTAAATCTTCCATTAGTTTCTTTTTCAGACATGGACATCCTGGGTCAAAAAGCAGTCAATATCGTTCGGACAAGCTCACTGCAACACACGTCAACCCAGCACTCAGTTCTCTTGGTGCAATATCAACAACTGCTTAGTTCAGGGTCATGCCTTGAAATTTGTGAAAGGCAGGTGTCAATAAAAATGGTTTTCGGGTACTGCCACATTTTACAAATTTAGTTAGAATAGGGACAATTAGTAACACATTATTGTATAATGTAGTAAGTTCTCTATAATTACTAAATTCAACTAATACACATAAAAGCATCTTCAAATGTGATAAGACTTCTTCACGTTCGTCTATAATATTGACGACAGTGCCAACAGCACTTAATACTGCATCAGTCCAAAGGTTGTAGCGTTACATGGTTCTATATCCTTTGGCTAATCTGAGGATATTTTAAAAATATTGGCATTCATCGGAGCTCAATATTGCAACTATTAAAGGTTTGTTCATAAGACGAATGAATGCTACAGTACTATGCAGCTTGGCCAATTCATTAAGGGTGTCAGTAGCCACGAAAGCACCTCTTCTTTTCTTGCCATGATACGAACAGCATTGCATATTTCTACAATTCCTTTGGTACCTATTATTTATATGAATCGTAAAGAAAGTAATATAATCTTCCTCTTTTATTGTTCCATTAGCAATATTAGTTAGAGCAATACGAAAATGACTGATCTTTGCTGGATTGACGCATGATAGTTTTTAGTTGAAAATTGTTTTTAATGTGTTTGTATGCAAAAGATCCATGTGTATACCACTTTAATAGCATGAATAAAGCTCGATCCTGCACCGATAGTAGCTGAGCCATATCACCTCACACTCACAGGCATACAGTAAGATCACCAAACACTTAGGCCTAATGTTGGTTGTCAGGTTTCGCTTGACGTAGGGTAAGCGTTCCTCAATCAGTCTGCCCACATATAGCTATTTTATCGCAAACTACAACACGGATGTTTTCGAACAAAATCTGATGATTAAGTTAATTCCCCCCTTGTAGTTAGTTACAATTTCGTATATTAAACCTAGTTGTTGAGTAAAACGTTTGGCCATTAATATTATAGTCACCATAGGTTGATTCCGTTGCATTTAGGCTACTATCTAATATATAACGACTGACTTTTTTACCTACAACCATAACAATGTTTAGTTTGCAAGATAAAACAATGGACACTTATATAAATACACCTAGTCAACTGAAACCAAGAATTACTCACACAGCACGATATTGGAACAGAAACGGTATTCATATTTTCATATTCATCATAAACAAAATACGTCACTAGCCCAAAAACAAACATGGTTGTGTTCTTACTTTAAATTTAAACTGCAAAAAAACTTTCAAACCATATGTTATTATTGGTTGGAGCTAGTGACATCATTTGTTTATGTTTATGATCCATACAGTTTCTGTTATAATATCCGTGATAACAGTTATAATCAAGGCGTATCAATCATTCCTTTAAGTCAACAGCTGATCTTATGCCATTGTTTTTGTGTCAAATACTGCTTCCATAAGGATTAATTTGAAATTTTGAGAGCCTGTGGGGTGGATTCCTTAAAGAATTTTTTAACGCTTGTAAATGTTAGCACTCACAGATAAGGCCTTTATCGCCATGCAACAGTTGAAAATGATTGCTTCAGCCGTCTAGGAGGAGTTTGCGTACCTATTACTAAATACATAAGAGTCAACGTACAAGAGCTTCGCTCGCTCCGATCAATTAAAGGAACACTCAAAATAGTTTTCAGATTGCACAATCTGTGTGAAGAACTCACAGAAACATTCACAAAGCATGTGAGTGCGTCAAGAGAACTGCGACCTATAAAATATATGGTTGTGTTGTGAGGGCCGTGCTGCAAGCATCTAGGTGATTACACCAACAACAGCACCAATTTCTACCCCTTTCTATTTTCTGTTTCAGGCTTACCCAGAGTGGCATGTCGACCTTAACATGGGGGTTCGTCAGTGGTTTATCTGTTGTACAGTATGGAAAAGTACCTGTTGGATCCTTGTAGCAAGCAGCCTTTCTCCGGCTCTACCTAATTTAAATTCTTTTCTCCTATCCGAAAAAATTTAAATCTAGTAGCCTAGGGCTTGGAACCTAGCGAGGCCAGGAAGAAGAGAAGTGGGAAATGCTCCAGACAATTCACAACAATAACCTAAACGCAAGACACTCCCATGAAAATAAGGACTCCACAGACAGTCTACCAGTGAGTGTAGTTGTCAGTGTGTAGTTGTTTTGGGGATTTTGATGAGAAGGTAACTTATCATGTACTAAGTTCAGAAAACGTTATAAGAAAAAACCTTAAGGTAAAATATTTAGTAGGCTAGATGTTTGAGGTTTACAAAGTCAGATTATATTGGGCTAGGTCTAATCGTTGTTTTGGCAGTTGTTGAAAAAAGAAGTGTAGCCTAAATCTTCTAAACTTTGGTTCCAAGGTTACCCACGGGACTAAATTAATCTGGTTCACAATAATTAGACAATACCTATAAACTGAAGGTGAACATATTTAATGTAAAAGAAAATAACAAAGGAACTAAGGCTTCCACGGTCACTAACACTAGGCCTACAAACATGGCTCCAGGGTCCGACCACATCACAGATAAAAACCTTTAGGTAATTGAATGGTGACGTTTTGTCAGTTTTAGCCTTGTAGCAGACAGCCATCATTCAGCAGCTAACCGGAACAGGTCTGGTAATACAGTAGAACCCGGGTTAACCGAAACAGTTCCATTAAATAAAACAGGACTAAAATATAAGTAATACGTAATGTAAAAGTGATTTAGTAAAATGCTTTAGCAGAATATGGTTTACTTTACCTTGCCTAAAATGATCCTGTTTAATCGTCAAACACGACAGCTGTTTCGTGCTACAATGAGCACATCTTCAAAGTGAAGAAACACAAAATCAACACATTTTGCCCGCGGTTGAGCACGTCAAAAACACATTAAGTTCACACAAACACAACATATTAAAACACTTGGCCAAGTACCGCGAACAAAATGCTTTAGTAACTTCGGTTCTTTAGTTTAGAGTATTTTCTAACCCATTGCAACATTTCTGTAGCTGAAATAAAATATGTAATAGCCTATACATGATAGGGTTGCCATATCCCCAGATTTCCCTGGAGATTACCGGATTTTGACGTTCAAAATTTAGCTCCCGGGGGATTTCTGCAAAAAGTGAGAAATCTCCTCTTTTTTACTCTCTATTAAAATAGGTAGGCTACAGTACATTATAAAACGGCACTTTTGGAATAAAATAAATGTTTGTGTTTTTCTAATATTGTTAAGCCTATGCAATAACTGAGAAATGGCAGTTATGTAAATGGCATATCAGCCTAGGCCTACATGAAAACAAAATTAAAAGTTTAATGAAAATTTTGTTTAAAACTAAATTAAAAGCTTAATCCACAACTAATTTAAACATCTACAACTAGTAATTGACTTTTTATCTTAAATAGAGATCTGGATTTTTGGTGAACTATTCAGCCCGCAGGTATATAGGACTATATCGGGATAAGACCACTTCAAATAATGTTTAACCATTTAACCCTAGATTGGTAACCCGACGTCTCAGAGACTATGCTATAGGCTACACATTTTAGAATTTGGCGCTAAAACCAGTTGTTTGTTTTTCCTCTCCGCCAACACCAGCTCAGTTCCCATCACACACACATGAGTGGTGGGAATTCACTACCCCCGCAGTAGTTCATGTACAGTAGTGGCGAGTAGTCAGATTGACGAAGCGTTACCGTTACTGTGATTTTTATGTTTGCATTTTTTTAAGTTGATTTTATGTTTAAGTTTGTGTATATTATGGAATGATTAACATAATGTTGGTAAACTCATATGTTACATATGTGCACGGACAACTTAGTTTCTAAGGGAGAAAAGCCCCCTCAAGAAGGCAGTTTGCCAAAATTATACACTGCCAACTACCTACTCAGATCATGGATGGAATGTTTGCAAATACAAACAAATACAACGTTTACAAATGCAAAAACTGGCCTCTCAAATAAAAACAAATGCCAATTTTCTCAAAGCTTAAATATTCCTGCTACCCCAGATATTACAAATCAACAAAGAGGACAAAAAATAAGCAGCTTCTTCCCTTTGAAGAAACACAGGATGACATCACACTTCTGCAGCCGCTGCTCCAGGGCGATGTGTGGAGAAAACCAAGGCCAATGGTGCAAAGAATGTGTAAACTGACTTTAATTCCTCAAAAGTTCATTTTCAACATTGTTTAACTGTGAGTAGGCCTAATATCAGTGTTTTTTTTTGTATACAAAAATGAATTTTATTAAGTTACTATTTATTTTAGAAAGTAGTCTCCTTGACAAATTGTTACCGTTTAGGTTTTTTTATAGCGTTACCTACCAGTCGAGGGTTAAGTTAGCCTAGGCCTGTCCTGTTTGTCTAAAAGTGCTAAATTTTTCAATTTTCTAAGAAGGGTTCAAACCAAATTTATTAAACCAATTAAGATCAGATTTAAACCAATTTTAAACAATCTGACTTATGGAGCTTGTTGAATTACACCTGAGTTGTTAACATGTTAAGAGATCTTCAAGAGTTAGGATCTGTACTTTTATAAAATAATACAATATCTCACCAGAAGTTAGTGGCATTAAAAAATCAATGACAAAAAGGGAACCTGGGAATAAGAGTTTTCATAATATAATAACTAATTTAAGTAAGTACTTACTAATATAAGAGAAAATCTGCTTCAGGAAATTCCAAAAAGTACACTATTATTGTAATGACTGATCCAAATTGCGATAAATTCCTAAGGGGTATTCAACAGAAACTTTTTGACATTTTGCCCAACCTCGGCATGTTGGAATGTGAGGAATGAAAAGAATGGAACCAGCGTAAAGAGAGCCATCTGGATCAAGGAATGTGAAACCCGTCTGCTAACAGTCAATAGAAAAAGCGTTGTTAAGTTACCAAACCCGCCACCGAAGAAAGAATAAGCAGCACCTTCCGACCGACAGAAGCATTCAATAAAGTTTTTTGTAGGAATTTCCAAGCCATTTAGATTTTTCGCAGTGTTTCATCCACCAGAGCAGTACTATACAAAATATATTATACTTTTCATCATTTTCAAAACAAATATATAATTTATGAACATCTTATTGACATGTGTCACGGCCACCTTTAACTCCAGGCCACAGCCTTGCAAGGCAGTCTGGTAGAATTGATAACGCAGCAAGTAGGGTTGTTTAGTGTCAGACGTCGAGACGTCCCATAAGATAACATGGCAGATAGGAGACAACAGCTCATAAATTCACACTTTATTGATTTAAATTTACGAACATAAATTTATTAAAATATTGAAAATAAAACTTAAGAATAGAAAACCAACCTTTTTAGCAATAGCTTTAGGAGTAAGGACGCATCAATTGAAAATCTATATCTGTACATTTAAAGCGGAGTCAATTTTTCATATTCCAGTAACCAAGCTTTCGTAGAAACACAAATACCATTAGATGCTTCCAAACAAAACAGCTGTTACAACCCTACTTGTGACTTGTGACGTTGCCACTTCGAAGGCCGCGGCCAGAAGGTGGCCGTGCATGTCTAAATAAATGAGTTATTGTGTACATAATCGTTTCAAAATCAATTACAATGAGTCATAATGATGAATAAATATTTTAAAAGGTTCAGTTTACGAGCTGATAGGCTAGATTCCAGTAATCCGTCCCGTAATAATTGTGAAAAGATGGTGTTTTGTAAAGGAATCGAAATAACGTAGCTTTGAGACCTAAAAACTCCATAAATTTGTTGCTTCCTATGCGTGAGGATGTCTATAGCTTGGAATGTGGTGTCTTTTTAGAAGGGAAATTGTTAAAAAATGTTCAGCAGTGATTAATTTATAGAAATCTCCTTTTTAGCAATAGCTTTAGGAGTAAGGACGCGTCAATCCCTTCAAACTTTATACACATAATATTTTACATAACATATATATAAATAAATAAATATATAACATGTAGGATTGTTCAAAAAGTACAGTTGCTGCATGCTATTTCAAAATGCCGTAACTATCAATATCATGATTTTCGTCATTTCGTCGTCTGTGTCGTTTCGTTCCCATCATTCCATCTATCTACTACTAGTGAAAACTTACTATCGATAGTCACACTATCGATAGTTCTCGATAGTTTTTTAAAAACTATCGATACTATCGATAGTACTATCGATAGTCACTCAAATGGAATTTTAATGCATATAATATTGTATATATCCTGCCTGCATGAGTTTAAACAATGGTTTCTACCTAGTCGAAGATAAAGCTGTATCAGAGTATTAATTTTAACAATTTATGAGTGACGCCCTGGAGCCCCCTTTATGTTTTTTTACAAAATATTACAACATTTGTATAAAATAACAATAAGTTTTTTTAAGGGTTACAACAATAAAAAAAAGAAAATTCTCTTACTATTTTCTTTTTATTATTCACTACAAAAATATTTTTTTACTCACATAGCATAAATAATATATATATATATATATATATATATATTATGACAATCTAAAACCATAGATCAAAGGAAAATACCGTATACTGGTGTCTACTTTGTATGCTAAAACCCACGAGGCAAATAAATGTACCCATAAGTCCGGTAGTGAATTAGCAAATGCCCCCGCTTTCAAATGTTTGAGAAGGTAGCCTACTTGTCTACCAAGCTTTTCTACAATGAATTAAAAAAAAAATAGTCTATAATATTAACTATAGGTATGCATTAACAGACAAACAATGAAATGTAAGAGTACCAGATAATGATTTCTTTACTTAATTTAACGTAAAAAAAACTATCGATAGTCTCATCGATAGTATAATACTATCGACCCACTATCGATATTTTCAAACTATCGATACTATCGATAGTAAGTTTTCACTATCTACTACTACTGCTACTGCTACTCGTGCGTGTGTCGCTTGATTCTTGATTCGTGTTTAAACATTGTTTTGTTTGAGGTTAATTTTGAAGTACATTCAAAGACTCGTCAACGAATTATCTATTACTTTATTAGTTATTACGAGATTTTAGCGGTTTTAAAAACATGAACCCTGACAGCAACAGCGAATCTAAGCAAACATTCAAGCGGAAAAAACAGCGCTCCTTCATTACAAAAGTCAAGAAGAGATTTAAATCCGGAAATTTTTGCAAAGGAGTGAGAGTAGATTCTGTAGAACATGATTACTTTGTAAGAATCTTTGAATTAGATAGAAACTTCAATGGATCAACTGAAGAAAAAAGTAAGTAGACCAACTTATTGTTATTACAGTGTTTTGGAGTACAGTTTCTAGTTCTTCTAATGTACTGGGTTATTCTAATATCGATTGATACTATCGAATCGATTCTGTAAACCTTCATGCGATTTTTTCACCATCAGCAAGTTTGGTTGGTTAGGTTAGGTTATGATAGTTTAATTTTATAATAGGAACAATAAGTGAAGTCACACGGATCTTCTTTGGTTGGAACTGAAACAATGAATGATCATAGGCTATGTAAGGAAGGCAGGGGCTGCTCTTAAGTTTACGTCCTACACTCATTCAAATGGAAAATATCGATATATATACTATTCAATATATCGATTATTTCATTCGGTTAGTTAGGTTAGGTTTTAACCTAACGAACCACACTTGACATATCAAATGAAATATTCATTCGAATGACTGTAGGACGTAAACTAAAGAGCAGCCAAGGCAGGTCTGGGTTTAACTTGCGGGTTCGTGACTGCATTAAAAGTGTTTTGAAGTTAGGTTGGATTAAGAAGGTAAAGTGTAGGCTATAGGCGATCAGGTTGTTTATTGATGTTACACCTATGTTGTTTCAATCAAATTTGTTGCTATCTATCCGTAATCACGGTCAAAGATAAAGAAGACAAGTATCAAGTAAGTATCAAGTTTTTAATGTTTTGGAATAACTTAAGTTACCGTTGTTGATTAAATGACGAGACAATTTCAAAAATGCTTAAAGCTTCTGAGCCCTGGATTTCATTGATTTACTTATAGTTATTTTTTATCATATTTTCCAAGGTCTAAATTCAAATTTTTTTGGGAAAATTTTTGGCAAAGCAAAATGCCTAAGTTAATCTATCTTCCACCTGAGCCTGAACTGTTCATTTTAGTCCCTCTCACCAATATCTACTACTGATTGCTCATATACTGTAGGTACTATTTTCTATAAAACTACACTAATCATTTTGAAGTTTATTTAAATGTGTCCGTATGAATTTAAATTTGATTCACTTTTTACTTAGGCCTTATTGATTTGGTTACTTAGGCCTACTTGTCTCCATCTTAGAAATTTAATGAATTATAAAAAAATGGTGTTTACGGTTGAGAATGAATGAATAAATAGCCTAAATAAATAAACTAGCCTAATTAATTAAATGAAATTAAATGCTTTAAGTTATTTTCCATTAGCCATGAAATGCAATAGGCATCGTCAAAACAAATAACAATATACAATTATCATAGAAATTAAAACTAAAATGCAAAAATCACACAGCAAACAAAATCAAAAGCAAACCATGCACAAAACTACTGTCAAAACAAAACAATCTGTTACTTACATTGGAAAAGCTCTCTCACAGTCTCCTTTGGTCAGTAATTAATCTCCTACTGACTAATAATCCATTTTTGCAGAGGTTTTTGCCAACAATGCGCTGGCTCAAACAGAAGGAAAAGAAGTTAACTACTCATCAAATCAACTCATCTCCAGGGTTATTGAAAATCTTCTTCCCCTTGCTTCTGATTCTGCTCTGGAACGGTTTTTTGATGCTTTTGCCTCCAACTTGCGACCAATCTGTGTTCATGAATTCGCCAGTCATGTGTTGCAAACAGTGATGATTGTAGCTGCCCAACACTCTCAGGTAAGGCTTAAATTTGCAGATTTGACAAGTGTGAAATGTAATCACGTGTTTAATTAAAGAAATAAAATTCAAAAGTTAATTTTAGGATACTTGTTTTCAGTTTTTTCTTGGGTATAAGAATTGTACATTGTTACATTGTACAATAAATTTACATACCTAAACATGTACGTAAGCTTGTGCAAATATTATAGTATGTATTCCAAAATTTATCAAAATCTCAAATGTTTGACTGATAATCAACTTAAAGATGTAAATTTACTGTCTAATAAAGTTTTCCAATTCTAAAATTCTGCATTGTAAACTAGAAATAAAGCAAATAATGAGATGCACAATATACTTCATAATTTTAAACACTAGTTTCATCAGAAAAAACCGAAGTTAATATATAATTTATATAATTTTTCTATTACAAAAGTATGTGTCTGTGATGTTTTTAGAACTTATCAAAGCATAATTAACAATATCTCCCCCCCCCCCTGCAGCAAACCTGCCGCAGACTTAGCGAATTTCCATTTGCCTGATTGGATCTACACTATACCATCCGCAAAGATTCGTGGCGGCTGAGGGATTAGGACGGTCGGGTGGTGTCCCAGCCCCTAAATTAGCCCTCGCTCGACTGCTCTGGGTTTTGACCATGAGCACAGAAAATATACTACTATAACCCAGAATGCCAACCGCATGGTAAAAAGTGTTAAGTACTTTGAGAGAGCTTTGCCTGTAAATTTGTAGGCAGTGCCACCAGCGTTGCTATGCTGAGTGCATAGCAACGCTGGTGGCGCTGCCTACAAATTGACAGGCAAAGCTCTCTCAAAGTACTTAACGCTTTTTACAATGCGGTTGACATTCTGGGTTATAGTAGTATGTTTTCTGTGCCATGAGTCACCCAATAGGCTCAATGTATAGTTGGATGAATTTTTGTATATCACCATAAAGTGTATTAAATAACGCCAGTTTTGTAACCTGCGTCAAATAACATGCACATTGAGCCCAAACTCGAAATAATTGCGACGCGACGATATTAAGTATAGGCTACATTTGGTTTTAAAATAATAGACAGTTTTCGTTTCGTGGTATGTTTAAATCATCACAATTACTTCGTGTTTGGGCTCAATTTTCTTGTTATTTGATGCAGGTTACAAAAATTACGTTATTTAATACACATTATGGTGATATACAAACATTTTACCAACTATGCATTGAGCCCAGTGGGTGACTCATTGTCGAACCCCAGAGCAGTCGAGTGAGGGCTAATTTAGGGGCTGGGACACCACCCGACCGTCCTAATCCTTCAGCCGCCACAAATCTTTGCGGAAGGTATAAAATGTCTCCTAAAATATCACATTTATTCCCTATTTAAATAAAATTAGTGTAACGAGTACTTAGGTTTGCTGCAAAAGGGAGGGTAAAAAAGGGTTTTTGTTGTAAAATGTTAATACTAGTGGGGATGGGTAGCGGGAAAATATTTCAGTTCTGGCGGGAGCATGTAACTTGGGGTAGTAAAATAATATAAGCCTACTCAAATACCTCAAATAAATAAAAATGTTTCAGTGTTTTGTGTTCTTAACTCCCTCCAGAGATCTGCAGCAACCTATTCATTTTCCTTGCGATCACAGGTTGTGATACCGTCTCTGCATTTTTTTGCCAGTTCAGTATATTGAAACATAATAAACAAAACCAGGTTTATTGAACTCACAATTCAGACTGAACTTAAAAGTAAACAAAAACATAATAATATATACAGTAAAAGGGTACTTTGTTAAATATGTTTTTGATTTTTAGCGAATTTCCCTATAGGGAAGTAGCTATTACTGTAGGTGGCACGGTAAGACCTAGACCCGGGACCGATTTACTTTTTCATTTTGATGTACCAAGAGGCCAAAAACACCATTCGTTAAAATTTTTATATATGTATATATACGTCCGTGAACGCGATAACTTGAGTAATTTTTGTCCGATTTTTATGAAATTTGGTTTAAAGGTGTAAAGCGGGATAAACTTGAATGAGTTCGCGAACCAGCACGATCGGACCATGGGAACGGGGCTTTACAGGGGGTTTTATGGGGTAAAAATTGGCTTTTCTCACTTTTGACCCTCAAAACACAAAATTTCCCGATTTCTCTTTAGACCTTTTTAAAGAGCTTAAAAAAACAAATAATTAAGTATATAAAAGTATTTTTGTTCGATTATTAGTAATGGAGAAAATTAAAAAAATTGTAAATTTAAAATTCCCATGTTATTCTTATGGAGAATATTGTCAAATGTTGTAGTTTGCTTGTTTATGGATATATTTTGATCAAACTTGGCAAATTAATTTATTTTGTACTAAGCTATCAATATTTTACTCAAAAACACACTTTATTAGTTTCCTTGTATCAGCAAACCTAGGTACTCGTTAAACCTAATGTTATTAAAATATACGAGCTGGTGGCCCGTCCTACGTACGGGAATCGAGTTGTCAACTAAAACGGAATGATTCGGGACATCTAGTTTACACGCATAGACACAAATACTGGCAGGTTTTAATGGAGAAGATCACCTTATAAACAAATGTAACGTGACCACCTATTTATTCCATTTGAATATAGACCTAAAATATGGCGATATGCATTTTAAATCCGATAACTTTACCATAAAAAAAGTATTTGTGCCGATTTGAAAAATCTTGAAGTGAGATTGGCGACCGATTCACACTGGTTTTGAGTAGAGTAGCTACATGTCACCTCTAATTGCATACTGTACTACGTATATGTACTTACCGTACCTTATCTTACATCCGTGACCACTGAAACCTTTATGAGGATTCTATTCTATCACCTGCCTCTTCAAAATTTAGAGCCCAGTTTAAGGATGCACTTCATAACTTGATATTTCCCGTATATCGTGTGGTACTCCTTGGAATATACTTCTTTTAAGTTTATGCAGAGCCTTTCCATCCAAGCTTTACCTACTTCTGGAAAGCATCCCTATACTTGGGTGTTAACAAATTTCTCTTAGCATTTCTCTTAGCTCTCTGTTATTTTTTATTTCGACCTCCGGGCTGTTATCTTGAACTGGTCTGTATATTTTCTCTGCACTTTATTATCTAACCCAGCATTAAGGCTTTTCGGTTCTTTGGTCAGTGCCCAAGTTTCTAAATCATCAGTACTACGGGGATAGTTGGTATGGTATGAGTCGACTTTGGTTTCTGTTGCAGTTTATTTGACAGTTTTATAAAGACCTACTACACCGATTGACGCTTTCATTACTAACCAAAATTTTAGTATGCCGACATACTCACATTCAAACATACAGAAAAAGAAATATCAACACGCAAACCACTTATATCTTAAACAATTAAGCGATAAACTGCTGAAAAAAAAAAATACTTCCCAAATATGAGTTGATATTTACAATACATAAACTAAATACTTACACAGATTGCATTTACGACAAAACTTGATTAAACGCAAGTGTTTGAGATGTTTTGTTCAAAATAACACATTTCCTGATAACATATCCTTCACGGTAGGGGAAAACTACCTACATTTTAAAGTGAAATAATATCAAACATCGACGAACAATATTTTGTAAACAAACAACTCTTAACATAAACATTTCAATGACAGTTATAAACCAGCTGTTAGTTAAACCAGCATTGAAAATACTTTAAATTGCTAGCGTCGGCTGCTAGACTTTTTAAAAATTAAAAGTTAATTTCTGAAAAACTGAAACCCTAAACTAAAATTATGGCTTCGACATTCCCTAGTTCTCAAAATTATCTTTCTTTCAACACAAAAATCATGAAAATCCGTCGAGTGGTTGATTCATAATCGTGAAATAAAAAAACACAGTTTCGTTTTAATATTATAGATTTAACTGAAAATCAATTCAGACAAATGGAAATTCGCTTAGTCGGCAGGTTTGCTGCAGCGGGGGTATTATTATATTAGTAGCCCTAAAAATGCAAGAAAATAACAGTCATCTGAATATCAGGTGTAACTTTTGCATAAAAATAATAGTTGTGCTTTGTTACAATGTTTCAGGAAGTCTCTGATGATGACTCTAAACACCAAACCAAGTGTCAAATATGGTTGGATAAAGTAGCCAGGTTTTTGCTGAACAACATAGAAGAATTTATGTCGGACAGTTTTGCAAACCCATGTCTCCGGACTGCCATGTTTTGTTTGGCCGGGGTTCCACAATTGGATAAACATTTCAAGAAAGAAGAAGAATCCAGCATAGAATCCAAAATAACGTCGGCTAAAGTATCGGACGAGTTTTTAGAGCTGTTGGCGGAATTTTACACTCGTATTTCTAAATGGCCTCAATTTAAAAGCAAAGGTAACTCCTTTGGATTGATTACATTATCAATTTAGCAGTGGTTTATTTTTAATTTACTGTAATGATCTTGCCAAGATCAATTTTTGACACAGTAGGCCTATAAAAGATTCCACACTATGGCTAAGAATTGAAAAAAAGAACTGGTTAAGCTAAATGTTCTAAATAATATAGATCACATTTCCTATTGATCTGAAAACTGTAACGATAGCCGATGTGTAGAAAAGAAACTTTTAAAAGTGTAGAAAAGTGTTTTTTAAAAAGAAGTAAATTTTTTTGCCACTCCAGTACAAAATGGCAGCCTATTTGGACAACATTGTGATGCCAACAATAAAGTGTACTTTTATGCCATTTAGAGGTGTGCAGGGTTTGGTTTTTCTGGTGTACACAATTAAAAAGTTAATAAGGGTTGTCCATACTTTTGCCCCACCCTATTTATAAGTGGAAATCCAATTGTCTGCAGGTTTGCTGCGGTGGAAGTATTTTCTCAAACTGCGCATCGAGCCCTAACGATTTTCCTTTTTCAGATTTTTTGGAAAACCACCTATCGTCCGGCTACATACAAGCGCTTCTCCAAGTTTTAAAAGCCGCAGGACAGAAACATTTGTACAAACAGTTGTTCACTCAGATCTTGAATGATTGCTTCCCCAACGGAATGTCAGCAATGTCGCCTAGTATGTTGGCAGTTCTAGAAGTTATGATTGGCCACAGCAAGCCCAAACCTCTACGAACACTATACAAGAAGGTTCTCCAGCCGCGGCTCGTAGAAATGTCATCAGCCCAGATCGGCAACATTGCTATTCAGAAGTTTATCAGTAGTTGTTCTGATTCAGAACTGGTAAATATTGTTTTCTTAAAATTAGCTTTGGTTCTTTTTTACTCATAATATGCTGGTATTGGTGCATTAGCTAGAGATGAGATAATATTAGCTCTATTAATTGAGATATGGTTGTCCTTTGAAATAAACGTAGAATGTATTTAATAAAACACTAATCGCTGTGCCAGGAATAGGAGTTTTAAGATACTATTTTTTTAAAGCTTGAAAATCATTCTCAGACTAAAATGTACTCATTATGGCTTCTTGAGTTATGGTCAAAATCAACAGTCTTACATTTTAGATAGTATTTTAATGAAATATTTAGAGGTCCTTTTAGTTTACTGACGAAGATGAGTGAGTGATTAGTGTTGAATGTACGAGTTGAGATGACAGCTTTGTTACTGACTGAGATCTAGGATCGTTTACTTTAGCCGAATGGTTATGGACAGTTGGGTCCAGTTTTTAACCATTAAAAACAGATTTTGACTTTTCAATTGAATGCTAACCTTCAGATTGCTATGTGGATGCCAAATGGCAAAAATTTTTAATTTTAAGTTTTGGAGCTCAGTTAGTTTACCTGAGAAGAGTCCAGTATTAACTATCTATACATATCTATCTATACACATCTATCAGTATTACTATATGTGATGGGTTGTATATAACAGATTTGTCCCAATATGACTTTAGGCTGGATTGGTAATTTTATCATGCATTGAAGGCCTTAAATGTGTTGATTTTTATTTGATTGTAAATAATAGTCGTAAACAATTGTTATTTTTAGTTTACCGAAGTGATGGACCAGTTGAGACCACATTTTTCTTCAGTCAATAAAAATGTCCTCGTCAGTTTGGCTGTGGGCTGCAGAAGACTACAAACAGGTCAATCATACTTTGTACAGGTCAGTGTTACAGTTAAACTGAGTTTCCATCTCTTAATTTAAATTTAAAAGCAGTAATAATTTTTGGATCAACAACATGGCAAAGAAAATGTTTTAATAGCCTAAGGTAATTAATCACCAGTGTTAATTGCCACAAGTTTTGGTCAATATTTTTCTATTTAAGAATTGTGTATACAGAGCTGTTTGACTTTATGAACTGTTATAGTTGCTGTTATAGCTGTTGAAACTTTTGTAGTTTCTTTAATTGTAAAGAATTCCTTTCTGCTAATAATTGTAATTCCTTTTATTTTTTACTATTTCAATCAACGTGTAGCTGTGAAACAAAAATCTATCAAAATCTAATTAAGCTGTCTAAAGCCTATAAACAAATTAAGTAGACTCACATCTGACACATAGTTTAACCTAACGCTGATGTGTGATTCGTCAGCTAAAACCTGTACATGCTGGAATTTGGTTTGAATTATGACATGATGTAGGAGTCTGTGTCTTTCCAGTTGCAGTGTCCAGTCCGATTCTGCAGTCATATCTGTGAATAGTTAGATTATTAAACAAAATACTTTAACATGCTTTGTTTGATTACTCTTCAATTGAACTTAAGTAGGCCTACCTCACATTTTTTATCATTAGACCTGTGTAATATAGGTGGATCTATTTTAATTTAAAATACATAGGTTATAGGTATACTTAATGATGGTTTATGAGAAAAAGGCTGTACATGGAAATTAATAATTTAAATCAAATGGGTTTTTGCATTCAAGGAACACAACTTTTTTGAATTATTACTAGCCTAATTAATAAACTGTTTGATTTGAATGCCCAGTAGTGCAATTAAGCTTAAGAAGACAAATTTGCTAAGCTTATATGTTAGATTTAGCATTATTTTTGGTAATTGGACATTGTTTGTCTTAATAAGTTTAAATGACTTCTTGTTCAGCATTGTACGAGTTATTAAATTTACGGAATGTAAATACAAGAAATGTCTTTAAAACATATATTAACACTTATACAGTTACTTACAAGACAGTAAATATACAAAAAAGATGGTTAGTGGTGATCGATTTTGATTGGACACTCCAATCGAAATCGATCACCACTAACCATCTTTATTGTATATTAACCGTCTTGTGTAAATATATGTTTTAAGTGTTATAAGACGTTTCTTTTATTTACATTCCGTAATAAGTTTAGGATTATCAAGAGTAAGTGTATGTTGGTAAAAGAAATGTAAAAAATATACAGGCACACTTATTGCTTGTGGGATTTAATAACACTCGTTTATCAGAAATGCTATTGTTTATAGTCCCTTCTGAAGATGTTGAACTGTGATAATGCGAGTGGTGATCAGAAGCAGTTGGTGTCGGCTGTGTTGTCTCTGCAGCCTTTACCTCATGATAAGCCCACAACACCCACGAGGCCCGGGTCTCAGGTCCTGCAGGCAATGTTGCACTTCCAGAAGCCGATCAAGGTAAGAAAAGGTGCTGGCTAGATGTTATTTGTTGCAGATGACTTGTTAAATACAAAAATACTCATAACAGGCAAGAATATTAAAAATGTTTAATTCAAAATTTAAAATCGAGAATATTATTAAAAAACATCAGTACCATATAAAGAAAACTAATTAGGCATTAAAAACTAACTCTTAGGCATAGGAAACGTCGTGATATCAGTTTGGATGTATTTTAACTTTGAAAAATACAAAATTTACGAGTCTGAAACATAAAGTCTTGCTGGTTAAATATTAAATTATGATATTAGAACTTAGAAAAATACAAAATTTATCAGTTTAAAACATCAGTCTTACTAGTTAAGTATCAAGTTACAATTTTTCAGTCTTGTGCTATTTTTAGAATGATTTTGGAGTGACTTGTTTTGGCTATGTTTACAGTAGTAAAACATGTCTTACACTGCTTACACTTAACAAAACTCATAATTTGGGACATAAAAGCAAAAAGTTACAAAACATTTAGGCCTAAAGTAATATTTGTAAGGAATTAAATAAATACACCTTCGCACAGAAAACACAACAACATGCTCCCGTACATTGACTTTTTTAATGGTTTATTTTTCTTTTATAATCTCGTCTTAAAAAACATCAATCAAAATAAAATCTCATCTCGTAGAACGAGATTTAAAATTTCCCGAAGATTTCGAGACACGTACATCCCTAATTATTTTAAAGTACAGCAGTTTCACTCTCAAGTGTTCTGTCTATGAAGTGGGGAGGCAGACACTGTTAAGTTTTCAGTCGATATCATGGTTTGGACTGGTCTGGTTTGGAAAAAAGGGGTACCGGTCGTATTATTAAAACAGAAACACAGGTCAGTTGAGAGCACTGGAAAATGTTGTGTTTGCACTTGGAATAGCATCGTTGTTCAGAATAAAGAACCACCGGCAAAAATCTTGCTAAAACTACTTGCAGGTTTTGTAAAACTCTCACACAGCATAACCTCAATGTTGTTCGGTCCAAAACAAGATACCGTAACAATTGAAACGGTAAGAGTTGCTGAAGAGAACAAGACTCAACAGTGTCTTCACAACCGGAGTACTAACTGTACGAGTGAAGCTGTTCAATCTCTTATGCCACATCCTGTTCATCAACTGAGATAAGAGTACAGCTGGGTGTCCAAATATGAGTCTAGAATGAAGTGTATCTTTGTTACTATCTAAGACTTGCTGATCATTTAGCCAGAAACACATATCAAAAGCTTAATGGTCAGGAGTTACTGGGTCCACTTTCAAATCATCAAAAAGTTTCTCATGTAAAGGTTTAAGATGTCTTAACAAGGCTGTCTAAAGATGGCCTAGTTTGTAGTGTTACTGTTGGCTCTCGTTGCCATGTGGGCCTTACTTCTTTATGTAAGATTAAAGACAGTTTGAAACTAGACCTAGGTGGTTAGAAATAATATGTTGACAGAGTAAGAAATATTTATCAACCCTATATCTTTAGATTCTGAATTTTCATCTTAGGAAATACCTATAATCCTGGACAGCAGGATCATGGGATTGGATTCCCTACTTGTGGTGTTTCATCAGCTCTAGTTTCATTACCATTGTCCTGTTACAGTTTGTCAACTCTCTCCTAGCCCATGAACCAGCAGAGTTGGCAGTTGTACTGTCCTCCATCTATGGATCTTTTATCACCAAAGACTTCCTGCAGTCTGAGCTCATATCAGAAAAGAACAAACAGAAACTAATAAAGAAACTTCTGGTTTGTATATATAATATATTTTGATGGTTTTAATGTATATATTATGCATTTTAATGAATTTAATGTATATTGTCTGGTAAGAAATGTTGTTAGAAAGCCGACTGATGTGAATGGGCAAGAATTCACCCTGGTAATGATATTTCCTAATTTTTCGTTTTATCTTTTTTATGATTCTTGTGCTAGAGTGGGCTCTTTCTCATTCAAATTACATCCTAAGAAATCTTTAGAACTGAAGCCCTTGTCCTTTGGCATACTTTTTGTCTGATAAAATAGAAAAAGTGAACGGCTAAACTCGTAAAATGTGTGTTAAATCTGCAAACATACCTGCTTCAATGAAAACTGCAGATGAAAATTTACTGAAATCAGCTGTGACTTGTTGTTTGAATACCATAGTCTTTATAGTAGACTACTGACTTCTCAGGATTGAACCAGCATCCTTTCGATTTGCAAGGCAAGCACTCTTTTCCACATCGCTAATTAGTTAGTTGATTAGTTCAATACATCTTTTGAACAAGATGAACGTGTCCAGACGTGTCCATGACTTTTTTATCATAAAAAAACTCAACATTTTAGTCATAACACAATACCCATTATTCCAAAGTCAACCTGTTTAATTCCATAATTCAATACTGTAATTTGATCATGGTTTTTTTTTACTTTACCTTATCTTATGAACAACTAACACTGACAGCCGTTAGTGGAAGTTTGGTTATGTTAAGGGTCAAAATTGTGTCCACCTTCATAAATTGATAGTGTGATTTGACAATACATCAATGTAAGTAACAGCAATCGTTCCAGGGTCACTATGTGGAACTGGCACAGACCAAGTTTGGGTCTCGCAGTTTTGACGACTTGTGGAAGGCAGCTGACGACAAGAACAAAGTGGCGATTGTGAAGGACTTGGCTCCATCGCACTCTCAACTGCTAGCCTCTCACACGGGGCAGTTTGTAGCTACCAAGGTGTACCTGGCGGAGTTCAAGAACCTGGGTGTCGACGAGTGGACCAAGAGAGTCAAGAGGCAACAGTCAGCTCAGAAGCTGTTCTCGCCTTTGATTGGTAATGTTAAATAAAACTTTTTGAGGGTTTTCTGTGTGAATTTATTACCTACTCGGCTTTCTCATAATGCTATGAAAAAATAACATTTCACTGAACTTTTCGAGCTAAAATAAATTCAAAGTCTTTATCTTATTCCAATAATTGTGAACTTTTCCATCAGTTTGTACTTATTAAGATGGAAAAGTCATTGCAACAATACTACTATGTCTCCCCTTCACATCCTAGCTATGCTGTGGCCCAACCGATTTACATATTAATTAAGCTAGAATGGTTGCAGCCATGTAATAAGGGCAGCTAAGAGGAATTATTGAGGATTGACAAAATTTGAACCCGAGACCTCAGACACTGAAGCCCTTCACTGTACCTCTAGAACAACTTGCTCCCCTAGCTGTATCGATACTAGTGTAATAATGTTTCTTTTAAGTAAGCAACGCTAGTCAGTGACCAGTGTTAAAGAATATAGCCAGTGTCAATTCTAAAACACAAGTTAGCAATAACAAACACTATGCAACATAAGTTAGCAAATAATTAATATGTTATATAAATCCACTACTAAGTAACAGCAAACAGCATCAAGTTTTCTATCTATCCTTGTTGAGCATTGACTAGCAGCGTGTAGAATGAATATGCAAAGCGCATTGTCTGAAACAAGTAAATTTCTGTCTTTAAACATTTTAAACTTTTTGGAAAAGTAATAGTAATAAGCGCATTGATATTTTTATAATTGTAAAATAATATTACCTATAAAAAAGATTTACTTTTTAATTTTAAGAATTGAATCTAGCAACAGACATAATTATCCAACAGTTATTTGTCTAACAGCTCTAAAGGCTGAATACAAACTCTTTTTAGTGACAGTTTGGATTGCACCATCTTACTTTAATAGTTCACTAAAACTAAAAAACAGTAGAGTCTCGATTATCCGATCTTCAGTTATACGACCCTCCCTATGGATGAGGACTGTGAAATGGAACGATATTTCCGTGAGGTATGAGTTTACACCTTAGTAGGTATATGGAGACAACCTCTTCATCACTGTGGCTACTTAGAAGATATTCTACTACAATTTTTTGTACTTGCTGATTGTTTTCGCTGCATACCACACAGTTCATAAACTCCTCATCAGTGTGTCCACACGACCAAAACTGAAGACCAGCTTACAGAGTAAAGAAAATCACGTTTTATCCCTCCTTAATTCAATGAAAAATCCCGTTTATCCCGCATGAATTTTTCCTTTCTATCATGAGTGAGCTTTATTTGTGTTATGGTTAAATTTAAATAACTCTTTCAACTTTGCTATAATTTTTTCTTTTTTTCTAAGACCCTACGCCCGAGTTTGGGTTTTTTTTAACATTACCTAGGGGTTGTGGCATTATAAAATCCATAGGTGATTTGGGGGGATTTGAATCCAGAACCGAAGTCCTGCGCTCTAACCACTAGAACAGCTCACTCCCTAAACTTGTCTATAATACTGTGCTAGAATGCTAGAATAATTTAAGCAAATGGGGTTAGTTCTTATCTGGAAAGCAGTTTAAAAAAGAAAATCAGGTCCAGGGTTGAATCGCCTTTTATTCTTTATTCCGTTTTAATCCCGTGCATGGTCTAAAAATACTGTTTTTGGAATACAAATCCCGCATGGTAACACCGATCCTCATACCTGCATACCTCTCTACTACTCCTCATTTTGCAGACCAAGTGGAGATTTTTGGATAAATACATTATTATTATCTTAAAGCTTTAGTTGTGCAGGGTTTTTATTGTGTCTGTTTTTTATGTTATTTGTGATGACAGAAAAAGTTAGTATTTCAATGGAAGACAAGCTCATAACTTTACAGATTAGAACTTCGAACCATAGACTCATTAAATAAATGTACTCCTATTTGTCTTCCTTATGGGTCAGCTGAGGGCAATTTTAATGTCGGTTCCGTCCAGTTCATGTTGGAATGTGTTTTTGTTTACAATTTGTTTCTTGTTGTTTAGGTTATTCCCAAACTAGTTTGAATTGAATTGAAATGAGTTTAAACAAATAAAACAATTTAATTATGAACAAAAGCTTTCCATCTGGTTTTATAAATAAATAGTATTAGCACACATCATAAAATTTACCTTAAAATGAGAGAAATAAATTGTCTTGACACTACACGACAAAATGTCACCAACACAATCAACATGTAAAAACAGGCTTCAAATTTTATAATGGCGATGAGAACTAACAATTTTCTACTTGTTAGTCTATGGTAAAACCTAAAGTAGATTAATGATTATAATATGCTTGCAATGGTTTACAACTAACTTATGTGTTATATGCGCTCTTGAAGTCGGTTTAGGTCTGATACTCGAAACTCTACTGTATGTTATATTTGATCAAATAAAATTTACAATGCTCTTACCGAGGCGAATAGCTCCAAGTTAGCGTTGTATGTGTATCCTGCAGACAGTGTGAGAGGTCTACTTGAGACCAGCAGTATTGTAGGCAACAGCTTGTTCAGTCTTCCGTTTCTCAGTGGCCAACCACTGTCAAACACTCCGTGTTGTAGCAACAGACTCTGTGAAACATGACAATCACTCAAAGTGAGCTCCAAGCAGTAAATTCTGCACCCTGCGACATACACACTTACTCATGCACTTTTTGGCAGTTATACAGAGGAGAATTTTAACAATGATGTTCAACTGTAACATCAACTTTGTATTGACAATAATTAGTCGGTTTGATTCAGTTACTGTAAGTATAAAATTAAGTAAATTATACTTCAAACTAATACTACTCGTAGTTAATTTTTTTCTTGTAATTTCACAATGTCAAAGAGAACCAAAGATTCTCCTTTTGAGGATGAACAGTAATCAATAAAACTAGTTGTGCGACATGAATTTGTGTAGACCGCCGGTCATCCATATTTCAAGAATACCTTGAAAAAGAAAAGGCTGTGGATATTAGACCACTAAAAACTGATGTGTAAACCCACTCCGCAATTGAATATCGCCATTCCTGGAAAACTCCACTGCTGAAAAATGGGGAAAGGTAAAAAGTTTTATAAGGTAGATAAATACCTATCAAAAACCAAAAATACAATGGTGACGGCAGCTTTTTGGAAGCCAAAATATGTAGTTAATTAACGTTCTTAACTATTATGGTCCATATCCAGTTAATAATAATATAATTTTATTTGCTCTAACTATTTAGAAAACCGGAATGGGTTTTTTAAGATCATTTTGACTCAGAATTTCTAAACACTCTATGCCTTCTGCTTAGAATTCAGACTTAAAACCTAAATGCAGCCCTCTTTACAAGTACAACTCTGTTGATAGTCAGAAATACATAAATATACTTACCACTTTCTCTAGTTCACTTCCAAGCCAGCATACAATAAAAATCAAACTACCAGCACTAGCCAGAAATGTGAGGGACTTGATTATATCTCTGACTGACTGCTTTTCTGGTACCTACAAATATAACACAACAAAAATATAAACTTCACCAATCCTCTGGATTTAATGACTTTTTTCTGTAATGCATTTTTTGTATTGAAGTAAATAATCTTAGACCTAAAAAGGCAAAGTCTGTGGAATAAAACAATAGCTAATCCACTAATTAAAAACAGTGACATATATACAGTAAAAAATATATACAGGGTGGCTGGTCATCAGTGTTACAAAATTTTTTTGGCGTAAGTACTAAGTAAATGCAGTGTAATGATGCATATAAAAGGTTTCAAGTCCAAAAATTAGCTTCCCAAAGAATTATTTTATGTTTTTCAAAAATAACTATGTTTTCAAACTTAATACAGCTATTTCTCAATTACCTGTAAATGGATTTGAGTAGACAATGTCATTTTCGTGTTCTACATTAAATTTTGAATAAGAATAATAGAAAATGACAGAGGATCAGTTTTAAAAACTCCATTGTAAATAGATTCAAAGACAAAAATTAAGATGTTTGAAAAAAATTTAAAAAACATTGGTCTATTGTATTTGTTCACACCCTGTATACAAGAAAGTGTCCGAATATGTTAAAAACTGCGTCATTTTATAAGCCTTCCAACCATATGCTACACTATTGAGGTTTAGATATTCTGTTGTTTGTTTTAGTGGTTTGAATACCAGAAAACAGGGAACTTTTTTACTGTTTTTACTGTT
The DNA here is from genome assembly GCF_028750875.1 of Macrosteles quadrilineatus. Taxonomy (NCBI): domain Eukaryota; kingdom Metazoa; phylum Arthropoda; class Insecta; order Hemiptera; family Cicadellidae; genus Macrosteles; species Macrosteles quadrilineatus. The sequence continues at coordinate 7,871,758 of NW_026542598.1, forward strand.
TAAGCTGAAACAAAAATACAACTTTTGCTTAATACATACCGGCTTTCTATGTTTTAAATGTTAAAGACACCCTGTTTTCTGGTATTCAAACCACTAAAACAAACAACAGAATATCTAAACCTCAATAGTGTAGCATATGGTTGGAAAGCTTATAAAATGGCGCAGTTTTTAACATATTCGGACACTTTCTTGTATACAGGGTGTGAACAAATACAATAGACCAATGTTTTTTAAATTTTTTTCAAACATCTTAATTTTTATCTTTGAATCTATTTACAATGGAGTTTTTACAACTGATACTCCGTCATTTTATATTATTCTTATTCAAAATTTAATGTAGAACACGAAAATGACATTGTCTACTCAAATCCATTTACAGGTAATTGAGAAATAGCTGTATTAAGTTTGAAAACATAGTTATTTTTGAAAAACATAAAATAATTCTTTGAGAAGCTAATTTTTGGACTTGGAACCTTTTATATGCATCATTACACTGCATTTACTTTGTACTTACGCCAAAAAAATTTTGTGACACTGATGACCAGCCACCCTGTATATAGTGAAATATAGTGAGTTATACAGTGTATGGTGTTGTTAAAAAATTAATTGTATAAACTGAAGTAAAGAATAGTTTCATGCAAGAGTCAGCAGAGATACAAATCAAAGAACGCAAGAACGGTGATACAAATGAAATTAGTTCAGTGAAATGATTGTCAAATCCAACACTGATCTATGTTATGTTCCTAAATAAACATCAAATGAATAATTTTACCCTTGTTAGCTTACACAAGCTAGGACTTACACTTGTTAGCTGGAACAGAATGAGGCAGAATAAGAATAGTGCGAGTAGAATGTCAGACCCAACCAATACACTGTACACTTTATTCAGTTTCTTTGACAACCTGAAATACAGAAAAATAGTTATACATTTAGGTAGAAATGGTTCTCCTGAAAAAAAAAAAATTAAATTGTCAGATGACGGTTAGTTAACTAACTAGAGTCAAGCTAAAAATTCATTATGGATTTTTATTAGAAAGTTGTTATTGTTGGAAGTGTTTATAATAAAAAAATCCCTTTAACAGTTTTACTGAAACCCCGATCTGACAGGGCCACAGGAATTTTCACAAATGCATGTTGGAAACACTGTTTGTTTGGGGGATTCCTGGATTCCTTCCCCCCTTTTACTCCCGTACCTGTTGATAAATTGTTCGTTCATTTGTGGGTGCAGTGACCTTGACAGGTTGTCTGTTCATAACATGCCCGTCTCAGAAGCCTAGCGTTAGTGTATTTTAAAGTGGGGTCTCACAGGCCGAGGGTTTCGGTTTGTGTGTTTCTAAGTGGGGTCCATTATTTTCAAATGGGGTCTTGCAGACCAGGGGTTTCAGTTAGCGTCAGACTGGGTAGGGTTTTGGTATTAGTGTTAAAGACCTACAATTTTTTCCAAATATGTGTATCCACAACTTAAGGTGAGCTCTGAATCGCTGAGTTATGGTATTATCAAAGAGCCAAAAACCATTGGTTGTAAGTAGGATTTGAACATGCGACTCATGACCCATGAGGTCTTTGCTTGAACCACTATAACAACCACAGCTGTGCCACAATTCCTATTTTATTTAAAAAAAAGTTTTTAATATAAGATAGTGATGGTCGGATCCGGATATCGGACTACCGGATCCACCGGATCCGAGCTAGAACCGGCACCGGATCGGATCCAAAAAATTCCGGATCTTGGGCTGGATCCGGTTTTGATGGATCCGATTTTTTAAAATTTTTTCCCGATTTTTTCCTAACACAAAGCTGTCTGTATCACTGTACAACCCCGATTTTTTTACCAACACAAAGCTGTCTGTATCACTGTACATTGTACAACACCGATTTTTTAACTAACACAAAGCTGTCTGTATCTCTCTACAACCCCGAATGTTTTTACTAGCACAAAGCTGTCTGTATCACTGTACAACCCCGATTTGTTTACTAAACACAAAGCTGTCTGTATCACTGTACAACACCGATTTTTTACTAACACAAAAAGCTGTCTGTATCACTGTACAAACCCGATTTTTTACCAACACAAAGCTGTCTGTATCACTGTACAACACCGATTTTTTAACTAACACAAAGTACAACCCCGATTTTTTACTAAGACAAAAAGCTGTCTGTATCACTGTGCAACCCCGAGTTTTTACCAACACAAAGCTGTCTGTATCACTGTACAACACCGATTTGATTACTAAACACAAAGCTGTCTGTATTAATGTACAACACCGATTTTTTTACTAACACAAAGCTGTCTGTATCACTGTACATTGTACAACACCGATTTTTTAACTAACACAAAGTACAACCCCGATTTTTTACTAAGACAAAAAGCTGTCTGTATCTCTGTGCAACCCCGAGTTTTTACCAACAAAAAGCTGTCTGTATCACTGTACAACACCGATTTGATTACTAAACACAAAGCTGTCTGTATCACTGTACAACACCGATTTTTTTACTAACACAAAGCTGTCTGTATCACTGTACAACACCGATTTTTTACTAACACAAAAAGCTGTCTGTATCACTGTACAAACCCGATTTTTTACCAACACAAAGCTGTCTGTATCACTGTACAACACCGATTTTTTAACTAACACAAAGTACAACCCCGATTTTTTACTAAGACAAAAAGCTGTCTGTATCACTCTACAACCCCGATTTCTTTACCAACACAAAGCTGTCTGTATCACTGTACAACACCGATTCTTTTAGTATCACAAAGCTGTCTGTATCACTCTACAACCCCCAATGTTTTTACTAGCACAAAACTGTCTGTATCACTGTGCAACCCCGATTTTTTTACCAACACAAAGCTGTCTGTATCACTGTACAACACCGATTTTTTTACTAACACAAAGCTGTCTGTATCACTGTACAACCCCGATTTTTTACTAACACAAAAAGCTGTCTGTATCACTCTACAACCCCGATTTCTTTACCAACACAAAGCTGTCTGTATCACTGTACAACACCGATTCTTTTAGTATCACAAAGCTGGCTGTATCACTCTACAACCCCCAATGTTTTTACTAGCACAAAACTGTCTGTATCACTGTGCAACCCCGATTTTTTTACCAACACAAAGCTGTCTGTATCACTGTACAACACCGATTTTTTTACTAGCATAAAGCTGTCTGTATCACTGTACAATCCCGAGTTTTTACCAACACAAAGCTGTCTGTATCACTGTACAACACCGATTTGATTACTAAACACAAAGCTGTCTGTATCAATGTACAACCCCGAGTTTTTACCAACACAAAGCTGTCTGTATCACTGTACAACACCGATTTGATTACTAAACACAAAGCTGTCTGTATCAATGTACAACACCGATTTTTTACTAACACAAAAAGCTGTCTGTATCACTCTACAACCCCGAATGTTTCTACTAGCACAAAGCTGTCTGTATCACTGTACAACCCCGATTTGTTTACTAACACAAAGCTGTCTGTATCACTCTACAACACCGATTTTTTACTAACACAAAAAGCTGTATGTATCACTACAACCCCGATTTTTTACCAACACAAATCTGTCTATATCACTGTACAACCCCGATTTTTTCCTGATTCTTTTACTAACACCAAACTGTCTGTATCCATGTACAAGACCGTTTTTTCCCCGAGTGTTTGTCTCTTGATGCAAACAACTTATATGGCAAGGCCATGTCTCGATGTTTGTATCTAGATGCAAATAACTTGTATGGCAAGGCCATGTTTCAGTGTTTGCCTCTTGATGCAAATAACTTGTATGGCAAGGCCATGTCTCAGCGTTTGTCTCTTGATGCAAATAACTTATATGGCAAGGTTATGACTCAGTGTTTGTCTTTTGATGCAAATAACTTATATGGCAAGGCCATGACTCAGTGTTTGTCTCTTGATGCAAATAATTTATATGGCAAGGTTATGACTCAGTGTTTGTCTTTTGATGCAAATAACTTATATGGCAAGGCCATGTCTCAGTGTTTGTCTCTTAATTCAAATAACTTATATGGCAAGGTCATGTCTTAGTGTTTGGCTCTTGGTGCAAATAACTTATATGGCAAGGCCATGTTTCAGTGTTTGTCTCTTGATACAAATAAATAACATATATGGTAATGGCATGTATCTTTCCGAACTGAATCCGACCCGATTTTTCGGATATCTTCACACCTCTAGTTTTTAGTTTTGTACCTGGATGATAAGCTAACGAGCTATAATTTCGTCTCAAAAATATCCCGTAGGTATTTTAATCTCACCCGATGCTTCGTGATAAAAAATAATAAAAGTATGATTTAAATTGGCATTCTGTTAATTAAGTTTTTTTTTACCCGCCCTTATGACAGTGTGTATCTGGATCCGGATCCGAAGATCCGGATCCGAATTTTTCAAGATCCGGATCCGGTACCGACATTTTCTTGGATCCGCCCATCACTAATATAAGAACCTCATAACCAAATGCAAAAAAAACCTCTGGTTTCAAATTACTTTATTATAATTTATTAAGATTCTTTGAATAATCAAGACACTATGCTATGCTGTAATTGAATATTTTTTATGCAATTCAATGTACGATTATTATTGAATAAAGATATCAAAATGAAATGAAGGCTTTATAGTAGTAACTCATCTTTATATATAAAAGGCAAAGCCCTCACTGACTCACTCTCATCACTACTATAATTCTCCCACTTCCCATTTATCTAGGAGGCTGAAATTTGGTACACTGATTCTTTAGGCATTAAATAGGAAAACTAAGTTGTTTTTATTCTGATCGGACTCTCAGGCTCCGCCCCAGTGGCTATGGAGTTTCCCATGTTAACCTTATGAATACTCATATTTAAATGGAATTAATTAATCTTAACAGCTGTTTCAATTAAACAAGTTGGTTCTGTTCTATGATGTGCAATAGCATTAAAGTTACAAGGATTACCAACAGGGTGCAGCACTATTATTTTTTTTTAAATTTATGACAACAGCTAATTTGCAACCAAGGACAACCTGGAGGCAAGTGAGCGCAGCGAACGAGCTCCAACCTAAATTGAGCCATGCGAACGAGCTCACTTATAAAGATAAACGGGGCAAAGCCCGCGAGTACAGCTAGTTTAATATATTTTTAATATTCATTTTTAGTATCCCACCTATTAGCTCCTTCTTTCTTATGACTTATGGAGTAAAGTTCTACTAAATTCACGTTTTAAATATTTTTAGCCAAAGTACAATGCTAAATAAAACTACAAAAATTACCTCAGAATTTCCTGATGATTCTTCACACATTGTTTTAGACTTTCCAATATTTCTTTATCTTTATAGATCAGTGCCATTAGTGAAGATTTAAATGCAATTCCCTTACTTTCGTAAGATACCTTCATTCCATCTATGATCTTTTCTGGATCATCGATTTCTTTTAGTTTTTCAAAATTGTCAGTTAGAACAGTAATATGCCCACACAACATCAATGTCAGCTGGTAAAGGAGGACATTACTACTTATTTGGTAAAAACTGTTGAAGCAGGCCATGTTAGTCTCGTAAAGAAATGTGACGTGGTAACCTGGGAATTGGGAATAATCCCAAGGGTACCAACCAGGCAAGAACTTATTGACAACAGTCACATTTCCAGAAGAACTGCTAGACAAAAGAGGCATACATTCCCATGCAGTCATAGGCAACAATTCCAACACGACAAAAAATACTGTGAACAAGTTAGTTTTCCTGACAAACTTCTCCAAAATCTCGTTACTTCTTGCCCGAGTCTTGTTTGAACTGAAAACAAACAAGTCGTCTGTCAATAATCGCAAGAGGTCCCCAATATCTTTTCTGTGATACAAAAAAGTAAGGTTTTTGATCTGGCAAATGGTCAGCGGAATGATCATGCAAATGATCTCTGATGTCATCACAAGATCATATTTTATCTTGAAGAAACTCATGAGTTGAAAAATCAAGTAAGGAGGAGCCAAAGAAATGGCTATCAGCATCGGTACAAGTGATGCTAACTCTTGAAGTTTTGTACCTTGTTTGTATTTTGTGATATATAGCCAACCGTTCAAGCTCAAATAATTTGTGTACAGCCCTGAGACAAACCGAACTTCCTCCTGTTTCATTCTGAAGAAATATTTCTGAATTACTCAATGCACCCCAGGACCCTAAATGACCAAAAGGTAATAACCAGGTAACTTGGGGTAAACTCATTGTCATCAACCTAATGAAAATGAGAGCGCTTTGAAAAAATACTTAGATCTTAATGGAATGCAATCACCTTTATCTCTAATAGGCTTTTAACAACTACAATTTTGTGGTAAAATATTTGCCTCAATCTTTATTCGATGTAGTTTTACTCACAATATGAGCTGGTGTAATTGAGGGATAGTACTAAACTATAAATTAATAGCCATATCTCATGTCTCAAAATATAAGTATCAAATAATCTTAATTGTTACAATAGTAATAAAGCAGCATTACACTGGTACAACGGCTACCACAATGGTAAATTTGAATAGAAAACGGTTGAATTTGAAGTGTATGAATAGAAAAATTATCAGATAGGCCTTATCGTAAATTCTTCTGTGCATGATAAGAGTTCTCACACCCTGTGTAAAACTGCTTGAAGTAACAAAATACCCCCGCCGCAGCAAACCTGCAGACTAAGCAAATTTTTTATTTACCCAGCTAGGTTTATAATCAAATATCCCCTAAAAATTTTCAGATTTATTTCCTATTTAAATAACATTAATTTTAGTGAGTACTTAGGTTTGCTGCCACGGGAAAGATATTGAGGTGTGTTTTTTTATTAAAATGTTGATGAATTAAAATGTTTATTATGAAATAAACAAAATTGCCAAATTTTATTTAAATATATCCATAAACAAGCAAACTACAACAGATTATTTCTTCTCCATGAGTGAAGGACAAATATTTGTTTAACATGGGAATTTTAAATTTACAATTTTTTTAATTATCTGCCCGTTGGGCATACTGCAACACTTCAATATAAAAGATTATTTCTTTTCTTAAGCTCTACAAAATGGTTTGGAGAGAAATTATGAAATTTTGTGATTTTAGGGTCAAAAATGGAAATAAATTTTTACCCCATAAACCCCCGTTCCCATAGTCCGATTATGGTAGTTCGCGAACTCGTTCAAATGAACGTAGGTTTACACGTTTGTACAAAATTTCATCAAAATCGGATCATTTTTGCTCGAGTTATATATATATATTTATTTATGTATACATATGAATTTGAACGGATGGTGTTTTTGGCCTCTGGGGATCTCAAAACCAAAAAGTAAATCGGTCCCGGATCTAGGTCTTACCATGAGACCTATGGTATTAGCTTATTCCCTATTATGGGAAATTCACTAAAAGGACAAACACATACTTTTCTTAGTCTACTGTTAATATAAATACATCTTTCTTGGTAAGAGGGGACTATGGAGAGTATGGACTGTCGGTTTGGTCAGTAAAAGTAGACTCAGTTTCTATTGTCAGCTAATGCTTATGTTTTACACTGGAGTGTGTGACTTTAAAAATAATTTGCAGTTATAACTACTTTATTAACTTCATCACTGACCCAAGCGTTCACTACTTTAGTGACTTTATCTTGTACCGGTAGGTGAATTGATAACACAGAACGGAAAACATTTGTATTATTACAAAAAATAAAAATATGTGATTGATTTTGCAGCAACATAGCTAATCATGGTTAGTTTAATTGTGTCGGCTGTGAGCAAATGAAAATATCTGCAAGAAAACAAGGTGAAATGAAAGAAAGTTGATGGACAAAATGATTGAATCACTTACGAAACTGCTGCTTATTTGCATTAGCAGAATTGAAAACAAGATGGAAGTCGTTTTGAGAGGTTATCTTTACATAAAAATTATTTTGTTTTCTAGCTTAGTTTGTTAATTAATTATGCAATATGAAGAAAATATAAATCACCACACGGGCAAAAAGTGTCAACCCTCACTCATTTTCCGACCTCAGCTTCGCCTCGATCGTAATACTTGACCTCGGGTCAAAAAGAGTCACTTTAGGCCCTAGTGATGAAATATACCATTACGATTACAAAAAAGTGTTATGCAGTTTTGGGAAACTAAACACCAAATGATTTTCAAGCCACAAAAAATGCATATATTTTCATTTCAATCAAACTACAACCAGCTGTTCCCTTAGTGAATAGTATAAAATCCAAAAATATTCATCTGTTCAAATGTAAACAAATCATTTTTCCATAAGGATAACATGGGAACTTTCGAGGCCACTGGGGCAGAGCCCTGATGGAATTTCTTGAAAACGCTTCTTATTGCTCACCTAGAGCCCTAATTAGAATCTCTATGCCAATTCCTGAGTTCTTATCGTTAGTAGTTTTTTTAGATACAGTAGTCAGTGAGTGGTATTTGACTTTTATTAGTATAAATAGAAGATATTTAATGGTACATTTCATCAGCTAAATCTATAAACAATTGTACAGATGAAAACAGAGGTGTTATTCAGGGAAAGAAACAACACAGCATTATATGTTTGATTGTATAATTACAAAATCAAGTAGGCTAGTACACATTGCTTTTAACATAGAGTCAAAGTCTTTCATTAGGAATAATTTGTTTAGCCTGAGTTAGCCTGTAAATACAAAAAATACATCAAATAACACTTGTGATAATATATTTACACTTATACTGTTTACTCACAATACGGTAAATACCACGAGTACTAGAAAAATACCGGTATGGATCATAAACATAAACAAATGATGTTTTTGGTCCGAAAGAAAACAAAACCCCTATACTAATTTGCCTATTGGGTCTGATGATGATTGGAGTGTCCAATCAAAATCGATCACCACTTACCATCTTTTATATGTATTTACTGTCTTGTGAGTAAAAAGTACAAGTGTAAATGTATTATCACAAGTGTTATTTGACATATTTTTTTTCTATTTTCAGGTAATTTAGTAACACGTTCGATACTGATCAAAAAGTTATTTATTTATTTAAGTTAAAGAAAAAAATAAAGCCAATGAGAAAGTTCAAGGTTCATTAACTTAGTATATAAAATACAACAATTTGTGCATACAATTTTAATTGTATTATGATTTTCTTAACTTGTTATGGTACATTGTAAGTGTATTATATAACATCTTCAATAGGAAACTGAACCAAATTAGTTTCTTGTATTACCAACACAATGACAATTTAATTAATAAAAATATTTGACAAAGTTCCACTCTGCGTCTGTATTGCACACACCCGTATTCAAACAAATTCAAGTGTAAACTAAATACATATTTCTTTCAAACAATAAACTAATTGCTAAAGAAAAGTGTTTTGTTATTAGACTATTGCCATAGAAAAAACATACTCCCTTGTGTTGCTTAGTCTATGCTATTGCACATGAGACATTTTTACATTTACACATTTACATTTTTTAAATGTATTATAATTAGCTTAGAAATAATTGGATTATTTAATCAGACTTGTTACATACCTAGATGTTATTAAACGTACATTACTTTTAAAACGTATACGTAAATAAGTGGAATGATTAGTTATCACTATACTTATGAACAGGTACTTTGAACTTGACTTTGAACGGCACATTAGGCAAAACCTACCACCAATTTTTAAGGATTGATGTTGGGTGTTTTAATCACATTCATGTTAGACTAAACAAAAGCCTTAATCAACTATACAAATTACTTTGTGCTATACTGTGTGTTTATCATTAGATTATTTGTAGTAAAGGACTCTTGCACAGGAGTTGCAATAAGATGTATTGCACTTTTAAGAAAAGGTATTAAAAATCTCAAAACACTTTGAACAAAATTCCACAAGAACTAGACTTAATTTTACTAAGTCAGTTTTACGCCAGTATGAGAGCCCACTCTGAAACTTTGTTTTCTTTTCTTAGTGTATTTTTCATACCTTATAAGTTTGGACTAGACAGTACATTACAGGGTTACAGCTCTTCTTTGACTTCTTTTACGACAGCTGGAATTTCTATTTGGTCTTCTTCCTCATCCTTGAGTTTGAAATACTTTTTTACCAAATCGTTACATCCCTGCCGAGACAAGTGGGACAGGTCGGTTCTGTACAGCTCCTGTAATCGAGAAGTTTAAAACAAAATATAAGTGTAATAATCATTAAGTTACAATTTTTCATTTTAAAATCCTTAGTTTGAAGTTCATTATTGGTGATGGTGAGTTAATGTTGTTTAAATGTTTATTGCATACATTTTCCATACCCACATAATATATTATTCAATGTGCCATTAAAAGAAAAATAGTAAAACATGAAACTGATTTTAATGCAAAAAAACATTCAAATATAAAAAACAATAATACAGCACAAAAAGAGAGGTTTACACTTGTTTGCAAGTTCTAAGTTACGAAGTTAGATTACTAGTTTATTACTAGTTATAAATGACTATTTCCTCTAAAAGGGAAATCAACATATACACAAGAAACTATGTGGTTTTTAATTGGACAGAGACAAGCAAAATACTGTTTACATAGGAAAACTAATTTACATACTAGCAGTGCAGAACAGAAATGTTAAACTAAAATAAGTATTGGTATGAAGAGACCAAACAGTTATTTTCCTAAAGTATCACATAGATGAACAGGCAATTTCCACACAGAGGGAGGGCACTACAGGGGTCTGTGAGAGAGTAAACATAAAAGGGAAGCATGTACATAATGGCGGCAAAACGTTAGGTCATGATTGGATAATTTAAAGTCAAATTTTAAATTGTATTTTTGTATTTAAGTTGCCAACAAATTCATAATTTATCTTTTCTATTGTCCAGTTCTAATTTAACGGTATGAGCTAGTTAACATTGCTGGACAAAAACACAAACCTACGAACACAAACAATTCAGTAAACTAGCCTATGGCGTATCAATTATATCAAAGTAAATGTTGAGGACACAAAACCACACTCAGTTGCAGCAAAGCTTATTTTAATTTATTGACTTTAGACTGACGATGACGATACTGGAAATCCAGAATTTTATAAAATCTGTAATTTAAAAAAACTTTCAAGTTTAAATAGTTAGTTTGTTCATTTGTAGGCCAGTTTATTTGTTCATTTAAACAGTTAGTTAGTGGCCGGTTGTTTAAGAACAATTCTAATAAAATCAAATCAAAATAATCTTTATTCATTTTTATATACAATATGTATACATAAATGACGTCAATATAAAACTATAAAATGCACCTTCAATTAGAAAAGATTTTAAAACATTTTTAAAATCGTCAGAGGTTATTTTATATTTTATTGAAATTGGTAGGCTGTTATACAAGTTAATCCCAGTATAGCTAGGCTTCTTTTTAAAAAAACTCTTTGTTATGTTTTGTAATTTGAAAATCACGTCTTTGTCTAGTATTTTCATGTTTGTTGAGATTTAAGTTTTACAAGGAGTGTCATAGTTTAGTTTTAACGTAGTCCTTAAGGCTTCTATTCATGTTGAAATTTGAAGTAGCACCATAGACTTCAATGCCATACGTTATGTGTGAATGAATTACTGAATAATAAACCGATTTAATTGTTTTCAAATCACAGAAAGTTGACAGTCTCTTTATAGCAAACATCCCAGAACTTATTTTAGAGCAGACTTTATCAACGTGACCTGTCCAACTAAGAGTGCAGTCCAACGCTAAACCTAAAAAATTAGTATTTTCATAAAGGTTGAAAGGTGGCACTGTTGAAGTAATAGATTTTGACATTAGGTTTCAGTCTCCCATTTATTTAAGTTTAAAAAAAATATACAGTCACTAAAAATCATGAAATAATTTATTTTTGTAAAAAAATACAACCGACTTCGAACGCTCTAAAAAGAATGAAATAATTTCAATAAAGTAAACTTTTGTATTAGGCAAGCTCACGTATTGTAAGTCGGCGCGGCTCTATGATGATTTTTGATACAAAATTGAAAGAGGGTGTCCATATTGCAGGAGACTATCTATAACTAAAGGTTTCAGGACATCTGCATGTCTTTTTCATAGTTATGCGTTAGGTGTTATTTTATTACCGTAATCAGACCAGATTTGGTCTTTGAACCAAAAGAGATCGGCATTATAGTGGTATTAACGAGTATCTTTAAAAAGATTATAATGCATTTAAATGTTTCTAACTTGGAAAAGTAACGTTTTAATTCTAAACTAGCTTCTTTTCCCTATCATAATATCAAACTAAATTATTTTCCTATTCATATAGAACATTTTGTGTGTGTTATTTTCATAATGCATTTATTCTGAAGTAAACATAAAATACGAGAAAATATTGTCTTTAATATATAAACAAAACATTTCAGTATGTTTTTTATATATTTATGTTATCCAGCTACAATTTATTGATTTTCAAAATACACACACAATATTTAATTTCAATCATATTTGCAGTTTGAGCCGCGCCGACTTGAAATACGTTAGCTTGCCTAATACAAAAGTTTACTTTATTGAAATTATTTCATTCTTTTTAGAGCGTTCAAAGTCGGTTGTATTTTTTTACAAAAATAAATTATTTCATGATTTTTAGTGACTGTATAATTTTTTATATATTAATTACTTGAGGTTTTTTGATAAGCAAAACTGTTTAGTCGAACTGTTAGTCGAAATTGCAAATCATCTTCCTCTAGCACTTTCTGAAGCAGGCATAATAGTATTGATATGATATAGTAACTGGGTAGAGAATATCAATAAACATTCCACATCTGCAAATGCATGTTTAGTAATAAAAATATTTAACACTTTTAAGACAATTGACGATTATGCACTTTCACACTTCTTAGGTCGTGTAAGGAATAATTGCATTTAATTTATATTTAGATCTGTTTTACGAATGCTTTGGTTTTCACAATACACCTTTAATTTCAATATCATACAGCTATTCACTGAAACATATATGTTTTTGTAAGTCAGAATATTCAATACTAAAAACAGAATTACTGTATACACAAATCAGGTCAAACGTTAAAATACATTTTTTATAGTAACCAAAACAAAATGCATTTTTCTCAATGTAATTCATTTAGGCTCCATAGCAAGAAATAGTTTATTGATCAATATGAAGCAACTGTTTCATTAAGAATTGTCTGTAGCTTCATTTAAATGGTTTCAACTAACAGCTGTAGGAATGTTATTATTATTTATTGCCTTCTCTGCACAAATGTAAACAATCTGCACAAATGTAAACAAAATAAATGTTGAATATTTAAGGTTTTCAGAATTTTTAACCGAAACAAATATTACACTTAAACATAATATATAAGGTACCAAATAGAAACTCTCCTGGTTATTTTGGTGGTGGAACCACACTGATCGGTAAAAGAATCACAGAGAAATTGGTGAACATACATAGAAAAAAAAAACATCGCCACAAACAAATTGAGAACCTCCTCCTTTTGTTGGTAGTGGGGAAGTCGGTTAATAAAATCATTATCCAAGTCTAAGGTTTCCCAATTTATTCCGTCCTACTGTAGAGTGTAACATCACTTGAATTCTCTGTCTTCCGATGAGGGGTATGTCAAGTCAGTATTTACACTATGTAAAAAACTAGACGTTGGGTCCATTCTATGATGAGGCATTACTTTGCTACTGAGGAATGAGGGAGGCTCTAACCGGAAGACCGAGAATTCAATAATTAGTTATTATATGTTTTGATATACAAATTTAGAACAAGTCTTTTAAGATGGACAGATAAATAAGAATATTAATAACACATTTTAGAGGGACCCATTACTAAATATATTTATTACAAATATTGTTTCTTACGCACATGAGACATGTTTATATTACAAGATTTATGAATATAAAAAATGATCTTGTTTTCCACAACTGCCTAATCAATGAACAACAAAAGGTATTGTGAGGTATTTAATCATAATCACTGATTATCTTAAATGCCTCATAACAATATCCCACATAAATTTTAGAAGCAAAATAGATATTCATACTTCAACTGGTGATAAATAAAATGGATAATAATACTTCAACTGGTGATAAATGAGATTAAAAAACCCTGATAGGTAGCATTTCACTGAACAGAGACAGCAAACAAACTAGTTAAATGTATAATTACCTTATCAGACTTATCAAACAAGACCAGGTGTGGAACAGCTCCAGGTATTGGATGAAACTCTACTCCAGAACTATCAAAGTTAAAGAAAAATAAAGTATACAGTCAGATGTTTAAAAATACACAGTATAAAAACAAAACAGATTAGGTACTATGCCTAAATTAATGAATTTAATATTTTAGTATTCATTCTGATAGCCCCTGGACTATGACTTAATAGGCTTACCTCCGTCAGTAGTCCAAATTGTGTCTAACTTCAAATAATAAAGTTGTTCAAAGCTGACATGTTTCGTTGCAATGCAACATCGTCGGAGCTTTACGTAAAAACATCAAAATAATTTACACATGCAGAACATCTTTGTTGAATTTAATGTTCTGAATTGTGCTCGATAATTTTAATTTAATGTTTTTTATTATCAGAATGAATACTATGAATTCAGCCAATCAGGCACACATAGCCATGCAATACAAAAACATCAAATTAAAATTATCGAACACAATTCAGAACATTAAATTCAACAAAGATGTGTAAATTATTTTGATGTTTTTGACTTAAAGCTCCGAGGATGTTGCATTGCAACAAAACTTGTCAGCTTTGAACAACTTTATTATTTGAAGTTAGACACAATTTGGACTTATGATGGAGGTAGGCCTATTAAGTCATAATATTTTAGATTGAAAGTATAAATCACTAAAATTCATAATGTTTTGAATGCGCTCTCGCCCTGTTGTACAAGTACAATAACTGTATATCGGAAGCACACAAAAATACCGTTACCTTCAGTATCCTATAGTCAATGCCTTTAATTAACTGATAGGTCCATTGTTCAACAAACTGTATAATGTTTAAGTGAACCAGTAATATTTGTTTGTGAATTTTAGTTAGAGTTCATTAAGTATCGAGAAAAATAAATCAAGGATTTGATCATTAATATGCAACGACATAGCACAGTTGTTCAAATGTGATTCTTAGGATCTTGTCAGGTGTCATTATACCCTTGTTGTTTGAGATGTGCACAAGTAAATAGTTATGATTAATTTATACGTTGATATAAGCTAACTAAATGTAGGTTATAGTTATACCATGTTAAGAATAACCCAAACAATACAATATTAGCTATGTTATTAAAGGATACTATTTGGGCAAATCACCATAGATGAAGGTTTTCACATCAGGTAGTCTGTTTAGAGAGCAGCCTCTACAACTCTGAAAAGAAAAACACAAGTATAAATACCGTAGTTAGAGAGGCAAATGTTTTTTCCACAAAAAAATTCAAAACTTCAGGCATCTTACATTTTACTGGGTCTCAAAATGTGTGAAACGGAAAAAAAAATCCATCAAGTATGAGGAACAAGCTGTTTGGACATACGATTTTGAATGGTGGAAAACATATTGGACAGCTGCTATTCATCAGGAATGTTTTGCAGTGTATGGATAAAAATAAAGTGATAAGAGGTTTGTGAATGGGTTTATCAGTAAGAAGAGTGAACAAATTATGTGGAATGCTGACCAATGGTGTCTTGATTTTGCTCATTCCGCTCAGATACTAAAGCCCTTCAAGGGAATTTATACTCCCAAATCTTCCCTATAAAAACGTTATGTTAGCCTATAGTGAAGTCCCAGCTTTAGCCGGTTCATAACAAACCTCAAAAGTATGTCGGGCAAAACCGCCGGGTAACAGCTAGTAGTTTCTAAAAACATTTGTTTATGTAAACAAAATTGATTTATGATCTGTTTAAGTTTTTCATCGATGTTTAATAAATGAAACTATTAATATTCAACCAAAAACAAAATATGAATGTTAACAAACAAATAGGCCTAATACTGTACCTAACTAAAACTTATCAAATTTTTTCAGAAATTTTAATAAAATTTGGTTTGAAGGTGGAGAGCGTGGGATAAACTTGAATGAGTTCACAAACCTGCATGATCTGACCATGTGAACAGCGTTTTATGGTGGTTTTTATTGGGTAAAAATTGGGTTTCTACATTTTTGACCCCTTAAAACATAAAGTTTCTATTTCCCTCTAAATTATTTGAAGAGTTTAAAAAAACAAATAATTTAGTATAGGTATTCAAGTGTTTTTTTACGGTTAAATTAAAACAGGATATTAAAACAGATGGAATATGGATCGTAAAGGAAAACGAAAATATCGATATATCGAAAAGAACATCGATAATAATGAATGTTCCCCTTGACAGGAAAGTACAATACCAAAAAACCTTTAAAAAGAGAAATTCATATTTTTTAAAAAAGCCAGTTTTTATTGAAATAAACTTAAGTAGCCTATGTGATAATCCTTAAATAATTTTCAACAACATAGTGCAACCTCCCATTGCTGTAAAAATTGTGGTTCAAAAGTTATTGTAAACTTAGCCTAGGCCTATGTTTATTTTTCCATAAAAAAACGGAAAAATTGATATAAACAAAACAATTTAGATTAAAACTTGTCTATTATGGTCCTTATAAATTCTAAACAAAAAGTGCGACCCCCATTCCTGTAAAAAAAACGTTTACGCTACACTACACTGTTTCGACAAACTTCCCACGCAAGGAAACAGTCCAGAAAACAGCCGTTAGCCGCCAGCTTAATCAAATGGGGTTTCACTGTACTGTGGTGATTACTTATGAGGCACCAACCAGCTGATTATAAGGTATTTTGCAATGAGTTGTTAACTTGTAACCAAAACATAACCTCTGTTAAAGGTTATGACTAGTGCTTGTTAATCTTTAAGTCCGTGGCTGCACTTTACTTTAGGTCCTACACTCATTCGAATAAAAATATTGATCGATATATCGTTTATTTACTTATATGTTTTATTTTCAATATTTTAATAGGTTCTTTCCACTAAATATATCTAACTTACTTGAACTTCTCCTCTAGCAACATCCTCAAGATTTGGTTCTATGTTTTCTCCACTTTGAACATTTCCTAATAAAATAAGGATTAAAACACAGGGAAATAAATATTTTATACTTTTAATCATTACTTAAGTGATTCAATGCAATACTAGGCTTATTATCAAGTAAATAAGCTCCCGGGGAAATGAGTAGCCTAATGTTCAATTCTAGGAGGTTTTTGAAGACTGCCTAAGTAGGTAACTTTCACTTGAAAATTGAAATTGAAATTCAATTTGAAAAAAATAATGGTTAGTCCTAAAAAGTATTTGATAAAAGTGCCTGTTGAAAGGCCCCGGCAATAATCTCTGAACAATCTACGTACTTTCAACAGTAATACACAAAAATAATAATTATAATATTGACTTGTGCATTAGCTTTAGCTAGCAATACTAGCAATAGGCCTAAGCAATTTTATGACAGCTAATACAAATAGGCTAGGCACAAAACGAAAACACCTGATCCTTATCCTACAATGATGATCTGTTGATATTTGAGCTTGAGCGAGCAGTGCAGTGAGTCAACTCAACAGTCAGTGAGTGAACTGAATAATCATTACACCACAAAAAAAAAAAAAAAACAGGCAAGGAGGCAAGACGAAGGAAGACAGACGGAAAGGGTCCAGTTTACGCAAGGCTCACGGGACGCTACATATCGCACAATTCTATCGGCTCTCATGACGTGACGTCAGTCTCTTCTCTTTGAGGAAACCCGGACCACCACTGTACAGCAACGATACGGCGTACAGTAGTCGCAGCTAGTCCGGGCACTCGGCTGTGCTAGAGCAGGGGTGTAGAGGGGAGTGTTTATTGCTCATTTCCAAAAACATCTGGCCCTCACGGCTCTCTGGGGTTGTTCAGCGCCTCAGCGCTGTGTTCATGGCTTTGGCGTGGGGGACGATTAGTACACAAGGGTCCGCGCTCCCAGACTAACTGAGACTAATGTAGAGCCTACAGTCTTGATGGAATAGTGGATAGCGTATCAGTCTGTTGAACTGAGGATTGCCGGATCGAATCCCACCGGAGACACTAACTTTTTGTCAGAGATTTAGCTTAGAATGCGATTACTTCTTGACTGTACATCTTACGTTAGGCCGCCTTCACACTAGGTCACTGTGACCAGGAAGTGACCCAGGCTGTGGCCCATGTTGTTTTAGGCTACCTTTACACTAGGTCACTGTGACCGTAGCCACTGTGTTGGTCACTACAAATTGACTGTTATTTTTGTTAGCAACCTAGAGACACGGCCCCCTTTAACTCTAGGCCGTGGCTTGGTAGAATTGGCAACGTCGCAAGTGGTGTTGTCTAGCACCAGGTCCAGACGTCCCATAAGATAACATGACAGAAAGGTGACACCAGCTCATTATTTCACGTATTATTAATTAAAATTTATAAACATACATGTATTAAAAGATTGAAAATAAAACATATAGAATTGAAAACCAATACAATTTAAATTGATAATCAATTTTTGCACTTTTAAAGTGGGTCAATATTTTCATAGCCCAGCAGCAAAGGTTTCCTATTCTTAAAAAATTCCCCAAATCAACATTAGTTGCATACAAACAAAACAGCTGTTACAGCCCTACTTACGACGTTGCCGCTTCGAAGGCCGCGGCTTGGAGTTAGAGGCTGCCGTACCATAACCCAGAGACATGGGTGCTTTTCTACTTCACAAATAAATATTTTCCGATCTTCTTCCTCTTTTACCTCTTCTCGTATCGCTGTGCTTGTTTAGATTTGTTTTTTAGCGAATTTCCTATATAGTGAATAAGCTAAACCGTAGGTCTCATGGTGAGACCTAGACCTGGCACCGATTTACTTTTTCGTTTTGAGGTCCCCATAGCCCCAAAAGACCCTCCGTTCAAATTCATATATATATGTCCGTTAGCACGATGAATCGAGCAAAAATCATCCGATTTTGATTAAATTTGGTACAGACGTGTACACCTACGTTTATTCAAACGAGTTTTCGAACTAGCACGATCGGATTATGGGAACAGGGATTTATGAGGGATTATGGCGTGAAAATTGGTTTATCACATGATTTACACTAAAAACACTAAATTTAATTCTTCCCTAACCATTTTGTAGAGCTTAAAATAAATAATTTTGTACATTGAAGCGTTGCTGACGTTGCTGTATGCCTAAGTTAACGGTTATGGAGATAAACATTGTAAATTACAAATTATAATATTCTTATGGAGAACAAAACACTTCTGTAGTTTGCTTGTTTATGAATATATTTTTTATTAAATTTGGCAATTTTGTTTATTTTCATCTAAGCTATCAACATTTCAATAAAAAAATCAATTCCTTCCCTCTAGCAGCAAACCTATAAGTATTCATTAAAATTAATGTTATTTAAATAGGAAATAAATCTGACAACTTAAAGGAGATATTTTAGTATAAATTCAGCTCGGTAAATGTAAACTCGCTTGGTTTGCAGGTTTGCTGCGGTGGGGTAATTTTTACTGGTGGTGCGATTTGCTGACACAGATCCTTAATTTAAACTATTCTCAGTATCAAAACCTACTAACACATGGACATGGAACACTTGGACTTCCTACCATCGCACCGTGTATAACTTCCGTCCCTTCATCTATTACCACTTTCACTCATCATTGCTCCACGTAAGCTGGGTTTTCCTAGGCGCGGAAGCGGAGAGCGGAGAGAGGAACGCGGAGAGCGGGAAAGAGATTAACATGGTGTTCGCTCCGCTTCTAGGAAAACAGTAACATTAAATTACCTAAGACAAGTGGAGTCCGCTCTCCGCGTTCCTCTCTCCGCTCTCCACTTCCGCGCCTAGGAAAACCTGGCTTTAAACAAACTGCTTATACGAAATCTTCACTTGTTCAGAACAATGTGCGTGCAGTGACCCTAGTCACAATGTCCCAATGGTAACTCATGGCCACCATGTTTGAACTGCTCCATTTGAAGTTAATGCCTGACGACGACGAGTCACACAACCAAGTCGGTGACCGAGCTGGGTCACTGTTTCCTTACTTGGACACTTGGAGAATTCCCACTGGTATCGCATCAGCGACGTGGTCGTCAGGTTTTTATACTTTTCTTGCTTTTAATTAATATAAAATTGATTCATTTCCTCTTCAGGGATGCACATGGCCTAGACATATATTTCATCAACACTGTAGTAGGCCGCTTGACTTAAAAATGTTTTTAGCAGGTTCTTGAATTTGTTGATAGAAGGCTCTTGCGTGATGTACTGAGGCAATTTGTTGTAAATCTTTATACTATTGAAGTAAGGGCTCTTGCTTGCAAGGGTGGAATTTACTTGTGGTACATGAGGATTTGTTGCTCTTCTTGTATTGTAATTGTGGACCATGCTGTTAGTTACAAAAATATTAGGATTCTTCTTAACGAGCAATGCAGATTCCAATATAAAGAGAGACGGAAGTGTGAGTATGTTCAGTTCTTGGAACAGAGGTTTACAGTGTGTCCGTCTATGGACTCCACATATTCTTCTAATTGAACGTTTTTGAAGGATGAAGATGCGTTTTGCCTCACTACAACTACCCCAAAATACCAAACCATATGAAACTATGCTATGAAAGCAGCCATAGTAAACCTTAAGGAGAATCTCGATGTCAACCAGCTTTTGTAGTCTAAACAGCAGGTAGGTGACAGATGACAGTCTGGGCGCTATTGCATCGACATGCGTTCCCCAATTTAGGTTCTCCGTAATGTGTAGACCCAAGTATTTGGTTTCACTACAGGTTTCAAGAGGCACCCCGTCCAAGGTCAATATCGGAGGTGGTTCAGGCTTCTTCCTGTTATAAAACTCCATTAATTTGGTTTTACTAGAATTTAGGACCAGATGATTTTTGCTACACCAAGTTGACATTTCAAGTAAGCCAGTTTGGGTGTTTTCAATTGTGATGTTTCGATTTGGGCTTGGGACTAAGTGACAGGCATCATCAGCAAAAAGCCATAAATTTCCAGAAGATATGGAGCCAGGCAAGTCATTCACGTATAACAGGAATAGGATGGGCCCAAGGTTTGATCCTTGCCAAGCAACAGTGACCTATAGTGCGAAGGGTTACATTTAACTCAATGCTTTAAAATTTTGAGCTAGTAGAGTTTGTCAATTTTTGTCACAGAACTTTTTTTGATTAGTAAATCTTCATTCGATTTTTTTCTTTATCAGCAAGTTTGGTTAGGTTATGACAGTTTGGTTTTACAATTAAAAAGTTATACAATTAATTTTAAACTAAGTAAAACGTCATTGGATCTACGAACCATGAATATGACCTCTAAAACTTATGCCGCCATGGGTCTACGGACCAGGACCATCAATTTGGCGTCACGGATGGCTCCCGTGCGCCTGTCCGGAAATCGACCCCTCCTGCCCCTGCTCTGCTGCTGCTGCAGCTGCTACTGTTTAGTGTTTTTTATTTTTATTAGTGTTTGTTTAAGTTTACTTTTACCACTGACTGAGCTATCTTTTACGTCCCAACGTCCCGTTGGCCGTTTGTTTGTTGATACAGTATTAAGAATTAACTAATTCTTTCCTCTTGTCTTGTTGTTGTTGCTTTGCTAGTTATTTGGTTTTATTCCATTCATTGAACTTTGAAGAATTTAGCCTAGTGGTGTCAATTGTGAATAATGTGTGGTAGCCCAAGGTTACTATTTTATTGATACATAGTTTATGGTTTGAGTGTTCGATATCATAGGCTTTGCATTATTTCAAAATATAGGCTACTAAAGAATTTAAGCTAATAACCATGGATCCAGCTTTACTGAGGGAACGTGAACTTTTCAAGAAGAGAGCTTTGTCAACACCCACGTAAGTAGGCTTAAGCTTATTTTAGTTAGGAACTTAATAATAAGTTGGTTATTGTCCAGTTTCCACAACTCACCTAAAACGCACTTAAAAACGTTCTTAAACTGTTCTTTGACATCAATACTACAACTCGCCTAAATAACTTTTTTGTCGCCGAGGCTTCCTTACTCGCTAAAAACTCGCTAAAACATCGAGACAACAGGGTTTTTGTTATCAGCCATTATTCCTACTCACTAGGGGACAGAGTGGGAATCCGGGGTTTTGGGTGGGGGGAAAAAGTCGCTTAAACATCGAGACAAAAGGGTAATTTCATGGGAAGATGGGTAATTTGTACAACGAATATGGGATTTTTTTTTAATTATGCGGGATAAAGTACCTAAAACGGGATAAAAATCAAAATTACTGGGGATAATATCCCCATTTTAGGGATTTTATGCACATATCAGGGATAAATGCAATGCCACGTCACTAGGTTTGTTGTCGCGTCGCTATTGGCCAATGATACGTCACTTGGGTTGTTGACGCTTCGCTATTGGCCACTGGTTATGAGTCAGCAAGGCAAAGAGTAATAATTCTCATCATACCAATGGGTTGTAGACTATGTAAAATAACCTCGGAAATACTTTATTTAGGCATGTGGGGAAGGGGAGACGGGGATTATGCGGGTTCGTGGCTGCAATAAGTGTTTTGAAGTTAGGTTAGATTAGTAAGGTAAAGTATAGGTTATAGTTGGCCGGGTTGTTTATTTATGTAAAATCTACAACGTTTTATCACTATTGGAACATTGGCTTAAACAACGAGGCTACGATTTCAAAAATGCTTGCATTTTTGAAATGGTACCGTTGTTTAAGCCAATGTTCCTATAGTGATAAAACGATGTAGATTTTACATAAATAAACAGCCCGGCCAACTATAACCTATACTTTAACTTCACTAATCTAACCTACCTTCAAAGGACTTAGTGCAGCCAAGAACCCGCATAATGTCCGGCCCCCTTCACCACATGTCTTTTCATATTTGTTGTATAATGAGTTTATACAGCAAGTTTGGTTAGGGTTGGTTAGTTTAGAATAGTTTCAATACAAAATACGAATATGAATACTATTACAGCAAGTCTGCATAAGTTTAGTTACTTAACAGCAGTTCTGTCATGGCCGCCTTAGAGGCGGCCGTAAAGGCGGCCGTGGTTCTGCTGTATAGTTTCACTTTAACCAGCGCTTGTCACTTCTGCTAAGTGGTTCGGGACGGTTGTGCTACATGGTAAAAGTTTTTGCGCTGCGATTTGGTGTACTAATAGGGAGTTTGCGGGATCACATAGCTATTTTGGAGGGGATTGCTGGTGAATCCTGGGGGTTTTGCGGGTGATTCCTGGGGTAATTAGCTGTAGTGCTTCGTCTTCGTTAAACCAGTTTTCGCCAGTTTTAGTAGGTTGTTCCGAGATGGCTGACGTAATCGAACCTCAGTGCGATTCTTGCGAAGTGAAGTTTTTGGACAGTGTGCGTAGATCGCGGACTGACATTGTCTTGTTTATGGTTAATCACGGTGTGATGAGCCGGGAAAGTGCTTGCACTCGATGTGGTAATTTGTGCCCGCTGGTCGTGGATTTTCATTTTAAAGATTAGCTCGTTCGCATGGCTCAATCATGTCCTGGTCGAAATTTATTCGCTACGCTCACTCCTACATTTAGGTTGGAGCTCGTTCGCTACGCTAACTCGCCTCCAGGTTGAAGTTAGCTGTTGTCATAAATACAAAAAAATAGAATAGTGCTGCAGCCTGTTGGTAACCTATACAATTTTTAAAGCTATTGAACATCACAGAATCAAATTGTTTAGTTGAACCAGCTGTTAAGATTCTTTAATTCCATTTAAATATGAGTACTCATAAGGTTTAACATGGAAACTCCAGAGCCATTTTGACGGATCCGCACCAAACTTCACACAAACCATCCTTGAATAATGCCTGAAAGTTTCATTACAATCGGTCGAGCGGTTTCGGAGTCCATAAAGGACAAACAAACAAACATTCATACATTGGATTTTATATATAGGCCTAGATTATTTAAATGCATCAATGGTGCATAAATCAATCTGATTCAATCTATAACAGATTAGGCCTAGGCATAGATATGTAAATATTGTTAAGATTTTTTGAGTTAACAATCGATTAAATTAATGAACAGTAGGCTATGCGGTTTCTCTGCCTTAAGTTAGTGTAGGGCCTAAGTTATTTCAAGTTCAGTTTCCTGACGCAGGTAATGTAGTCTTAACTTGGCCTTGTGTAAACACGGCCCTTAATAGGTATAACCGGTTACCCTTCATAGGTGTTGCAACAGAGTTTTCCTCTGGGCACATTTATTTTTAGGCTATAGAAAAATATGCTTTATTATCGCTGGCTGGTAGTTTTCAGAACGAACGTCAGAGGTCTATCTTATAAACATGCCTCTTTCTAGGTACCGAATGGACATCATTTCACTCCTCCATCTTTCGTATTACCCCTAACTTATTAAACAGTTGAATCCTGAGAGTCGTATATCATGAAGCCTGATTCCAAGTGCCACCGCTTGTGCTGCGCTACATGTACACTACTAAGTTTAGGTTCTCCGAGTGTATTTCTATGTGTCACCTATGACTTTTATCTATTTATTTCCTATATATTTTAAATAGGCCTAAGTTTATGTCAATTTAGGTTTTTTATTGATTCAAAGGAAAAATCTCTAGCCTAATAATTAATTATAGGCCTACATTGATTCCATACCTTTTAGCGAATTTCCCATATAGGGAATAACCTATTACTGCAGGACTCATGGTAAGACCTAGACCTGGGACCGATTTACATTTTCGTGTCCTTTAGCGTGATAACTCAAGCAAAAGTGAACCGATTTTGATGAAATTTGGTACAAACGTGTAAACCTACGTTTATTCAAACGAGTTCCCATACTACCATAATCGGACTATGGCAACGGGGGTTTATGGGAGGTTTTATGATGTAAAAATTGGGTTTTCCCATTTTTGACTCTAAAACATAAAATTTCATCATTTTATGACCAAATTTCGGGTTTGAGAGACAAAATTAGGTTTTAAAATACGTAACAGTCGTCTCACCTGGAATTAGTCACACCTTAAAATTTGTCCAGATAGCCTAGCCTACAATGAGATAGTCCAGGACTCTAACGTGTTCGTGTGGCTCAGAATATTAATTACCGTACAACAATAATGCTAACAATGTTAAGATTACCTTTAACAAGTGGTCATCATAGCCACTCAAAAAATATGTGAAGCTAAATTTAGAATTTTGAATCAACTATTGTGAACGTGGATATAACGTAATTAATTGAGAAACGTAAATATTAAAGCGTGAATCAGTCGATGTACTTGGTAATCACCAAAGTAAACGTGTCAGGAAAAATTTGACTCAGTCGAACACCAGAGTCGATACGGGTTTCTTAAATCAGATTAATGTAAGCCCATCCAGGGTAGATGAATAAATTCTACATATATCGTTCTGACAACTTAAATGATTTCCGAAGCTGGTTAAAGACAAAAGGTGGTGTGCTCGTACATGATAAAGCGTGCGGGGTGCGCACAACTACAGTACGGTAAAAAAAAAATAAATCTCCAAAAATGAGATTAAATCAAATAAACTCGGTAGCACACTCACCTGATGCCTTAGGATTCTACCAGGAATGGGGGAACCAACTCTTTAACTGACCAGAATTTAGTAAGTTAGACTGTTGGATTGTCCTCCAAACAGCAAATGTAACATTGAGTCTGTAGCGGATAGGCAACTGATAATGAGGTCTGCTCTTCTGGCCGTTCTTCGCCATCGCCCCTAGCGGCGGGGTAGGTAACTAGCGTCCTCCCCTCTACGATGACGTAGAACCCTTCTCAACCTGCCCCTTCGATGCCGTTGTCAACGCAAACACGGTTTACCCCGAAAGTAGAATTTTATAATAACTTTTAAAATGGATTTTTACCCCTCGACGGGTTTTGGGTCGTTACAATTTCTTTCCAGACCATTTTGTAGAGCTTATTAAAGGAAATAATTTTGTATATTGAAGCCTTGTTTTATGCCTAACGGTTACGAAGATAATTAAAAAAAACTTTAAATTTAAAATTCACATGTTATTCTTATAGAGAATAAATAAACTGTTGTAGTTTGCTTGTTTATGGATATAATTAAACCGAATTTGAAAATGTTGTTTATTTAATGCTAAGCTATCGACATTCCAATAGAAAAAAAACACATCTCAATATCTTCCCTGTAGCAGCAAACCTAGGTACACACTAAAGTTAATGTTAATTGAATAGGAAGTAAATCTGACAATTTTTAGGCAATATTTTAGTAGAAATCCAGCCAGGTACGGTAAATGGAAATTCGCTTAGTAGTTTGTATTAATATTGGCCTGTAAAAATTATATTGTTTGTTTAATGTTTTAATACCCATAAAAAACACTCTGTGCCATCAACCATGTTAATCATAGACACCCATGAAAGGTTAAGGACAGTCAAAGTTAGGTACGATAAGAATTAAGATACAATTTGTTATATTTTGCATTAAAGTAGGCCTTTAGATCTGGTCTTGACAGATTTTAAACTTTGTTTAGAATATGTGCTGTTTATAATGTATCTACCAGTGGGCCTATAGGTACTGTTATGTTAGTTAAAAACCGAAGCTGTATAACATGCATACAATCACAAGCATGTCAATTTAAATAAATAAGACAAAAGTTTACAACTAACTATCATGTTATGTTTGTTTGTCCCTTTTTTGAGGTAACTCGGCATACTTTGATGAGAGGCTTGTAAACATAAAGTAGTGATAGAAGGCTAAAAGGTAACATATGATGTTTTTGTTACAGTGTTGAAAAGAAGAAAAGTGAAACTGTTTCCACTCCTAAAGATGAGCCAAAGAAAAAGAGTAAACCGTCATCATCAACACCATCTTCTGGAGGTGGTGTCAGGTATTGTAGCCTATGCTTTGATTACCCTTTATTCTATTACTATGCCCATATTTTATGTTAGGTAGGTACTTGTACAATTTACTACAGTTGAACCTCGTCTGTACGAACCTCGATAAAACGAATTCCTCGATAAGACGAATTTTTTTAAATCCCCTTGACACTTTCAGTAATTCAGTTAAAAACCTCCATAAGACGAATTTGTTTGTGACATGGGCTAGGACTGATTAACCTCTATACAACGAATATTCTTAGCATAAAACCTCTACAAGACGAACGTGACCTCTATAAGACGAATTTATCATAATCTTAACCTCCATAGTACGTAGTTTTCAAAACAAACAGAAGCTTGTCTCAACATGAAACCCCCACCCATCCCTCCTCCTTCCTCAGTCATTGTTTGGAGAAACCTTGGAGCGAGGAGAAACCTCTATAAGAAGAATAACAGCAGCATTAAACCTCGATAAAACGACCCTCTTTATTAAGAATACCTCTATAGTCCGAATTTTTCCCGTACCCCTTGAAATTCGTCTTATAGAGGTTCAACTGTATGCAAGTTAGGATGGAGAAACTTATTAATGTTGGATAATGTTATAATTGGTAAGTTATGAGTAATTAGTGTTTCAACTGATTAAATAATTGTCATAGTAAGCTATTTACAAAACTGATGTGTATCTACAAGTTTTACACTTTAAATTAAAAAAATGTTTTGATTCAAATAAAAAACAATGCGTTTTCTTTTGTTAAATACTAACTCATCCCTAATTTTCTGTATTCAAATGCCTGACCTGCAATGAAATAATGAGTCATGCCATTGCTAGCAATTCATTTTGCTATAAATTTAGAACAAAAACTAGAAATAAGGTTCGTTTCACCAGTCCTATTTAGTGTGCATACCGGTACAGAAATGCTTTGTCCAAGTCATATTGTACTTTCCAAAGCACTTTGTCAAAGAAAAACTTTAGTCTTATGGTGAAATAAACCAACTGAATGTTCTACAATTTTTTTATTAGAATTTGTTACATTTTGTTCCTTTAACAAACTTGTTCTGCGTTAAACTCGGAATACAAGTTTGAAACATTACAACATGTTTGTTAACTATTCCAGCTACAAGTCGATGGCAGGAAGCTCACAATACAAGTTTGGTGTTCTTGCCAAGATAGTGAAGCACATGAAGTCGAGGCATCAACAAGGCGATGATCATCCCCTCACCTTGGAAGAGATACTCGATGAAACTAATCAGCTGGACGTTGGCAGCAAAGTCAAACAGGTAAACAAATTGTTTTTGTTAGTTGCAGATTCAATTTAGTAACAGTGAACATTACATTTTTTTCACAACCCAGTCAGTTGATGTGTTCACCTTCAATGATGACTTTCCTGCATTTTACAGATCAGGAATTAAGAACAACACTGTTAAGGGAAGTCATCCAAGCTCTAAAATCTTTGTGGTTAGGCTACCATAGAGGTCAGAAAACATTTAAAATCTATTTTAGTGTAACAAAGTTAAAATGAAATATTTTAAAATTTGACTCTTTGATTTTAATAGAAATTTGAAGAGTTTCAAGATTCTCAAAATATTTATTTCGATATTTCGAAAAATGAATTGTGATGTAATATTGAAACTAGTTGGGATATCAAGTTGAAATTTAGAATTTTTCTTTGCCTTTATGAGAGACAAAGACTTTATGAGGTGTAACAGTGTCTAGATGAAATGTCATTTAAATCTGAAATGGTCAGGTAAAGTTGGTATTTTAACTGTGCTGTTTAGTTGATATATGGAACATTGCAGCAATCCATCGTTGGGCAAGCTGAAATTCAACTTAAGACTACAATCGAGTTGTCCATCTTCTCTAAAGATGATTTTCTAATCCACAACTTTGGCTAGTATTTTCTTAACAGTCAGTGTATTTGTATTTGTTAATTAATAAAAGAGATGACTTATTGCAGTGGTTGATGGTAGAAGCTCTGGCCAACAACCCCAAGATTGAGGTTAACCAAGAGGGAAAGTATATCTTCAAAGCACCGTTCAAGATCAAAGACAAGAAGGGACTGCTGAAACTGCTGAAACAGCATGACCTGAAGGGGTTGGGTGGAATCATGTTGGAGGATGTGCAAGAATCTCTGCCACATTGTGAGAAATCCCTCAAGGTCAGTATTTGTGATGTGTTTGACGCAAATCTTTAATTTTGAATTCACCAAATCTCGAGATAAGATGTGAGTTTGTGATTCAATAGTCTGGTTGCTAACCATGGTTGGTGACAAAGGTTTGTTCCTCAAAATCTGTGGTTTCATTATTAATGCCAAAATAATCTAAAAGTATACCGGTACTAAATTTACTGAGTGAATAAACTCTAAATTTCGTTCAAGGAAAGGCTCTAGGCCAGGATTTTGAATTGTAGAATAAGGAGTTGTCCCACGGGGAACTTTGTCAAGTGTAGAGAAAGTGGTATAAAGAGTTTCTTTTCCTCTTGGCTAACCTCAATATTTGGGTTGTTGGCTAGAGCTTCTACCACCAGCTACTGAAATAAGCCACTACTTAAAACAATTCACAAAAACAAACGGTCAAATCTTGACCTTCTGGTGGCATCATTGAATCGGCGAAAATACTGGCCAGCATTTTGGTTGTTTTACAGCAATCCATTTCCACAGCAAGATACAAATTTCAACTACAGTTTTCAGTTGGAAAGATGTTTTGACTGGATAATTTAAAAAAATTAATAGTTTACAAACCAATTTTATTCAGTTTAAATGGGTTTGATGATCGAAGATGTTTATTTTTTTCTCTCTCCTTTGTTTTTAATTACTTTCCACGACTTTTTCTGTACACTTGACAAAGTCCCCCAGGGGACAAAATATTGCTTGTTCAGTATCTCTTCTGTATGTTCTATAGCCTACCTACAAGCTACAAGCTAGCTTCAAGGTACGCTAGCTGCTATACTCCTTATTCTATATCTCTCTAGAGACTTGTCTCATAAAATTTCCTTTCAAAATCAGGTAAAGTTGCTTTAAATAGATTTTAAACAGTAAGACTTCAAAGGTGTTACCGATTGACTATTTATGTTTTGTCATCACTTTTTCTCTACTTTAATTTACTCAATTTTTTTTAGCACTTAGCAAACGAAATAGTTTACATTACAAGGCCAATGGATAAGAAGAAAATAATGTTTTACAACGATAAAACAGCAAACATGTCGATTGACGAGGAGTTTCAAAAACTATGGAGATCAGTGGCTGTCGAAAACATGGACGACATGAAAATTGAAGAATACTTGGAAAAGCAGGTTAGTCCCAGTCAGTTAAGAAAGCTTAAAACCCTTTCTTAACCCAAAGCTTAAGAAGCCATGGCTTTGCCTCCCTTAGTAGATTTGTCATCCTTATGGAACAGCTGATGCCAATTTTATTGTTAGTTCTGTCCGGTGCACTGCAGAGGTTGTGTTTTGTTTACAATTTGTTTCTTGTGTTTTCAGTCATTTAAAACCTCGTTTAACCAAATAAAACAAGATAATCATAATCAATAACTTGTTCCCTAGTTATATAACCAAGCAGCAAAGCATAAATCATAAAATTAACCCTAAAATAATATAATACAATTTTGACGACACTAGCGATCAGTGTTACCAAACATGAACTAGACACAAAAAACGAGCTTCAAAATTTAGAATGGGATGAGAAGTCTACTTGTGTTGGTTGGTGTATGATTCTATCTATATCAACACACCTTACCTACATCACAAAAACCTACCTTGTGTTCTTTTATGAGTTACATCTCTTTCAGAAATATTGAAAATTCTGGCGTTATTCATTGGTTCATTTGGTATCTAGTAAATAAACAGTTTAATTCACCTTTATTTCAGTAGGAACATAGAATACAGTAATTTAAAATTTTCAGGGAATCAGATCCATGCAAGACCACGGTCTGAAGAAAGTAACGCCTGCACACAAGAGAAAGAAGCCGAACCAAAGGAAAAAGCAGCTGAAGAAGCCAAGAGACAACGAACATTTGGCTGACGTACTTGAAACATATGATGATAAATAAACCACATCGACACTTCAAGTCGGTACTGTGGTGGGGTTCCTGATTTGTATTCAAATCTCCTGTTTTAAACTGATACATTTCTGGTTCTACTGTGTAGAGTGGGAAATGACTAAGAGTTTTGTAAATAAATAGTTGATTTTGTACCAGTTTACTCCAACATCTGCACCTCTTCTCAATTAGAAGTTTTAGGCCTCTGGAGACTTCAAAACGAAAGAGTAAATCGATCATGGGGCTAGGTCTTACCATGAGACCTACAGTAATAGCTTATTCCCTCTATGGGAAATTCGCTAAAAACAACTCTTTATAGAACTAAATCCTAGGTTTTAAACCAATGAAGTCCTATCCAATTTGTGTTGTGCCGACTAACCAATCCTTCAGGGAAAGCTATTAGACAACAGTCATTACTTCATAGTTGGAGACACTACGTAACCACAGAATGGTTGTGACAAATGTAAAAGGTGTGTTGTACCAAGCCATGTTTATGTCTCTATTACTTTCACTATAACTAAATCATGAAACTGGGATGCAGTTGAGGAAGATAGTAAAAGCATTGACTATTGGATACTGAAGTAGACATCCCCATTTATATGGACCAGCTGTAGCCAATTTTTTACTAAAAAAGAACATAGTTGTGTGAGCCAGTCACAGAATGCGCTAGTGTCTATAAAATTCTATTTTATACCTTATTTTTTGTTGCTGACCAGGTTGATGGGTCATAACATCTGCTATAGCTCACCAAAAGTTATTCCCTAAGTTTGACTTGGTAAAATGGTTTTTGTATTCGACAGAATTAAGTAATTTAGATCAGCACAGTCTGTCGTTGGCTCACATCAAGTACGACGATTTTGATTTAAAAAACTGGCTACAAATTTAACATGGGGATGGAATGTCTAGTAAAAGTAAAATTATGTGGGATGATTGAGATGCCTTGTATTGTTTTGTTACAAGAACAGGTTACCAGAACAACGTTTTTAATATGGTAACAGTAACTAACATTTTAAAGTTAATAGTTGTATACAAATTATTTACAGATTTTTTTATACAAATAAATCAATTGTCTTTAGGTAAGGCACTGTCACTTTTTCCCCTGCAATACACTTTAACTGAGGCTTTACTGCCTAGCATGCGGTCCAGGAGAGATTGTTTGTTCTTGCGACGCACACTCAACACTTCGCGACACAGTTCGTGAAACACTTCACCCACTTGCGTCACTTGCTCGGCAGCTGCCACTTCACTGAACGAGCATTCAAAGTCTTTGGCTAGAATTTCACCTGTAATGCAAAAAATATAGGTATGCAGTTTAATTGGTTGTATATCAATCTGTTTGATAGATTATTTTAATTTGTGTGTTTCAGTGGTGTTGGTAATTTTTTACATGCCACTCTTTTGGGTCAGAATTTACCCCAGTTGCGGTCAAACCATCAACCAAGCTTCAGATTTGTACTGTGGAAGAAATTTTTGCTAATTTTGTAAGACCACGTAAGTTCAAACTAAGATCTATAATGTGAAACATGGGTACAAGCGTGAGAACTAGGAGTTAAGTCAGTCTGACGCTGCCATTTTAAAATGACAAAAGCTCATAGAGCTATGCATGTCATAACATTATTTTCTCTTCTGTCTGGTTTTTTTATTCGTTTTAACATTTTATTTTAATCATGTAAAGTTAAAAAAAAACTGTTTTCTTTACACAAGAACCTGTTATATTATTTGCAAAAGAAACTAGAAAGAATTACCACAAAACTGTAGCATTACATAAACGAGAAACAGTTTCTCTATTATTGAGATCTAGCTGTTCGCCCGTTCTACGTACGGGAAACTTGTAGTAAGTTGAAACCTTATATTCAGAACAGGAGTTGGTTTGCATATTTAGTGTGCATTTTTCCAGATATGCTGGCAAGACTATTACTGTATAGGAATACATAATAAACCTTCGCAAACACAATATCTGACAGTTTCAAAGCCAAAACGAATGCTTCGCAATTAAGTGTCAACCGATCGTGTTAGTCCATATTTCATATCTAATGATAAAAGGAACTGCTTTATAGATCTATGAGGCATAGCCCTTACGGAGGCCTGTAAATGAAAGTTACTTTTCACACTGGTTAAAAGTAGTAAAAATACTACCTCAACCTCACTACTGCACACTTTATTCGGGTTGAAATTTGCATTAACAAAGGTGCTCTTTTTTCACGAAACACTGAGAAATAAGGACATTAATGCGTTACCAACAGGCTTACACACACAAATACAGAAATGAATTAGGGGATTTACTACGCTTTAACCAAAGCAAATAACAATTATTTGAAAGTTTTGATAGTGTCATCAAATTTTATAATAATCGGTTTTAGGCCTAATCAAACTGTAAAATTGGTGTAAATCCGTTGGCAAATATATAAATAATTAAATAAATACACAGCCCACAAAACATTTATACGTTAACAACGCCAAGCTTTAAAAATTCATGATGGTTTGCTAAATAAATAGTTCACTAATTTATTATCATTTTCATAGCATAAAGTAACATTTTGGAGTCCAAACAGAAAACGCAATAAAATTATACAGTAAGACATCAATTAAATTTAATAAGAAATAAGGTACAGCAGTAACGATAACTATAGTTGTAAATAGTGATGTGTTTGGACGTAAAAATGATTCTTGCTGCTACCACCAGTTCTAAGGAAAAGTAGCAGTACCAAAAACCAACGTTTACATTTAAGAAAAGAACTATAGTACTTACGATTACGACCAATTCAAACTGTCCTTCTAATCAAACTGTATTATAGGTGTTAATCCGTTGGAAAATATATAAATAAATAAATACACAGGCCACAAAACATGTAACGTTAACAACGTAAAGCTTTAAAAACTCACTATGGTTTGCTCAAAAAAACTTTCACTTGATGTGGTGCAGTACCGAAGCTATTAATCTCCCTTGGTTTTAAATTTTTTAAGTTTTCGAAAATTATAGTTATTTCCCATTTATTTGTAAGCAACTTTTAATGTTAACATATTAATGACAGTTTGAAGAAACCACCTTTATCCAAACAAAGGTTTCTTTAAAAGATTACGTAATCTCTAAACTATAATCGGTACACATATCTAGCAAACATTCGGAGGAAATGTGACAAAAAACGCACAAATCTGGGGTTTTGGACGTTTGTAGTTTTACTTCCTAAGTAGAAAAAGTACCGATGTCGTTGTCGAAATGTAAGTAAGTAGAAACCGAAAGTGACACATTGGAAAAAGCGAGTTGCGATTTTAGCTACATCTGTAAGTTAAACATATGTTACGATCACAGTGAAATTAGAAAGATCTTCCAAGATCACAGCAACATCCACGATCACCCACTGCAGTTGATTTTTTACTTTGCACTTTACACAACTGTCTTTGAAGCGCCGTCAATGAGTGGAAACCTTTTTTGTAAACTATTGGTGACGATGATTAAAAAAATGTAAGTTTCCCAGCACTGATTCACAACACTGATTCTCAGTATTTTCCCCGGTTATAAAAACTCAAGAACAATCGTTGCACTTGCGATTAATTAAACCGGTTAAGTAAGGCACAACGGTTTTAATCTAACTTGGTTTGGATGTGCTAACAAAATTTGATCGGAAATGGTTGCGGTATTTGTAAACAGTATTTAATGTAAACATATCAGTGACAGCTAGAAATGAGAACTAATCCAAACAGCTGATCCTTATTTCATAAAATGTAATAGTAAACATTGGGAGAAAATTTGACAAAAATCGAACAAAATTGGGTTTTTGGTGGTTTGTTATATTTTTTCAAAAGTAGTTAGGCCATATTTTAATAGCTAAAGACACTCTCGCCAATCCAGTGAATACAGAAAAATAATTGGAATCTTGATCTGTACTCTAGTTTTCAAGGAGTAGGCCACGTAAAATGACATTTTGGCGTTACAGACGAAGTCACAGAATGGACAAACAGACAGACATACAGACAGAAATTGAGATAAGACTCGTTTCGGCTTTCTTAGGCTATGAAACGTAAAAATAACCAAAAACTGCATGATTCTAAGCAATGTACAGACAAAACTGTAATTTTATTTATATAGATGTTAAATTATGCACTGAATGAAGGCTACAAATTAAAAGAGTACAAGGACTGATTTTGTTTTTCATAGTAACCTATCTGACTAAGTTCTATCCAGTGTCATATAGTTCGTTAGTCACTAGTACAAAAAGGTTCCTGTGATGTAACAGCTTTTCAAAAAAATGTATTTTTAATTGAAACTAAAAAAAAAAAAACTAAACAACATATGTGTATTTTGCTGGTTAAGAAATTTGTGAGCGATAAGTTTAGTGTGTTGAGGATACTATAGTTCGGCTGCTTAGAAAACGACCTGCGCGCTAATGCTAAACCAATGCTGGAGGAGGTCGCTTTCTAAGCGGCCGAACTATAGCTATAACATCCTTATATATAATACGTGAAGGCGATTTCTACAAAACACTACTCCTCCGTTAATAATGGACGGATTTTTACAAACAATGTGTCAAAATTAAGTATTTGTTGTGTTGACACCCCCTTTCACCAATTCCTGTAATAAAAGTCCTCGGGCTCTGCCCCACAGGTCATCAAAATCCCAATGTATTTCTTATGAAAAAATGATTTTGTTTACTTAAACAGACGAATAATTTGTATTAATTACAGCGGTTCGTTTTCAGTTTCGATAACTGGAATGGAGTGATTGAATACATTATCTTTGAGTTTACTCTTTTAAGTCATCGGGAATAATTATGACTGTTATTCGTTTTGTAATAACACCTGTAATACTTTGCAATTGCTCGAATCCGAGCAACAGGTGCACTAGTATTATGAATTAAGAGAGCTGATGCACAGTACAGATTAATGTCCGGGGACTGTACACTTCCACCTGTTTATTGTACCTCTCAAATCTTTGTTATCTTAAATTTTTTGATGGGTCTATTTTAGAGGTTTCAAAGACCCTACTTCTCCTTGCTCTAAGTTATTCACATTCTTTTAAGAGATGTGCGTCAAAGAACTTTAATTATTACATAAACAAGCTGATTCCTTTAACTGATTCCTTAACTAATTCAAAAGACATGTTAAAAAGTCCCAAGAAGTTAGCCATGTCATAGTTACCTTCCTCAGTGCTGACTTGGCGCAGGTGTACCATATCTGCCTTGTTGCCTACCAGCACCAGCGGAAGGTCTGATGTAAGAGCTTGTCTGGCCCGGCGCACGTAGTTGAACGAACGTCTGTCAGTGATAGCGTAAACCAGCAGACACCCATCAGCCCAGTTGAGACTGTCTGTTGCTGGTAGTTCATCATCACTCTGGAATATCAGGAAAAATAATTAAGGTTTTGTCAAACATTATTTATTAGGTTACTACAAAATGCTGGGTAAGACTCTGTTACTTTAAATAACCAAGGTATAGTTGATCAATTAATCCACAAAAAATCTATGATGGTTAGTGATTTAAATGTGTGATGTAAAACACAGAGGCGATACCCTGAAAATTTGACATTAAGGTAAATGCCCATGAGAATGGATTTTTTCGATTACTTAAGATCTATACAATGCCAACCCAACAAAGTGTATATTTTAACCCTTTGCGGTTAAATGGCGAGTATAGGTCACCGGCCACCATTTTCCTGACTGCTCAAATGGCAAACTCGCTGAAAAATGGAAAAACATTCTACCTCAAAGGGCTATGGTGCAGTCGAGTGTTAAAACTTTGATGTAATTTGAGCCATTGGTATTTTATTTTTTTACATTTTTCATTAAGAAATGGCTAAACACTGATTTGTCCCTATCTAACATCAACCTTTTGTTTGGAAGCATAGCCCAATGACAAATGTCACCACGGTCCAGTAAAAATATTGCTTGAAATCACACCAGCGACCTTAAGATTACAAGGCGATCACTATAACCCCTCGGCTACTCAGATAATCTTATCGTTACTAATATAATATCTCATGTTCTATAGCTAAGACTATCAATTAAATGCCCGATTATGGTGAGTCCAGTGCAAACCATCAAAACCAGGGCTGTGGGTCAATGGAGCCCTGGGCAAACTCAAAAGCAGCACCCCCCCTTTTTTCCTAGTTGTACCCTGGGCATATGCCCAGTCTGCCCAATTATAACAGCGGGCCTGTCAAAACCTATATTATCTTTTCTCAGGTGACGATCTGAGTCCTAGGTAAATACGCTATTAACCCATTCAGCTATCCAGATATAAAATTACCAATACCCGCTGGACATTTTTATTAATGACATCGGCATAATAATGACATAACCATTGACAGTCATCTTTTGGTTGCTTAATGGAAATTTTAATTTAACAAATAACGAACAATGAAAATAAATAACGTGAGATTATTCGAGTCGTCGTCATCATGTTATATTTGTTGGTGATCTATAAAGCGGAGATGTTCTGTAAGAAAGCACAATTGTTTCAGCAGCATCAAATTAAGAGCTCTTATGTGTCTGTTGTGTTTCTCGGGTGGCGTCTGTCCAAATGCCAATTGGGTGTGGAAACTGGCTCTAGGTAGCGTAATTTGTCAAATGCTTAGAATCCCAAAAATAGCCTGCACATTATACTGTGTCTTTGAAATTTAACTCTTAAACACAAGGGATTTTGCTTTAAGATTTTAGTCATACTTAGTTTTAGTACAGTACTTTAAGTTTTAACTTCTTTATCTGTCCTGTTTCTACTTTCTTGATTAGAAACTGAAACTTCGTTGAGTTTGTCTGATCTCCATAGTTATGCTTGAATGTGTTGGTGTCGATGAAACGGGTTTTCTTGTACCTAACTTAAGTGTAGCACCTTGTTGATGATCACCAAGTCCAAGTGTAACTTAGTTTTTACTCGTACATACATGTAGATTTTTCCAATGTAACTTTTATGATTCTTGAGGCCTATGATTGTGTGCCTATTCACACAGGCATTGTTTCTGGTATCTTGTCCCAATTTGGCAGAAGGCGAACACCTCTTTAAAATGCAAACCTTCCAATAGAGCTTAATTATTATTTATTAAGGTTCCTGTATACTTATGTTAACTCTATTTTCTTTCAAGAAAGAGAGAAAAATTAACTTACAGTCATGCTACATTAAAGGATGACATTGAATACCCCTCAATCTGGTTTGGAAGATATCAAATTTGATCAATAAATGTTTATAATGGTGTTTAAATATATAAATTCTTGAGAAATACTGTTACTACATTGAATCATTATTTTGTTATTTTTGAAGTAGAGGACCCTTAGACAATTTGAAGATGGGGCTGGAGTACCGGCTTTTTATTAATTAAAATAGCAAATGTTTATTATTTTTCCATGTTCGAATTGTACTATTATTTTTTATATTAAAATGTTATTTTCAGATTTACTTTGTTATACACTATTTTTATTCCTTTGCTTTAGGATAACACTAGAGGACCCATGTTGCCCCGCAGCGTTGAAATAAATATCATATTGGAGAAATAATCAAATTATGATTTTTGATAGGGTAATACAGTATCTTAAATTTAAGTGATTCAAATGATCAATAGCTCAAATTAAAGCATATGATTAACTGATTATTTTGAGTCTAAAACATAAAAAAAAACATGAACAATACTGGAGCTAATGATTTTAAATCATAAAAAAAACCTTATAAAAAACCATTTTTATGTTGGTTGTTCACCTTGTGTTTGCTGGAAACTGGTCCGATTTGAAAAACT
This sequence comes from Macrosteles quadrilineatus, assembly GCF_028750875.1. Classification (NCBI taxonomy): domain Eukaryota; kingdom Metazoa; phylum Arthropoda; class Insecta; order Hemiptera; family Cicadellidae; genus Macrosteles; species Macrosteles quadrilineatus. Next base: position 7,910,251 of record NW_026542598.1, read on the forward strand.
AATAGCTTAAATGAAAGCCGGTATATAGGATTATATAATAATAACTGGTGAAATGCATCTTAAATTGAAGTAAGAATTCAAAAATAAATCAATATTATGTTTTTGGGCCGAGTAATACAGTAGATAAGATGTGATGTAAAATTTGTGCATGACAATTTGAGACCTCAATCATGAAAATCGGTCGGGTAGAAGAGCCAAACGAACTCGGAAATCAAAAACCAAATTTTTTACATATAAGATGATCATACAGTTTGAACTATTGCTTACAAAATCATAAAACTGCCAATAAACACCTAAAAAAGACAAGTTGAGATCATACACACCTTGGGGCATGAGTCCAAGATTTCGAAGAGGATGGGCTCTCCGTCCACTAACACTTCGTGTTTGTAACGGGTTTCTGGAAAAAAAATATCATTGAACCCCGGATTCCTTTGATAAAAAATCCATAGTATCTGATTTTATGGTAGAGATAGAAAAATAAAAATGTATAGTGTTTTAAAAATTCTGTAACTTTACAAAATTGATTTAAGATTTTTTAAATCTTCACGGTTTCAGTGTACTTATATAGATAGGTTTGTACTCGACTCGTACATTACCAAAACTTATTTACAGATCTTTTTACAACAAGTATTGTTGATTGCTTGAAAAAAGTGATAAGATAGTGGTATATGTATATAACATAGAAATGCTGTTACTCACCTAAACTATAAATTTAAATCAATTGATAACTTAATTTTTTGTTTCTTACCTGCCTGATGGTCATACTCCCCAATGTAACGTCTTGTCAGAAATCTCACTGTCAACGCTGAAAGCAGGAATAGCATTAATATTATGCAAAACAAAAATGTGAACTAGTTGAATCGATGAACTAATCAATGTGATCGATTCATTATTTTATGTGTTTGCTATGAACACTGGTATTTAATGTACAAAGTGTAATTCTGTTTTATGTTTAGTGGATTTGTGGTAGTTGGGTAGCTGTGTCATTTTAGTATTCCTCTAAGAATCTGAACGTTTCTGTTTCCATACTGAGAAGCATCGATAATTTAATTAATTACCTATTTAATGTTTTGTACCAAGGGCAGCTGGCTACCCTTGGTAATTTAGCCCGAAAATCTGGTAAAATAAACAAAGAACCTTGCATATAAAATCATCAAAAACATGATCTTTACCTGAAATATGTATTCATAAATCATAATCGACCTTATAACCCTCCCCCCCACCTTATAACGACCCGATTAACTAATAAAATACTACTGTTTTAAAGTCTGAAAACATCCCATATTATACAGCGATCAATATTTTCCCTACTCGACTAAATATATCCCGTACACATACGCAGGATTCAATGGCCCGTCGATGACGACATGAAGCATGGAGGCTACAATAACAAAGGAAGATGTTAAATATAGCGTGAGGTTAGTAGGCCGGAGTCTGCAAGGCCGTACTGGGGTCTGGGACGTGTAATATAACAACAAGATGTGACTATGAAGTAATACAACTACTGTACAATTATAATTACACTAGTGAGTGAGTTCAATAACAGGACTTAATAGGATTCATCCTGACGTCCCAGCATACTGTTCATACAAAATATTAGACGAGATTAAATTTTCGTTTCCTGAAAACGTCAGAAAAGTAAGATTTTGTCTACTGTATAGTAACCGAACTAAAAAGGGCCCATTTTGTTTACATAGTTGTTTGGTCCCCTATGGTCTGTTTGATAAGCATTGACTTTATATGTCAGGGACTCAGGGCAGACTATGGACCAGTTTTAGCCAATCTTCGATCCTACAACATGTGTGCCACTCAATGAGTGAGTAATTGTAACATTGTACTCGAACACTTAGACTATAGTCCGACTATAGTATATCGTGTTTGGCTCTATGATAATAAAGGCATGATGATGTTACCGGGGAATGGTTTCCATTCGATTCAAGAATATTCGAACACGTGTGTACAGTTTTGTAAGAAAAAAAATAGTCGAATCCGTCACGAATTGAATTAAAACCAACGCTATATAACGCGCTGAGTTCAGCTCGTATGCATTGCTATTACGAGGCTCCATGAGTAAAAATAAACAACCTCTAATTTATTTCCCGTTACAAGGTAAGTAGTGTATATTTACACATTTCAGAGTAAATTAGCAGTATAAAGAATGTAAATGAAACTGAAGGGTGGAGGGACAAGGTCGGGTATTTCAGCGCCGGAATGTTGGCAACGGTTCAACTAGTGGATGGCCACTGACCACCTCACTGATAAGGTTGATAGGAGCTGGAGGGATGATTGGAGTTAAGGGGTGTGATACGAAAATTACTGAACTTCTGTTATACGATCGTTTCTAGCTTGAAATCTTTTTCCTAATAACTTAGCTAGTCTGCATGTTTACACTATCTTGCAGCAATATTCAGCACTAGCTGTTGTAACCTTATATTCAGAACAGGAGTTGGTTTGCATATTTAGTGTGCATTTTTCCAGATATGCTGGCAAAACAATTACTGTATAGGAATACACATAAACCTTCGCAAATACAATAACTGACAGTTTCAAGCCAAAACGAATGCTTCGCAATTAAATTTCACCCGATATTGTTAGTCCATATTTTATATTCAATGATAAAAAGAATTGTTTTATAGATCTATGAGGCATAGCCCTAAGGTAGGCCTAAAAATTGATGGTTATTACCTAAAAAAAATAAACAGCCCCAAGCCCCACGATGAAACAAAGACATTTCCCAAATAAATATTATGGAAACACACCAACAAACCATCTCCAGAGATTATTTAATTCTGGGGAGAGATTATTTTTAACAGGGGAAACAATGATAGCTGTAGCACTTTTAATTGTGTGTACCACGTTGACCAATATTCGAAAAAAATAATGTAGTAAAAATGTAATTTTATATAGTTTGAATGGTAAGAATCTGTCGGCCAAAATATTTGTTTTAACATGTGGACAAAATAGTACACCACAATCTATTTTGCTTGAACTAAAACTAAAATAAATTGGTCATGTCACCACTTCCACCACTTACACAACTGTTACAACTTACTTCGGGTAAAACAATCTCCGATTTCTGTAAGACTTGGCAAAAACCTGTGTTGTCTAGGCAGTTCTACTTAAATAAACTTTACAACCTCTAGCATGGGCCAAAACTGTGAAACTCGATAATAGTAATGTTGAAATACAAATGAAATAGACAAACCTGAGAGAGGTTAGGAAACCACGGTATTTACCCGCCAATGTTTGGGCGGTGTTGAGTTTTGGCGGGCTCTCAACAAACTGGCGGCCAAGAATACTCTACTAATTGTCCAGTAGCCCTCAGTAAGTAGTTTACATCGAAGTGCGAATAAACTGTGAGAGATCAGTTGTCTGGTGTTTGGTACATGAACGCACTTAACGTCTGGAAGTGAATAGGTCAAAGTGTTTGACTTTGCGTCCATGTTTAATATATTAAAAAATACCGTGGACAGTGATGCGTTATTAATTACAGTTATTTGTGCTGTAATTCTTTATCAACGTATATTACTGTTACTTAAAACTCCTAGTTAAATTTGTGTGCATGAATTTTCGGAGTAGTTGACTTAGTTTTACCATAGATAAATCATCCTCCCTTAGTGTTACTTAGTCTATGGTTTTACTTAATTTAAACACAACATTAAATAACAACAAATCAAATCAAAATCAAATCAAATCAAAATCCTTTATTTCGTATAAAATAGACACGATTTACAAAATGTAATATATGCAATAGAAATAGGTTTTAAAATGTATAACTAAAAATAAACTAAATTAATCCCACATGGGATAACCCGTGCGTGGGAGAAGACATTTCCTATTGCATGTTTTGCTATTATGGTATTGTATTATGACAAAATAAGAAACCAGAAATCGTAAAACCTAACTTTTAAGTCAGAGCCGATTTAGTTGACATAGTCTAAGTACACTCAAACTTTACCACCACGAAACACAGATAACATATTTTAGATTTTGAAATAGGATGAATCTATGCATTATTCTATAGGTTTATAAGCCAACTACGTGACACATCTTGAGATATCGAAATTGAGTTAACTTGAGTTAACATTTCAAACGATAGTTTTGGAGTAACTGACAAGAATCGCGTCTTGTCATTTATCTTTACTTGGGCCAATTGCTTGATTTATTTGATTTAATCAACACACTTCAGAGTGGACCGTAAATCGAAATGTTTTGTATCTAGGGTAACAGGATTAAAGAGTTAGTTGGTCTATAGTGTAGCGTTTGGTTTCGAAGGTTCCTAGGTTCAAATCCCGCAAATCACAAATTTTATCGTCATGTGATAATGCCGTGACTCTAGGTCTATCATGCAATTATGTGTACAAGTGTCCTAAACTAGAGCGCTCTATGATGTGTGGTAGGAGCCAGGATGACAGGCTGGTCTTACAAAGATGTCACGAGGGTGGGTACTTACCACTCTTGCCGACTCCTGGAGCTCCTACAACCACTACCTTGACCTCTGACAGGGAAGACTTCTTGCGTCGGATCCCGCGGATGGCGTTGGAAGTCATCATTTATACATCTTGTCCTCTGTAAAAATACGATACAAATATAGGTCAAACTGGCTGGATAAGATGGACAAGCAAGACGTATTGGTATCCTAATTATATTAAATTACCCTCGTATTTCGGTGGTCCGACTCTAAAAGACAAATAGGGTGTAGAATTATAAAAAAATTGTTAAACACAATTTGAACAAAATAACAAAATACAAAATAATAATAGATATTTTCCATGTCTCCTTCTGATCATCAGGAAGTCCAATTAATCAGTTTCTGTATTATTTTCAAATTATAAGGTTTATTTAATACAAAATAAACTTGGATTTAGATGATCAACTATCGCGTATCCTGTATTAACGTAGGCCTCAACTAAGTTAATAATTAATATTTTATGTGCTTTTCTAATTTATGACGTAACAATCTCAACAATGACTTAATAATTCAAGTTTGTGACATTTGTTGATGGTGTACCAAAGACATCAAAACGAGTAGTCATTCTAGGAGCAGAGGAATCACTAGTCAGTACCAAGTGTGTAGAAGTAGTTTACGCAACGATTGCGTAAAGATAGTGTTAACGACACAAGTAGAAAATTTAAGGTACGACCCTTGGCGAGTGCCTTAAAACTTCTACGAGTGTCGTTACATAACACTATTTACGCGAGTTGCGTACACTACTTTATTAACGATAGTGTTTTTAATTACTAAAAATCACTATTCACAACTTATGGTTATGTTTTCGTTTATAACCGCTCATTGCCAATGACAGTGATGAACGAAACATTGTACTAAACATTAATTGCCATTAAATTGGCCTGAACAGCTGATTAGTTTAATCGTTACAATTTTTCTTCTTATCTCTCAATCCTTGAACCTCATTGTTCCTTCACTCTTGTTATGAGTAAAACTATGCAGTTATGAAAGTAAACGATGCTGTTATGTGAATCTGTTCAATTTTAAGAACTGAACTGAAAAGACTACTTTAAAAAACGGTCGTAGGTAAACTTTTTTACAATATAATATCAATTATTCTATCGTAACATAGTCTTTAATAGATGACCACTTGGTTGAAAAAACGAAAATGCTGGCACAACTATGTCCAATCTGTGATGCTGCTGGTCGTTTGGCGTTTGCAATGTTTTACACGGTCGGTCACACATATCAATCTGGTGCGGTTAATAACCTCACGCAACATATTTATCACTGAGGTCCTAGAGATAGCTTGTGGATTTATGAGATACTTTACTAAGTAATGAGTGTCCATCCGTTCATCGTCCGTCCACTCGGAGGATTCTAAATCTCCATGACTGACAGCGGCCTTGCAAACGTTTGACTTGGTCAAACAAACGTTGATCTTGAACTAATTTTATGAATATTGGTTCCTACACTTGTGACATCAACGTTATCCCATATTTTACTCCTATTAAGACAGCTTTCAGTATGCTACGTCTCTCCGGAAATTAGTTTAGGTATTATATGTTTATAATTATATATATTTCTTATAGTCCAGGCAAATTAGATCAAATATAGGGTGTGCTCCCCAAAAAATCGTCTAAAGCTGGAAAGTGTTTTAATACCTTTTGGGGGTCCCAAATAAGACTCCTGTGAGTTTGCGACGGATTCTGACGTCTGCTTACGTTTTGGGAGTCGAAAAACTATGGAAATTTTGCACTTTTTTCAGTTTTTTGCTTATAACTCCTAAAAAACGAATCCTAAGGAAAATGTTGTTCAAAGGTGTCTTTTAGTGCATTAAATTCCGCGTCGATTGATGTTAAATACGTCAAAATCGGCCGAGCCGTTTAGCCGCTGTAGCTTTTCAAAGGTGTTATATTTTCATCAACATGGCCAAAAGGTTGATTATTTGACCAGTTTTCGGCTTAAAATTCCTAAACGACGCATGCTATACAAAAATGCACCTGTAGTTAGTTTGGAAAACACAAAATTCTGCGTATAATGTTTTTTTTATTAATCAATAACGGCAATTGATTGTTACTTACTTTCTATGGACGCCATTTCGTTAAAAAAAGCATTAAAGTTAAAGTTGGGAAATTTTAATAAAATTGGTAACAACATAGATCCCGTCCTTAAATGGATTATGAATTATTAGGTAGTGGTTTATTCCATGATGGTAATCTAGAGGTTTATCTAACAAGGTGTGATGAGAGTAAGACCCCCTATGTAATTTTAAGTCTAATATTGTTGTCTGAGGTTCCGAAAATTCTAGGATTCATCCCAACCACCCATTATATACAATCTATCCCTGTATTCATCTTTCAGTTTTTGGCTTACGTCTTCTAACGCATGCTATAGAAAAAATGTTCCTGTAGTTAGTTTGAAGAGCATAAACGTCTGCGTAGAATGTTTTCTAATTCATTAAGATCAGCTTCACCATTTAACCGCTATTGATTGTTAACACTAGATCAGATGCTTGTCAAGCTTAAAATCTTACCATTGAAATCTGGCAAACAACCAGCCTAATTACCAAAAACATAGGGGATATGGCAGTGAATCTACCCACTAGTGTGACGTCATGGATCGTGCAGCATGGCCTATGAACAAGTAAGTGCTCATGAGAGCAACATCTTACTGTGGAGAGCTTTTTCCGAGATAGGGGAATCAATGATGTGGACCTAGCCCGATGGTTCGCTGGCAGGCCCATCGCAGTGAATGCTACCCATCAAGTTAAGGTATATTGTGGGATCACCTCCTCAACATATTGTAAGCAAGTTGACAATATAAACTCCACGGATACGGTGGGATCAAAAAGAAATTCATCAAATGGTTCCAGTGTCACGACCCATCTACTGAAAATAGTTCGCTCATGTCAATCAGCTCAGCAGTTATCCCATATGATAGCATCAACGCGATATATGTATAAAGCATAATGGAAAGGCACAGCTTGCAAGAAAATCGTAAATAGGCAAGCCTATAATGACCATAAACTGTGCAGATTAAAAGGAAGTGGTGACATTAATCGCGAGCTGTGATGGCAACAGCAAAGGTTAAAGAAGAATCTGCCCCCTCAGTCAACACGTGATATTCCACATTAAATCCAAGCCTCAATTTGAATCATACTTTGGATTAAAAATAGGTCCGTACCCACTAGCGCAGTTTGATGAAGAAAGCGTGATGTAGAAGAGTCGAAAATCTAACTATTCATGTAGCCTAAAACTACTCATTCTGTTTACTCCAATCAATATGGATCTGTGTTCTGACGGGTTACAACGCTTGGTTAAGTTGCAGAAGCAGGTTGGCCCTAAACATGGTTGGGAGCAGAAAATATCCAAATCAAGTGAGGGTTGGTCTCTTCTAGAGGACACTTTCAACTAATTTTGACTTTGATTCTAACAAAGGGGGCTGATCATCCACCAATCTTTTAGAGCTCATTTAAAATTGTACTTAATTCAGAGAGATAGGTATGGAAAATTAACGTCAATGGGTCCCATCACTACGGCTAATCCACCGGTTCGATAAGAACTTCTCAACTCCGTCTACCTATCTCATGTACATGTTAAAAAGGTTTACATTTTCTCGCTCCATATTAAATGCAGGGATATAATGCACTACTGTCTGAAAGACTTGCAAGGGGCACGATTATCTCAATTCGATATCTGACGAAAAAGATGGTACCGAATGTCACCATTTGTGGCAAGACCAATAAGAGCAAAGAATAAATCCTTCTTCTTAAGATTCCAATGACGAGAAGTAGAAAAGTTATATGGTAAAATCTACGAAAAATCCCAATTGTTTTTTTATAGGCTAAATACATAGTAAAACCAAAACTATGTACATCCTTCCATTATCATCTTTCGTTTATTAAGCTAAAAAACAACATTTTTGCTATATTTAATAAAATCTTTCTCGTTGTAATATCTAATTATGTATTAGAATCGCTTAACATCATTCCGGAGTGTCCAGTGATGGGATCGTATAAATGGGAGCTTAGGACGAATCCTAGAATATTTTTAACCCCCTCAACAATATTAGATTTAAAATTGCATAGGGGGTCTTGCTACCCTTCCCTTCACACATTCTTGGATAAACCTCTGGATGATAACCATGAAATAAACCACTATCTAGTCATTCATAATCATAATTCTACGCAAAATTTTGTGTTTTCAAAACTAACTACAGGCGCATTTTGTATAGCATGCGTCGTTTAGGAGTTGTAAGTCGAAAACTGGTCAAATAATCAACCTTTTGGCTATGTTGATGAAAATATCCCAAATTTGAAAAGCTACAGCGGCTAAACGACTCGGCCGATTTTGACGTATTTAACATCAATCGACGCGTAATTTAATGCACTAAAAGACACCTTTGAACAACATTTTCCTTAGGATTCGTTATTTAGGAGTTATAAGCGAAAAACTGAAAAAAGTGCAAAGTTTTCATAGATTTTTCGACTCCCAAAACTTAAGCAGACGTCAGAATCCGTCGCAAACTCACAGGAGTCTTATTTGGGACCCCCAAAAGGTATTAAAACACTTTCCAGCTTTAGACGATTTTTTTGGGAGCACACCCTATATTTGATCTAATTTGCCTGGACTAAAGAGCTGGGTTGATACTAACAATAATAATACAAATTAGGTAACAGAAATGGCCTCCATCTGACGATATTCAGTTTTGATTAAAACAAATTCTGGTCAATGAACATATAACCTTAGCAATAAGCTGTTCAACTGTTGACATTGAATTTTATTCATGAATTTTATTAGACATTCGTGGTCCCAACACCACAGGCAATATTATAATTATGAATATTTTTTTCGTTTGATTGCCATAGTTTATTTAGAGTGTTTTTAAACGTCATTCATATTCTAGCATTTTCTGTAATAGATCAATCAATATTTCAAGCGTCTATTGTAAAAGTGTGTCTGGGTTTGAGTGGACTAGCATTTTCTGTAATAGATCAATCAATATTTCAAGCGTCTATTGTAAAAGTGTGTCTGGGTTTGAGTGGACTAGCATTTTCTGTAATAGATCAATCAATATTTCAAGCGTCTATTGTAAAAGTGTGTCTGGGTTTGAGTGGACTAGCATTTTCTGTAATAGATCAATCAATATTTCAAGCGTCTATTGTAAAAGTGTGTCTGGGTTTGAGTGGACTAGCATTTTCTGTAATAGATCAATCAATATTTCAAGCGTCTATTGTAAAAGTGTGTCTGGGTTCGAGTGGAATTCTTGATGTTTCCAGACTGACGGAGCTGTCAGGATTAGATACAAGATATACTGTAGAGTAGAGCATCACGTTATCTCTAGGTCTGGAATGTGTGCGTGATAAAGCGTGATTCTTTCCCAAAAATATACGTGACTAATAGTAAATCAACATAAAATATTCTTAAGATGGGAAATTACTTAAAACAGGCTCAAGTACTTCAAATATTACATGAGTTGCGGATTTGGATAAAATGAAAGGTGTGAGAAATATTTTGATCACTTATGAACCACAGGAGGCCTACACTGAAGTAAATCCTACCACCTTTAATAGGTAGTAAAAGTTACAACGATATGGTTAACACATTTGATTGATCATAATGGTAAAACATTGTGTGTGGATATTAGGGTAACGTTGCTTGTGCAATTCGCCACCGGGAATCCTTTATTTGTAAGGTTTTGAGTAGTAAATTGAAAGATACCTGAATTGGGCTTTTGCGGGTTGGAATCATTCCTTTAAAGTGTTCGACATACGTATTGTATGCCATCTCTGATTGAAAATAAATGTCTTTGATGTAAGGAGTGTTGTAATTTAATTTTTAAAACACCCTAAAAATTCTAGTATAGGTTAAACGAAATGCACTGCTGGTAGATCACCTATTTACTTGTTTATATAATTTGTATAAATTATTGAATTTTTATAAAATATACGTTTACTACGAATGGGGGGGATTGACAAACACGAGTAAAAAAAAGTATAATGTGACATTAAAACAAATGTTTATACTTTATATCTAAATAAACCTCTATGTACGGTTGCGGTATGTAGCACTCAATAGGGTCTATGTATTAAATTAAATTAAAATATTATCAATGTTGTACATTTTAAAATGATTCATATAGCCCATTTAATCACATAACTAAAAATAATTTATTATTGTTGTATTTAATCACGTAACTTTTTTACACTTTCAGTAGTACATTCTGTTTCAAACAACTGAAGAAAATGTTTTACAACACAAAAAAATACTATAAAAAATCCAAAAAAGATATATAATTAAAAAGGTTAACAAAGATTGAAATTTAGATTAAATATATTACTTAACAGCAACTTACCGGCAACTGAGAAGTTCACTCATTCACCTGATGAAGCTGACAGGCAACTGACGCTATAGTGGTAAAAATAGTAACCGGTGAAACACTCCACTGTCAGGTCTACGTTCGTGTGGCGTTCTAGAAGTGCCAACTGAAAGAAGAATGCCCAGTTCACGTTCATTTAGCAGAAGAGTGGTCAGTGGGGGCTGAAAAGAACACAACGTCTTAAAACATTCCCAGTGGGCTGATCACCCACTGAAACGTCATTCACGTCACAGCCAATAGCGCAACTTAAATCTCTACTGATTCCACATCACTACAATAAACTACAATATTTACTCTGTAACACTGTTAATTGTGTTTGGAATTCGTTTTTCCTACAGTCACCCGACAAAGTTGGCTTCATTGTACTGTTTATAGTACAGAGAGCTGCTAATTGCTGCATATTTATACTTTGTCGTACGGTTTATACTTTGGGTGCACATCAGGATTCCAACCAAACAACACAAAACAGCGTGGTTTTATTATACACGTAATCCGTGTACGCTTGGAAATAGGTTGGCAACACTTAAAGATAATTTGATCAGCTGATTGACTATTATAACTACGATTTACCTTTCATTTCGTGTTTATAGTTTATGTCCTATTTTCGTTCAACGCTTGGTTTGAACATAACCTATATTTGAACCTATTTGAAAGAATAATTAAGTGGAAAGTGGGACTAACGTATTTAAAATTAATGAACTAAGTGAAAGTGATAGCGAATTATATTATGTGCACACCAGAAGAAATTGCAGAAACTGCTAAACACGTAACTTTAAACCTGTTACTAGAAAACTCCAAACAGAAGTACTAACGAGCTTAAATGAACTGTTTTCCTCATGGTGCGTGAGTAAAAAAGTAACAAAATGGTGTCAGAAAATGTGTTATTGGCATATACAGTACCTACTATTATAAATTAATCGTAACACAATTTAAATTTTGATTGAGGTTATCTTTGGGTTCTAAGGGGAGATCCATAAAGGTTACTGTATTTGAATAAAAAATTATTAAAGTTAAAATGGTACACTTACTATAAAAATACAGTTTTTTAAATAATTGTTTAAGTAAAAAAGGTACAAATATTACAAAATATCGCTCTTTTAATTCAGGAATTAAACTAAATTAGAGTTGGTTAGCCTAATAGTTTCTGTAGACATTTTTAACCCATTACATAAAATGAATAGAACTTCCTTCTCAGTTGGATGTTGAACCATAGATTAACGGAATAGACAAGATATATATGGGGTCACTTTAAGTTAATATAAGTTAAAGTTAATAAAAGTTATATTTCCACCATAGATTAAAGGTGTAAGACTACTTTGATCTAATTTGTTCGCAAATAAATCTTTTGTTTATAATAAAGACCAGGCATAAATATTACATATATAATAATACAATAGCTTGTTTCTTAAAGGTGTTCTTTATGTATAAGCGTGGTTTGCCAAATCTTGGCTAGGAAATTATGTTTTGAAGAATAAAATACCAGGTTTATGGCATCTTATCGAGCTACAGTATTGATCTTATCGAACATTGCTTTAGAACACCAAAAATAACACCCATCTATACAGGGTGACAAAAAAGTCTGGAAACGGCTTGATATCTTTTTAACTAAATTTGTTAGAAAATTCAAACAGTTCACATCAATTTATATGTATGAAAACTACTTTTTGCAAGCATTGCCATTTTTTTACCGTCACCAGGGGACGACCCATGCATGAGAGTTAGGTACATAATTTTTAATGTAAGCATAGGTTGATATGCACATCATTTTAAAGGTCTGGTCAAGTGGAGTTCATTACCGGAAACCGCGTCAAAAAAGGTTCATCCGTTACAAAATGGCAGCAGTCCAAAGTTCTTGCGGAATATACCTGCACAGGCTTTAGTATTGGTAAATACTCGTATTAATCATTAGCTTGAGAGCTGAAATTGTATTTTAATGTCAACTAGCTCATAGACTAAGTTTATTCAATCTTCAAAACAAATTTAACCGGGTTTCAGATTTCCCAGCTAATGTTGACTACGAGTGAACATGGTTGTATTAATAGTCAAAGGTTTAACCTAACCTAAAAAGGTGTTGTACATTGTTTGAAAGGATAATTATTTATACTAGGTGAAACCCGTCGAAATAGACGGTAGGGACCTCCTCGTTTATATGGACGTGTGGCTTCATGGCAACAAATAATGCAAATGAAATAGCAATACGGCATTTTCAAAGAGAAAAACATACTGTAAATTGGCTGTTACGTAAATATTGACGTTTACATGCATTGTTAATCAACGTATCTTATAAATAAAGGATAATATGATCTAGTTTAAAAGGAATATGACCTTTCTGTCCTGACAGTAGCTGCTTAAATAGTATTTACTCTTACAGCCAAAAATATCGTGTTACATTCAATAATGTTACCAACACAGTGAGCCACGGTCCGTAATATAGGCCACTGCAAATAATTTGTCAAGATAGGTACCATTTTAGGCAAGGCTTTTGTGTTTGGATGTTATTAGACACGATAAGAGCACACTGAACTTCTTCTACAGATGAATAACTGTTGGAGAAATATAAGCCGAATCATAAATGTAACAATGCGAGTTTGAGCATTTTGTAACTACTAGTGAACCTGTGCGGCTCAATGCCCCGCAAAATAACATAGGAATTTAGAAAACAAATTCATCGTGTTATATATTGACTCGACGTCGAAAATTAAATACAGTAATCATAAAGCCTTAGAACAGGAGCAGTCCAGCCATTTTCTAGATGTATGTGTTTTATATTTAGTAAATTAATAAGTGTTCAAGTTCAAGTTTGTTATAGGCAGCAAGCAAGGCTATAGGGTAGTTATTTTTTTAAGATTTTGAAAACACATTTAACAAAACATTTTATTATATCAAACCAATAGGTAGCCTATGTAGCATATTTTGGGGGTCATAAAAATGCTGCTTTGAAGAAAGCACACTTTTAAAAATAAACACTAAAAAAACAATGTTTTTATCACAAAAGAACTTCCATGAGTCATAAAGTTACCTTCAGAAAGATTACCCTGGTCAGAGTTTTCCGTAACGAATATGCGTGTCCTATTAAAAGATGTAGCCTTACTTAAAACAACAAATAATATAGTTGCTCATGACTGAAATTGGTCTGGGTAGAACCATGCTGCTCTTTAATTAAAGTGCTTGTACTGCAAATGCCAAAGATAACAGAAATTAGCATCTTTCCATTTTGAAAGGTAAGTTTGTTTTAGACGGGTAAATTTTTATCCTCGAAATCAAAATATGTCGGATTCACTTGTTCCAGTTAAGACTTTACATTCTATTAAGTTGTTAACCATTCTGATCACATGAAGTCTTGTGCCATTAATAAGGCCCTTTTTAGCGAATTTCCCTATAGGGAAGTAGCTATTACCGAAGGTGGCACGGTAAGACCTAGACCCGGGACCGATTTACTTTTTCATTTTGATGTCCCCAGAGGCCAAAAACACCATTCGTTCAAATTTTTATATATGTATATATATACAGGGCCGCCCCGAGGGCTATAGACGCCCGGGGCAAGATTTAAATTTTCGCCCCTCCTAAACAAAGGTATTTCGGGGGTTTGCGTCGATAGAGGGTTCATCGATATCGAACGTTATCCATGTATTTTTTAAATCCTTTACATACAGTATTCAGTTTGTTTAAATATAGGAATGGGTCCACAGACGGTCAATGTAAACAATAATGTTAGTAAATGCACGCTGTTAGCTTAAAAATAACTCTATTATTTACAAAATGCCGAACTTTTGCTAACATAATTTGCCATAAAAGTATATGAAAAAGCATTAGAGACGAAAATCTTTGAAATTGTTTAAAAAAAATGTATACCATTTATTAAGAAACACAACACTTTATTTACAAAAACGTATCATTATAATATTGAAATTATAACAAACAGAACTTATGTAGATAAATCTTTTGGCAATAGATACAACTTTGAAACCATAATACAAGATTAATTTACACCCAATGGAATTTTCCTAGCTTTGGCATTTGCAAAAGAGGTTAAAATGTCTTTAAAGTCTAACTGTTTTGCCGCCTCATTTTCTATCGATAAAATTGCCAATGCATTCAGCTTTTCTTGCGTCATAGTGGATCGCAGATACGTCTTGATGAGTTTTAACTTGCTAAAACTTCGTTCAGCACTTGCTACAGTTAGGGGGATGGTCAGCAATATCCTTAGAGCAATCCACAAGTTTGTAAATAGATCTTTTTGGTCATGTGACTTAATACTCTTTAGCACCTTGAGGGGAGATAACGCTTCATTTGTTTTATGTTCATCATGAACGATGCTTTTCACGTGGATAATTTCATTATACAAGTCATTTCCGTTTATGTCACTAATGTTATCAAATGTAAGAAATTCTTGAAGTTTCAGGCAACACTTCTTCAACTCCTCTTTTTCTGGCAACTTGCTAAGGTCATACAAAAAGCTCCATAAAGAATGGTGCTTTTTCAGCTGTTCAGTACGTCCAGTAAGAGATGTGGTTACACTATCAACAAGGGGCAAAAATACATCCCTATTAAAGAGTTCCTGTGGAGTACCGTTAATTTCATCTGGCCCTTCATAAGAAAACTGTTTCTTTTTCTTCCTTAAAGGCTTTTTCGGGAAAACGGGCTCAGTTCCAATACTTTCGGCAATCTCCTTAGCACAAATGATTGCATCTACAAGCCCTGATTCTCGAAAAGACCCTAGGAAGGCTTGGCAATTATCAAGCAGCCTTTTGGCTGATGTTCAATCAGTCATTTTCCCTTGTAATGTTTTGCTTACAAGATTAACTTGAAACAGAAGATCGTGCCAAACAATTAAACAAGTCAAGAAAGAAAAATCTTCCATATGCGATATCAGAGACTGAGCTTCTGATGCTGTTTTAGGGTCTTCAACACTGTCTGCAAGTTCAATCAATGCTTGTCTAACGTCAGCATACTGGTACCTGATAGCCTGAATGGAAGAAATCCTCGCTTCCCAGCGAGTTTCACAAACTTGTTTAATAGATAGTGATTGGACATGTTCACTCACTATACAATAGCGTTTTGTCGATCCCGCAAATATCGTGTAGATCCTCTGAATTATTCCAAACAGTGAGGTTGACTTAACAGACGACTTTGCACCATCAGATATTACCAGATTCAAACTGTGACTGGTACACGGTGTAAACGAAGCACGAGGATATTCTTTTAAGACTCTAGCCTGAACACCTTTGTTTACACCAGCCATATTAGCACCGTTGTCATAAGCTTGTCCTCGGCAGTCATTCATGTTTAAATGGCAACTTTCAATTTCAGCGAACAACAGCTCTGAGAGAGCTTCTCCAGTTGATTCTTTTGCCACTTTATATCCAATAAAACTTTCTTCAACGGCTACATCACCACTTATTCCATCTTGTTCTGTTACATATCGGATTGTGAGAGATATCTGGTCTTTATGGGTTATATCTGGAGTGCTGTCCAAGATTACAGAAAAATACTTGGATTTATTTATTTTTCTGATTGTAGCCTTCTTTACTTCAGATCCCAAAAGACAAATTAGCTCGTTTTGAATATTATTTCCTAGAAGAGTCACTTGGGAGGAGGCACTAGTTACCCTTCGCAAGTGATCTGACATGACACCATCGAATTGTCCTATCAGCTCGATCAGACCTAAGTAATTGCCGTTATTCTTAGTAAATAGCTTTGAAGATGACCCTCGAAAAGCGATATTATGTTCTGCCAAATATAAGATTATAGCGACAAGGCGCTTAAAAACTTCCTGCCATCTTTCTGTCTCTCTCCTAATTTGGTCCGATAGAGCATGATTCACCGAAATACATTTTTTTAGACGTAGCTCGGCTTCAAACCAGATAGTCATAGTTTTGAAATGCTCTGGTGTGGTTTCGTGTAAACGAAGTCGCTCTGCCAGGTGTTTCCAATCATTAAAACCTGACTTTTGACCAAGTTGTGACTTTGAATTAGGCTCGAAAAGTCGGCAACAGAAGCAGTATACTGAGTTGGTGCCTTCAGAATACACCAACCATTTGCGTTTTACCTTTTCCCCATTTTCCGCACATCGAAATTGGTGTTCATTAGAAAAATGTCTCTTTTGGGCATTTTTTGGATAATCATTATCAGCCTTTAACGGTATAGGCCCTTTTAAAATTAACTCGTCTCTTTCATCTCTATTAATGATATCTGGCCAAGAGGATGGATCTGAATTGATTAGGCCTACGTTGACGGGTTTAGGAGATGAAATCGACAACTTTTCATTCTCATTAATTTTTCTTCAATCAAAACTGAATCTGGAACTGGAAGGACTTCATTAGGTGTACTCACGTTTACTGAGACATGTTCAGGCTCACTAATTATTACAGCCGAAGAACTGGAAGGAGCAAAATAGGATGTAAGCTTTGGGACTTTTTTCAGAAGTGCTTCAGTCGCAGCCTCCTCTTCTCGAACTAACTTGCGTCTTTGCGCTCCAGAAAGTTTTTTAGACATCGTTATTTAAAACAGTCATTCACTTTGTAGTAATCCTACTATAGGCCTAAGGAAATATCACTGTTACATGTTGTACTAATCGTCAAAACCACGTCTTTATTAACAGTTCAAGTTTGCACAACCACTGAGCTAATCGTAACGTAACAACTACAATAGACTAACTCAACTACACTGAACTAAATTTGAGGTTAGAAACGAGCAAGTGTAGGTGCGTGTGGGTGAATGCGCAGTGTGTATGTCTCGGACTCGCAGTATTGCCAACACGGCAGACGTTGATTATATATATATATATATATATATACGTCCGTGAACGCGATAACTTGAGTAATTTTTGTCCGATTTTGATGAAATTTGGTTTAAAGGTGTAAAGCGGGATAAACTTGAATGAGTTCGCGAACCAGCACGATCGGACCATGGGAACGGGGCTTTACGGGGGGTTTTATGGGGTAAAAATTGGTTTTTCTCACTTTTGACCCTCAAAACACAAAATTTCCGGATTTCTCTTTAAACCTTTTTAAAGAGCTTAAAAAAAATAATTTAGTATATACAAGTATTTTTGTTCGATTATTGGTAACGGAGAAAATTAAACAAATCTTAAATTTAAAATTCCCATGTTATTCTTATGGAGAATATTGTCAAATGTTGTAGTTTGCTTGTTTATGGATATATTTTGATCAAACTTGGCAAATTTATTTATTTTGTACTAAGCTATCAATATTTTACTCAAAAACACACTTTATTAGTTTCCTTGTAGCAGCAAACCTAGGTACTCGTTAAACCTAATGTTATTAAAATATATTTAACTGAAAATCAATTCAGACAAATGGAAATTCGCTTAGTCGGCAGGTTTGCTGCGGCGGGGGTATTGATATATTAATATCCCTCATCAATAAAACCAGTGCCCCCTTTTATTAGTCTAATCTGCGTCTTGGCAATCCACTGACCTCTATATTTAAAAACTCAGTTGGATTTTCTAGATGGGTGTCTCCGCCTTCGTCTGTTTTCAAGGACCCACTCTTCTTCCCCTTGGTATACTGACAATTAATTACCTGACTTGTCAAGTTCATGTAGTAATTCAATAATACTGTTAGTTTATAAAGAAAATTAGATAAAAGTTACTTGGCTTGGTGCTTTCATAACTGCAAACTCAAAATACACCCACAAGTAAAAAAAGAATCAAGTTATTGGTAAAAAAAACTATTTTTGTGTAATAACATTATTCACATGAAGTAGATGATTTGTTTGATTTGTCGATCAGCTGTTTAGTTTCAAATGAATTAATAGGTAATGTCAAAGATTTGTGATTTTAAATACATAAATCCACACATTATAGCAAAGTTTTCTAAATAATGTTAACTTATTCTCACCTAAATTTTACTATTCCCAGCATTAAAATAAAGTAGTAAGATCCATTATGGGTAAACTTTAAGGTACACAATCCTTGATTGAAATGGAGTATACATTAAGAGTCATAATACACAGCAATCATTATGTAGTAGACTTTGACTATTTTCAAGTAACAAACATATGTTTCTGTAAATAAAAATTATCTCCCATGTTATTCTTATGGAGAAATACGAAACTTTAAAGGGCCCCAGGGCCTCACTCTCTAATTATTTACCTAAAAAGAAAGTTTCCTGCACAACTTCATGTTACATTCTTTCCAATGACACCGAAAACGTGTCAATCGGTTTAGTAGTTTCGGAGGAGTAATTGTTACAAAAAACTTGCTTGTGTATTAAATAAGTACTAGAGGTCGTCCAGTGGTCGAAAACTCGACCATAAATATGTACGATTGGATTTTTTTAGCTAGAAGCGGTTGAGATATGGTGGAATATCTTTGCGGGTGAACATATTTGGCTATAGGCTGTAGTGAGCGCGATCCATAGTAGTACGGTAATATAGATATAGTATAATAATAGATAGTAGTAACATCAATGGTGTTAGCATTGACTATTGGATACAGAATATGACATCCCATTTATATGGATCAGCTGTCGCCAATTTTTTACTAACAAAGAATGTAGTTGTGTGCGCCAGTCACAGAATGTGCTAGTGTCTAAAATTCTATTTTCTACCTTTTTTGTTACCTACATAGTTGATGGGTCATTACAGTTACTATAGCTCATAATAAGTCGGTCCATCAGTTTGACTTGGTAAAAACCATCGTGTATTCGACAGAAATCAGTAATTTAGATTAGAGCAATCTGTCGGTTTCTCACATCAACTAAGACAAATTTGATTAAAAACCTGGCTACAACTTTAACATGGGGATGGAATGTCTAAGGTGTTAGGTTATATACATCGATGGTGCGATCATGTGTTCAATGTTCCCATGCAAATTTTTGAGGTCAAATCAAAACAAACAAACTGGCATGTTGTCAATTAGGGACAATGTTGTATTACTTACGAAAGAAATTTCATTTAAGATCAAATAAATTGATTTAGTATGTCATTTATTGTCTGATTTATTAGAAAAAATTCAGTATTTAGGCTACTGCATTTTATAAATCAAACTCGAATCTTGCTTCCCTGGCCTATCGTATAACGTTTTCCGAATCATAAATCATCATTATGTCCCAACAGTTTATCATGTGTAACCAGTTACGGCAACTACATTATTCTATTAATATAATGATCAAAATTAAATTTGCAAGATGATTCAATATTTTAATATCTGCTCATGTAAAATTAATCATTTTCAAAGCAACCATCACTTAATTTGAAGGCAATAATTAAATAACCATTTATTAATTAGTTGATTTGGAATAAGTAATCATGTATCTATTTCACACTAAATATTCTCTAATGACAAAGTGATTTTATTACAGTAGAGTAAGTATATTTAACTACTGTCAAATTCCAAAAATATATATGCCAGTTTTTTTGTTTTGATTTAACCTCAAAATTGTACACGTAATGAACACATATAGCATTAAAAAGGTTCATCTTCAATCAAAGGTATTAGGTATTCCACCACAGCTTAACCGATTCTAGCTAAAAATCCAGTTGCACTGTACAGACTTGTTTATTTTTCACCCCACACTGTAAATAAAAATGTGATTAGAGTTTCTAACATTTGTTTTGATTTCTGTTTATATTTCGTTGTTATTTGGTCACCAGCATGGCAACCCATAAAGCCCATGTTAATTTTTTGTTAATTTCAAATTAATTTTTTGTGCTTATTTTTGAGCCTATTTTAATTTATAAAGGGGTTCTGCACACCTACAGGAAAATAGCTTTCTAACGGTATGCGTAGATTTTTCTTACGATGCACAAGAGCTGGGAAAAAAGTTTTAAAAAACCTGCTTGCTTATTAGTGAATGTAGGAAAAAATATAATGAGTAACACGAGCGCAAATGACCTTTGCTCACTAGTTACACAAATAACTATAGAATCGTGGATGCAACAGATTTTGTCGTATATCCATTTATACTCTTACTTAAATTTGAAGTGCAACGATAAGTCGAGGAATAATTACAAGAATGAGTGGCATTGATCAACAATATACTTGTTTTGCAATCATTTAGCGTATAAATAATTTCTCGTGATTTTATATATTTAGATTGAATACACCAAAACTGCATTTACCATTTAATTAAGTAAATAAAACAGTTCATTACCTGAGAAATGAGTTTATTAACACAACCAATACGATATTCATAAATAATAAACCATAGGACTTATTAGTTCTTGCTGATCCACTATATTTACATTTCTTAGAGATTTTCGTTCCATTGAAGACGTTCGTGTGCTCATTGATCCATGGAAGAAATGGACAGATATCCTGAAACATAACCAATAGGGAACTGGAAAACCCGTCATTATAGAAGGTGCAGTAGAACCTCGATAACAAGTCTATATGGATTATCATATAAGACTTCTTACCAAGGTTGACTTCTTAGCGAGATTTACAATAACATGTCATTTAGGACATTATAAATTCAAAGGTATTTTAAGATCAATATCAAGGGGTATCATTATCAAGGGCCTTGTTATCAAAATTCAAATGTGCCAGAAAACAGTGACCTAGGATTACAGTAGTAATAAAGGACAGCAGTATCCCGATTAGAACCATCACAACGCTACTGACTTTTCTCACGAATGAACTACCGATCGTCTGGTTAATACGGGAGCAATATAACCGATAAGCTACCCAGCTCTATAAAATATAAGATAGGGAAAAACAAAAATCCAAACAACTTAAAAAGTTAAACCCAATAGGTAAATTAGTAAGTGAGCATCCACATAAGGTCGGAGTTATCAGAATCAATAGTGATCAGCATCAATCGGGTCGTCAGTTGGAGATCGCTGCAGAAACCATTGTCCTTATTTTGAAGAGGCATCCTCAGTGGTTAGGCCAAGACTATAGTCTCCTCGGTTGACCCCTTGCCTATGTTCTATCTATGTTTCTATGGGGACGATGTCGAAGTTGGACAACGTTAAACGTGGACTACGTTAAAAACAGACACCGACTCAATCAGACAACGATAAAAGCAGGCAACGACGAACCTGGACACATTTTTAAGTTGTCCGGGGGCGGCGTTTCACGACACGACGAAACTGGACACATTCAAATGTGTCCAAGTTTAACGTTGCACGCAAATGACAAACCTGGACACGTTTTTAAGTTGTCCAGGGGTGGCGTTTCACGACACGACGAAACTGGACACATTGAAAAGGTGTCCCAGTTTAACGCTGCGCGCAAACGACGAACCCGGACACTCTTAGTTTTTGAACAGACTGTACACCAGGCTCATCAAATTCTCAGTCTCGCTCGGTTGGTAAACTCTGAATGAGCTTCCTAATACAGAAATGCCGTGATTGTTAATAGAAATGCCGTATTGTTACAAGGCTTCTTTCTAATACACGGTTATGTTGTAGTGACTCATAGTCCGCGAAACACATTGCACATTATAAATTTGGAAATTTAATTGCATGTTGATTTGGTAGTTGTAAATGTTTTCTGGATATTAATAAAAAAATAAGGCCTATGGGGCCTGGGTACACCGTGTCCCAAAAGGATGGATCAAATCAACAGCTTACGTGTTGCTAAGGGTCGTAGAAAAGTTAATTAAGGCTCATTTTAAAGCTGTCATATTTAAGTGATTTTTAGTGCCCTTCAATAGTAATTAGCTGTCCATTTTTTTTTAAATATATATTTACCATAATTATAGAAACGAAATATGTGGAGTGTTGTTGTCTGGGGGGTTGTCCTTGGTTTTTCTATGATTAAACGTATCAGTCGTCAACCTCTAACGTGGATAAACTAACAAAATGATGCAAACAGATGCCTTAGAATTTTAACGTTTTCGTGGTGAAACAGCTGCAATAGAGCAGTCAAATTTATGAATTACTAGCTGTAACCCGCGGGCTTTGCCCCGTTTAACTTCTTAATTTTCAAGATGATCTCGTTTGCATGGCTCAATCACGTCCTGGTTGAAGTTCGTTCGCTACGCTCACTCACCTTTAGGTTGGAGCTCGTTCGCTACGCTCACTCACCTTTAGGTTGGAGCTCGTTCGCTGCGCTCACTTTCCTTCAGGTTAGCTCGTTCGCTACGCTCACTTGCCTTCAGGTTAGCTCGTTCGCTACGCTCACTCGCCTCCAGGTTGAAGTTCGTTCGCTACGCTCACTCACCTTTTGGTTGCAAATTAGCTGTTGTCATAAATGTAAAAGAAATAATAGTGCTGCACCCTGTTGGTAATCCTTGTAACTTTAATGCTATTGAACATCATAGAACAGAACCAACTTGTTTAATTGAAATATCTGTTAAGATTCATTAATTCCATTTCTCATGAGGTTAACATGGAATACTCCAGAGCCACTGGGGCGGAGCCCGAAAGGATTTTTGGGATAAAAATATGCCTATATGTTAATCGGGAATATGAGCTATCATCATGCCGAATTTCAGCCCGATCCGACCAGTATTTTTTGCGTTCACTTGTCACAAACATACATCCATCCATACATCCATACATCTAAACTTTCACATTTATAATATTAGTAAGATTTTATTATGTGTAAATGGATCCTACTAGACTAAACCTATTTCACAATGTGCAGTCTATCGTATCCTACGATCACATATCGTACCTACATAGGTTGAAATAATAATACTGATTCGATTGAGGATTATTTGAACCAAGCAGCAAAATAGCGGTGATACACAATGATAACATATCATGCGTGTATTTGAGATCGTTGGTGAATCCACTACGGATAATACTTCGCAAAACCGTTACGGAACTATAACTACCCCCGCCACAACGAACCTGCAGACTATAAGCTACTTTACTTTTGTCTGACTGTGTTGTCAATAAAATATCTCCTCAACAATGTAATATTTATTCTCTATTTCTATAACATTAGTTTAATGTATGTTGCGTTTAATGTATGAGTTTTTATGTATGTTGCTACAGGGAAGGCTGTAAGGTGTTTTTATAGTTAAATGTTGACAGTATAGTATAAATAAATACATTTTCCAAATTTGATCAAAATTTGTTTATAAACAAGCAAACAACAGTTCACTTATTCTTCATAAGAGTACTCTCCTAGAGCTCTGCCCTGCCTGCCTTAAACGTTTCTACGTTATTCTTATGAATTCGCTTATACGCTTAAATCATTTTAACAGGGTTGGCGTGAGTGTCTTTGGCCATTAAAATATGGCCTCACTACTTTGTAAATATAAAAACGGACGTTAAAAAAATCAAATTTTGTGAGTTTCTCCCAAGTTCCCCAAGTTTTCCCTAATGTTTATCACATACGTCATCCATGAAATAACGAACAGCTGTTAGTTTGAATCAAGGTTATTTCTTCTAGCTGTCATGTTTACATTATGTTGTTTACAAACACCGCAACAATTTCAATCACGTTTTGAAAGAAAATCCAAAACAAGCAAGTTTAAAAAAAAAAATTGTCCTTACATAACGGATTTATCGCAAGTGCAATAATGTGTAACCGCAAATGTAATTAAATAACTTGGCATCATCCAGGTTAGGAACCGGAGATTCTTTGTGTATCAAATTGTTCTTGAGTTTTGATAACCGGGAAAAAGACCTTGAATCAGTGTTGTTTAGGGCTGGGAAATTAACATTTTTTAAATCATTGTCGCCAATAGCTTACAAAAATTAGGTTTCCACTCATTGACGGCGCTTACTAATTTTATATGTACTTTGTTATGGTTAAACGTTAGCAAATTCCTTACCTAATTAAATTCTGCATTTTTGGGCGTATGTCTGTTTGTGACGCATTAATTCCTTTATTACTCAGTGTTTCACGAAAAAGTCAAGAGCACTTTTGTTAATGAAA
Source organism: Macrosteles quadrilineatus (assembly GCF_028750875.1). Lineage (NCBI taxonomy): Eukaryota > Metazoa > Arthropoda > Insecta > Hemiptera > Cicadellidae > Macrosteles > Macrosteles quadrilineatus. The sequence goes on from NW_026542598.1 coordinate 7,934,886, forward strand.
ATGAAAATTTCAAACAGGATAAAGTGTTCAATGGTGAGTTGGAGGTAGTATTTTAACCAGTGAATTCAACTGGCTACACTATCACCGTGCGTGGAACGGGTACATAGCCTAGATAGTTTTAAATAAAGATGACTTACACGTAAAACAAGATATATGTTTTATAGGTTAGCTATAGTTCCAGATTAATAGTTTAATTTACCTTAAACATGATTGTTTTATTTGAGTTAGACATATTTTTAATGAGATTCAGTATAAAAAATAACCTCTTTAACACTCGTATAAATATGCTCCAGACTCAAGAGCATAAAGTAAAGATCATGACATTTTTTGTTTTGCAAATCCTTAAAATCAGCACTGGAAAATACATTATACAGCAGAATACCACATCTTAAAGTGTTCGGAGTGTTTATTTGCAGTTTAATTTATACACAAAAACTTATTCCTAACAGTAGATTTATTATCAGTGAAATTCATTAGTTTTGAATGAAAGTAACCTTTTATTGGCCTAAAACAAAACTGTATGATGTGTCTAACTGGTAGAGGAAATCTGATGTTAAATATAGGCCAATAAACTATAAAATATGAGATTAACCGTTATAACATCAAGTCTTAGGCCTATAATATGTTGCAACTTTAAAAATGATAATACTGTAATGATAACTTAACATTTTTAAATGCAGAATTTTTATGTTGGTAATTTTTACTGTGTCAATAATACGGGTTTATTTAGGCCTACAATGTTTTTCAATTACTTGAGATGAACGAAATACGAATGACTCATTTTTGTGCACGGTCGCACACAAAATGTGTGAAAATGTGCAAATAGCACCGATACTTTTTAAATAAACCTGAATTACTATTTATTTTTTTTAAGTCACGTTTGAAGATAGAAGCTACGTTTCATATTAGTTATGTATGGACAACATATGAAATATTTACCTGCTAATAAATAGAAAGTCTGGATATTAACACACATTCGAATAAAAAATAATGTTATGTAAAATGAAAAGAGGCTTGAAAACCAAACAGATATTTTGAAATAGTCGCCCGAAACTATATTAGGATTGACAACGTAAGACGTATATCTAATCTTATTAATACTGTCATGATTATTTCATTTATATTTAATCTATTATATCCGGAAAATTAAAAATAATAATATTAAGCTATGAAAACAGAAAAATTATAGTTCAACTGATCTGAAAGATATGGCGATTGGCGACGAACATGGACAACGCAAAACAAAGCCTGAGGGATGCATTTTCTATATCTTAAAGGCGGTTTCAGACATATGCGCCAGTCGCCAAGCACAAAATATTACGTTCAGCGATTTAGTTGTCTTGCTATTCACCGATTAAAAAGTAGACTTATACTACACACATGTGTTGTTTTCCGAGCAAGAGTTAGTTTTTCCGTACGGAGGGAATAGAAAATATTCGTTTACTTTTATGTATCCAAAAATACCGACAATTATCAATTATTTAAGATGGGGACGCCACTATGTGCGTATTTTAACCCAAATATGAGTGAAGGATGAGTGTAGGATGAGTGGCGCGATCTTGTAGTCTTGTTAGTGACTAAGGCCGACATGTTCCTTAGACACAGCTGTTAATTAATAGCCCATACAGCTAATGGCAACTAAGGGACCTACAGTTTATAGTGGAATCCGAACCACATTTTTCCTTGTAATTTACGAATTGGTCTAATTATCAGGATAGTACTGCGGATAGTCGTAGTACTCACTAGTGCGGACGTTAATCCACACCAGTGAGCATCGCATCCACAGTGCATCCCTATAAATATCCACAATTCGTGACCTCCTAGTAGCTGGATTACAGGACGACGCCACCCGTCCCAGTCAATGCGCAACACTACGTCACAGTGGTGGATAGTTGTACGAAAATGTAACCGTAAAATCCGAAAACAGCCAGCTTTATTACCTAAAACATGATATGTTTAATATTAACATAATATGGGATATTGCAGTGAATCTATCCACTATAGTGTGACGTCATGAACCTTCAGCATTGTCTGTTGTTCTAGTGGGGCCTTGGTCGAAATCCCAAACAATGGACTTTGACAGGTAGAATGTACAGTCAGGTCCCAAAACAAGAGACTTATGACAAATGTCCAGATTCGTCGTTGCACGACACGACGAAACTGGACACATTCAAATGTGTCCAAGTTTAACGTTGCATGCGAACGACGAACCTGGAAAGGTTTTAAGTTGTCCAGGGGTGGCGTTGCACGACACGACGAAACTGGACACATTCAAATGTGTACAAGTTTAACGTTGCACGCAAACGCCGAACCTGGACACGTTTTTAAGTTGTCCAGGGGTGGCGTTGCACGACACGACGAAACTGGACACATTCAAATGTGTCCAAGTTTAACGTTGCACGCAAACGACAATCCTGGAAACTTAATCTGTCCAACTTTAACGTTGTCCGCGTGTGTCGCTGTCCAAGTTCGGCGCGGTCCCGTTTCTATGATGAGACTAAACGCTCACCTGAAACACACTGAGAGTATTCATGGCTCCGCATTGCATGCGACCCTTAATAGACATATCACAGTTCTTGATGTCGTCTATCCTGACTCCCATCTTGGTCAATCCTCGTAACTTCCCTCCACAGACCAAACCTCCACCAGAATCTCCGGGACACATGCCGTAGTCCAGCTTGGGCTTGGTACAGAGGAACCTGCTGACCTACAACAGACAACATATACTGATTTGTTACAGTAGGAAACATATAATTAAGTTATAATTATTGAACTAATTATTGCAAATCTATCGCCTTAAAAGTTGGTACGTCGGTAGCCCATGTCGTACAGATCAAACTCGAGTAACAGACCAATCAAAGTGGAGAGCGGAAACAGAGGAGGCCGTTAGAAAATGTGAGTAGATCTATTGTAAAAAGTTGTAATTATAACTATCCGAGCACATCCATTGTAAAATATCCTTTATATTAATCAGAAGTATTAATGTTTAACAGATGCCAACAAAGATTTAGTTTATCTGCAGGACAATCATAATATTTTCAAATACTTGCCAATCACAACCTCTTGCCACGTGTTAAACAATTGTATTTACCTTATTCAGTATTTTAGTTAGTTTAGTATACCGATATGTAACTCAGACAATTTATTTTGTATTTCAGAACGAAGATCCTCCTTTTCTTCCCTGAGTATAGATCGTTTTCCATATGATTGTATATGTGCATGTACAGGTACCACTAGCCTAAGAATTTATTATTGTAAAATGGATAATCGTAATTATAGGCTGGTTAACGTGAATGAAAAAATAAATAATTATATGGTGATTTATTCAGATTCTATTATTTCCACAGATCTTGGCTCTCGTCCCTAAAACAAAAACTAGGCCTAACCTAAATTAAAAATTAGTGTAATAGGTCAGTAAACAGTCGGATCACAGTTTGCTGTATCCCATCTTGATGATCTGCATGGCCACTTCTCGTACCTTCCCTCTACAGACCGTCCACCAGAATATCCGGGACACACGCCGTAGTCCAGCTTGGGTTTGATACAGAGGTACCTGCTGGCCTACAACAGACAGCAGACAGATCCAGTTTGGTGTTACCCATCTTGATGATCTGCATGACCACTCCTCGTACCTTCCCTCTACAGACCAAACCTCCACCAGAATATCCGGGACACATGCCGTAACCAGCTTGGGTTTGATACAGAGGTATCTGCTAGTCTGCAACGGACAGGTCACAGGATTACAGTATCTATATCTGAAGCTATTTGAAGCTATCTGAGGCTATTTCTGAAGCCTCATTTTTGAATCTGAAATCTGAACTTTGTAGTGATACAGTTCTTATTCCTTTCGACCCATCAAAACCAGTTATTCTCACAACAGATGCTAGCCCAACTGGAATTGCTCAATTGCATATGCATCCAGAGCATTGACTCAGGCTGAAACCAATTACAGCCAACTTGATAGAGAAGCTCTAGCAATCATCTACGCAGTCACCCATTTTTACAATTACGTTTTTGGTAAAAAATTCACTCTTGTCACCGATAATGAACCATTGTCACATATTTTTCATCCAGGACGTGCTCTGCCACGAATGACATCATCTCGCTTATTGCGTTATTCTTCATTCCTCAGTGGTCTTGACTATACAGTTCGATGCAAGAAAGGGAAAGACAATGAAAACGTGGATTGTTTGTCTCGAAGCCCAGTTCAATCATCAATTTCATCTGAACTAGCATTCGACAAAGAAATAAACACAATCGATGCAGAAACCTTACTTCAAATCTCCAGCACAGTGATAACCGCCGAAACGATAAAAGAAGAAACAGCAAAAGACCCTGAGCTTCAAGTTCTTTTGCATGAACTGAAAAATAGTCGCAAAGATAGCCCTTACATGATCTCAGACAACATACTTTTCTGATCAGATCGAGTCGTAATTCCCAAATGTCTTCAAAATCAAATTCTAAATGAGCTCCATGAATCACACCTCGGAATTACTAAAATGAAACAGCTTGCTATAAGATATGTATATTGGGAAGGTATGGACAAAGACATAGAAAGATTAGTGAAAAGCTGTGAAGCTTGTGCTAAAGTTCGTCACAATCCACCAAAAGCTCCGGTACATCCGTGGGATCAGCCCGATGATAACTGGGAAAGAGTACATATTGATTATGCCGGTCCATTGAATGGAAATTATTTCCTCATGTGTGTAGATGCAAAATCAAAGTGGGCAGCAGTTCGCATTCTTCGAAATGCTCCATCCTCAGCAACGACGATGGCACTACTTGAAAACATTTTCTCAGTCCATTGGTACCCCTCGTTCTTAGTCTCGGACAATGCCACTATATTCAAAAGTGAGGAATTTATCAACTACTGTAAAGAACGTGGGATTTTCAAAAAATTTACTGCTCCTAACCATCCTGCAACAAATGGTCTGGCGGAACGAAACATACAAACTTTAAAGAGAAGACTTATTGCTGCTGCCGATGATCCAACCCCAATTACCACAAAGCTACAAAACATTATGTTCAGATATCGAGCAACACCTTTGGCATCAGGCAAGACTCCAGCAGGAGTTGTATTTTAACAGGAAGATTCGGATTAGACTTGACACACTTCTCCCTAACCCAAAGGCAAAACTTCCATCAAAATCGATTGCTCCTCTTCGCGTCCGCTCTCTTAAAGTGGGGGAGAGGGTTCAGGCAAGAGTTCGCCTGGGAAATAAAGACATATGGCAGTTTGGTACAGTCAAGAGAAAATTAGGTCAATACCATTACATTGTTGAATTGGATTCTGGACGAAGTTTAAAACGACACATAAATTAATTGATTTTGACTCTTGTATCCAAGAAGAAAGTTACCTTTACAACACAAATAAACAAGATAGTTCTGTTGTCCCAAGACGGATACCTATTATAGACCGTCAAGCACCACCACAAGAGATCCACCCAGAGTCTGAATCAAGTTCAAACAATCCAACAGAACTAGACGGTACTCTAAGGGAAGAAAATCTAGACAGACCTCAAGCCACAGAACAAAAAGAAAACAAATTAACTCGTCCTTCCAGACAGCGCAAGGTTCCGTCCAGCGAACACATAACAAAATAGAAGCGCTACTCGGAGCGCAGGAGCGTGGCAGTCTTACTAGCCGGCGAAACGGACAAAGATGGCGGCGCCTACCAGTCGGGGAAATAAATATGTGCACTCGAGTTTGAGCCTAAATATCTCAGAGATAAATAATCCAATTTTGTTGAAACAAAAATTAAATATAAGCTGGTTTAAATACATTTTACGTGGTAGAAATAAAAAAAATCCGTTTACCAGAAAAATTTATATTGTTGAAAGATCCTAAAAAGTACAGGGTTTTAAGAAACTCTGCACTAAAACTGAAGTTTAAAATTTTATTGTAAACAAACCACTGAGCCAATCAGCCTGCAATTTGCGGGAGAAATTTTTGTTTACAAATATATATCTGTTTAAAAAACACTTTGTTCGCATTATTAATCTGTCATAATCGTGTTATTTCTTGTGTCACGACAAACACGATGAAATTTTGACCGAAAGTTTTAGCGTCTTATTAACGATGTTAGCATACGTTTTAAAAATAAACATCAGCATAAAAACTATCGTGAGTAAAACATTTTAAATGCATGGAACTGTTAACAATAAATCTACCAATAAGCCATACAAATTTCAGAATGATTGGCTTAGTGGTTTGTTTACAATTAAGTTTTAAACTTGAGTGTTAGTGCAGAGTTTCTTAAAAACCGGTACTTTTTAGAATCTTTCATCTATAAAAATTTTTCTGGTAAACGGAAATTTTTTAATTGTTACCACGTAAAATGTATTTAAACCAGTTTATATTTAATTTTTGTATCAACAAAATCGGATAATTAATCTCAAGAGATATTTAGGCTCAAACTCAAGCACATATTTATTTCCCCGACAGTAGTCCCGGCGTATGCAGCGCGCTAGTCGTCTGCTATGCTTGATGAGAATAGGGTAGATATAAAAGTTAATGATATTAGTGTAGAGAACAATGTAATTGAGGTCTTGACGAACAAAGTACTTGGACAATGTGTAGGAGTAAATTTGTTTCCAAATAGTACATATTTCTTAGGATATGAAACGATATGGACAAAAATCATTTTTGTTTAGTACCTAATTAAAATTATTGCTCAAAAATATTTCAATGTTAGAGTTCACTATTACTGTAAAATAAATAACGAAAGTCTTCACAAAAATAAAATCAGGCAACATCTCAATAAAACTGTAATTTTTCTGGGACAATAAATTTAGTGTAATTGTACAAATATATTTGGGAAGTTTAATTTATCTTACAGAATTATCTTTAGTTTATCTTGATTGATATTGAAAGCTAATTAGTCCTTAAAAAGTTGTGCTAAACGGTTGAAAACTCTACATAGACAATATATTTGAAAATTTCTTTGATATATACAATATTACAGTACAACAGTATAAAACATTAAAACACTGCACGCTAAAATGAATAGACGACGGCCCGGCGGCGCAGCGGGCGTGGCGCGGAGCAGCGGCAATGGATCCCTTTTGTACCTGATTTTTTAGAAAACCGAACATGATAAAAAATTTTGGTGAATCGGATAGTTAAATTTGGTTATTTATCCACAACTTTCCCGCTGACGAAATTTCTCTGACCAAAAAATAAAAAAAATCCTCGCAATACAACTTTTTCATGTCTGAATCTGAAAAATTAAACTACATAAGTATTAAACATATTTATAACTCAATTACTATCATAACTAATAATTTTATAATAACACCATCGTTTTCCTCAGTATCATATCTACAAGTGTGCAAAATTTCAGAATTTTTTTTCAACTATTAACTAGAGGACCCATGCTGCTCCGCAGCGTTAAAATAATTATTATATCCGAGAAATAATCAAATTTATAATTTTTTATTGAGTAATACGGTATCTTGAGCTTAACTGATTCAAACAATCAATAGCTCAATTTAAATCCTATAATTTACTGATTATTTTGTGTCTAAAACATATAAAAAAACAGGAGAACAATACTGGAGATATTGATTTTTAGTCCAGTCAAGGAATGAGGTGTAGAGTGCGTGAGCAGGTAACTAAGCGATTCCTTCAGAAACTTGTTCAGTGGGCTTAGGGTGTTAACATATCAAAAGTCCTGACTCCTAGGTGGTGTGCCAGGGGGTGGAGGGGGGAAAAAGGGGGGGGGGAAAGGTACGCATTTTGGGTTTTTTGATTATATCTCGAAAACTATCAACTTTTTGTATACTATAGTAAATTATAAAATTGAAGAAGATTAAATTTTCTACAAGAAAAGTATATAATGTGTTTATTTTGGTTCAACAGATTACGAGTTATAACTCATTTAATTGATATCTTATTAAAATACTCCTTCCATAAGAAACACATGTAAATTATCCGCCCAAAGGAAATATAAATGATATTATGGAAATCTTGACAAAATTTCCAGTAATTTGACACTTTAATCATTAAAATTGATCCAAAATTAAGGCGAGGGCGAGGTAACAAAATGTCGAGTTTTGGTGTTTTTTTTATTGGAAATATAAAAAAAACCTTAAATCATCCTATTTTTAAACGCTCACCCTCGCTTTAATTTTTGACAAAATTTCATGATTAAAGTGTCAAATTACTGGAAATTTTGTCAAGATTTCCAGAATATCAGTTATATTTCCTTTGGGCGGATAGGATTCGCCCCATTTCGCATACTAATTTACATGTATTTCTTATGGAAGGAGTATTTTAATAAGATATCAATTAAATAAGTTATAACTCGTAATCTGTTGAACCAAAATAAACACATTATATACTTTTCTTGTAGAAAATTTAATCTTCTTCAATTTTATTATTTACTATAGTATACAAAAAGTTGATAGTTTTCGAGATATAATCAAAAAACCCAAAATGCGTACCTTTCCCCCCCCCCCTTTTTCCCCCCTCCACCCCCTGGCTCACCACCTAGGAGTCAGGACTTTTGATATGTTAACACCCTAAGCCCCCTGAACAAGTTTCTGAAGGAATCGCTTAGTTACCTGCTCACGCACTCTACACCTACTTTTGGATCATTCATTGACTGGACTATTTTAACCCTATTAAAACATTATGAAAAATAATTTTTATATTGGTTATTCACCTTGCATTTGCTTGAAACTCGTCGGATTTGAATAACTTAAATGAAAGCCAGTATTTAACTGAAGGTTCTTCGACTAAAATATATGGGATTATAAATCTATAACTGGTAAAGGTACATCTTTATTTGAAGTAAGAAATATAAAATAAATAAAATTACCTATGTGTTCTGGTCGTGTAATACTGTAGGTAAATATTTGTAGATGATTGGTGGCAAATTTGTGCGTGCATACCTTCAATTCGAGACCTCAATCATGAAAATCGGTCGGGTAGAAGAGCCCAACGAACTCGGCAAAGAAAAGCCAAATTTAACTCCCATAAGAAATACATGTGGAGCAAATTTCGTTTACGTATAAGCCTAGTGGGATTATAGATAAATATATGCCGATGCTTGATGGCAAATCTGTGCGTGCATACCTTCGATTTGAGACCTCAATCATGAAAATCGGTCGGGTAGAAGAGCCAAACGAACTCGGCAAAGAAAAGCCAAATTTAACTCCCATAAGAAATACATGGGGAGCAAATTTCGTTTACGTATAAGCCTAGTGGGATTATAGATAAATATATGCCGATGCTTGATGGCAAATCTGTGCGTGCATACCTTCAATTTCAGACCTCAATCATGAAAATCGGTCGGGTCGAAGAGCCAAACGAACTCGGCAAAGAAAAATCAAATTTAACTCCCATAAGAAATACATGGGGAGCAAATTTCGTTTACGTATGAACCGAGTAATACTATAGATAATTATATGCCGATACTTGATGGCAAATTCGTGCGTGCATACCTTCAATTTGAGACCTCAATCATGAAAATCAGTCGGGTAGAAGAGCCCATCGAACTCGGCAAAGAAAAGCCAAATTTAACTCCCATAAGAAATACACGGGGAGCAAATTTCGTTTACGTATAAACTGAGTGGGATTATAGATAAATATATGCCGATGCTTGATGGCAAATCTGTGCGTGCATACCTTCAATTTCAGACCTCAATCATGAAAATCGGTCGGGTAAAAGAGCCAAACGAACTCGGCAAAGAAAACCCAAATTTAACTCCCATAAGAAATACATGGGGAGCAAATTTCGTTTACGTATAAACCGAGTAATACTATAGATAATTTATATGTCGATGCTTGATGGCAAATCTGTGCGTGCATACCTTCAATTTGAGACCTCAATCATGAAAATCGGTCGGGTAGAAGAGCCAAACGAACTCGGAAAAGAAAAACCAAATTTTTTTAATATATAAGATGTTGTTTATGATCGTGTATTTGTCGCGGGGTTTTTAATGCGAACTGAGCTCGCGGGTCTTGGATTCAGGCTGTATGACGGACCAAGATGGCGGATTATTTGGCCACACTTTCAGTGCATTTGGTTAAACGCCGTGTCCTCTCTATTATTATTATTATTATGTGCTCGCTGGTTCCGTCCTATCTTAGTTGCTCTCCAGTGATTAAGTGGGGGAGATTGTTATGAACATATGAATCAGTTGTTACCATAGCAACCAAAATGTTAATCATCAAATGCTGTTTACTTTTCAATTCTGATCTTTAATATAACACAGTTACTTCTATTTCAACACTCTGTCTTTTTATATTCTAATATTTCCACTCGAAAGTCATCTCAATTACTAACTTTATTTAATGACGGGTTCACTTTAACATGTAGATTATATACTGAATGCCCGTAAAATCCTTGGAAATCGTCCTTATTCCTGCATTCGTCCTCCTTGTTAAGCCTTACCTTCTTGTTTTCCGATACATTTTGAACACGATAACCTCTTATTATTTTCCCAGCGTGCTCAACTTGCATATTCGATCTTTGTAGAGATATATAAAGCATGATCACAGAGAGAGTTAAGAATAAAACACGCAGGCTTTATTTAAAATTTGTAAATTGGCAACCAATATTTATGGCACATTTTATAACATAAAATTTGTAACAAAGAATTTCAAGATTTGGCCAAATTGTTTTTATTTTAATTTAAAAACAATAACAATGACCATATGACTTTCATGTTGAACTTGGATTTTATCACCCTTTTACCCTTTTTTTTTGTTAATAGGATATTAATCGTCAGGGCCTAAACACTGGAAAATAAGCGAGAGTTGAAAGACACCTTTTGCCCGTGTGATGAACTATTTATCGTCATAACGCACCATTAATTAAATAAACTATGTTAAAAAAATTAAATAGTTTTAATAATTTAAAACTTGAACTCTCAAAACCACTTCCAGCTTGTTTTAAATTCAATTTGCTACCGCAATGGAAACAAGCAGCTGTTTAGTAAATGATGCAATCGTTTCGTCATTACTACTGTGCTATTGTACATTATACCATCCATGATTACTAGAAAAAACCCGGTATGGATCATAAACATCAACAAATGACGTTTTTGGCCCGAAAATAAACATGATTTAACATTGGTTAAATGGAACTGCTAAAACATATGTTCAATGCTATTAGTATAGGATTCGGGCCAACAACGTCATTTTGTTTATGTTTATGATCCATACCGGGTTTTTTTCTAGTAATCGTGATACCATCGATACTTCGAACTATTTACAATACGGAAACAATTATCTACAATCGATAAAACATCGATACATATTGCTGATTCTTACCATACTCCCTTGGAGCTAAAAACGATTAACAAAACTGCTACTTTTGACCCACAACGCATGCATTAAAACGGCTGTTTTTGCTGCAGTATGACGGACAACAAATTTGTACTGTCAAAAACTACTATTATCAATTTCGTTCAACCATTGACTATTATAGTTTTATACTTTAATACTTTCTTATTAAATGGCGACCATATAAAGTAGGTATTTTAGGCCAAGTATGAATGGAGATAAGTGTAGGATGAGTGGCGCGATGTTCGACCATTAGATATCCATATGATATTGAAATGGACGAATCTTGAGAACGAGCCGGTTTTAGCGTCTCCTGTTTTGTAATGAAGCTTAAATGCGTTGATATAGACTATATTTTATATATTCTTTTAATGGTAAAAATTACAGTGTGATTTGTAATTTTTGGTTATAATACTAAACTAAAGGAAGCATCGGCAAAATATAGTCGTTATATGTGTACTGTACGATATAATCTAAACGTGAGTAAATGTAACCCGACATACCAAAATATCTTAACAGACTTCGCAAAGGTTTAATATCGAATTTTGAATAGCCTAGATGCAATTTCAAGTTCCATTATCTTAACCGGTCTCAAATAAATAAAAAAATGTTATCAAAACTCAGCTGTGAAACGTATTGCCGATGTCAGTTGTAACGAGTCAAAATGTTTTCACCGCATTAACATTGTAATGAATAAAATATTGAACCATTTACAAACTCTACGAAGCTTACAATTTCAAAAGTAAAAGAGTTGTTTTATAAAGTCTTCTATCTATAGGCCTACTTAAAATACTCTTCACAAGTGCCCAATGAAACAGAATAAGCTAGCTTAAATGATTTAAAAACTATCAGTGACAGACTTTCGAACTTTAAAAACTACATCAACAATGCGAATTCAAAAATATATCATTAAGAAATTTTTACCAAATTAAATTTGGACTTTCGTATACCATTTACATTTACTTTAAGACTACACTAGACCCACACACTTACTTACCGCCTCTGATCCAAATAGCATGCGCAGATAGAACGAGCAGAGGCAAGGGCTTTTAATATCCAGATGAGTCGTCTTCCTGTAGGCATCGTCCTTGTTCTTCTCTCCCATCTGAACAACACCAAATCCCGTAAAAACACACGTCGTATATCCATGGTAACTCTCCATCCAAGGTGTCGTGGTCAGCTGTATCGTGCTCACAGCCCGCGTAAAGTTGAACTTTCCCTCCACTTTGATCAGCCCCACGTCAAAATCTCCTCCCACATACCGAGGATGAATGATAAAACTAGAGGATAGGGACAGCTGGGCTGTAGGAGGCAAGGGGCCTGTTCCATTTATGAATTTTTTTAACTCCTCCATCGAGTGACCCCCGGCATATACCATAAATTCGTCACCCTCAACGAGGCAATGTGCCGCTGTCAAGACCCATTCCTCAGTTATGATCGAACCTGTGCACGGACCTACCACTTTACCGCCTCGTAATACGATGACGAGCACAGAATACGGGTATTGCTCTGGTTCTGTCAGGTTGTAAGAATCTTCTCTTCTTCTCCAGTCGAAAGTGTCTAGGTATTCACTGTTTTCACTGTTAAACTGCGAGTCGTGCAAGATTTTCTGTTCTTTTTTGCTGTCGAATTGACATTTTTCAGTGGGATGAGTCAAATTGTTCAAATTTTCATCTTCGTTAAAATATGCAGTTGGCTTACTCTGCAAACCTTCTGTTTGGTTGACGTTGAATTCAGTGTCTTCCGTGTGCCCAACGTCTGAGCGATGCATAGCGATATCTACGTTTTGACCATTATTGAAAGACCCTTCGGGTTCTGCTTGGATGACGTCTGATTCAAATGTTGCTTCATGCATATCATTTTTAGATGTCGTTGTAACTCCGTCTTTAACGACTTTGCTAGGAATCTTAATTTGGTTGAAGACAATCTTTTTTGTCTTGTTGACTTTAAAATGCACTAATTTTGTGTTCTCTAGACTTGTAGAATTTGTTACAGGTACATCTTGAGTTCTCTCCAAAGCATAAACAATGGGCATATCCTTAACATCTTTAGTAAAATTGCTATCAGTACTTCGGTTGGTATTTAATAGATATGTTTCATCGTTAGAATGGTTGGTTCCTGTTGATAAAGTTTGGGTCTGTTCTCCATTTGTTTCCCCGGCTACATTTTGGTTAAATACGACTATTGTTTGAAAATAGAAAATAAATAATCCAAGTATCAATTCCATTGATGATTTTGAAACCGAAACAACACAATTTTGAATTTAATGCAAAAGTTTAGGAGTATTTATGTTTGTTTACTAATATTGTATAAAACGTTGACATGTGATCAAATTGACAGACTGAACAATTTGAATTAGCCATAGCCATAGATTAATCATAGTCCCTTGTATTGGTTAGTCCATGCCATAGGTCATCAGTTAGCTAATGAATGTACATGTACATATGAATCTCCAAGTATTCGATTATGAGAATATTTTTGAGCGGAGCGAGCGAAGCGAGCGAAGCTCTTATACGTCGACTATTAAACGTTGTAATACGCAAACTCCTCCTATACGGCTGAATCAATCGTTTTCAAATTTTGCATGGTGTTAAAGACCATATCAGTGAGTGCCAACATCTATATGGCGTTAAAAAGTCTCTCAGGAATCCGCCCCATTGGGTCTCAAAGTTTCAATGTAATCCTTATGGAAGCAGTATTTGAAAAATAAACAAAGACTTATGACATATGATCAGCTGTTGACTTTTAAATGCAGTAGATAAAGAAATAGCTGATAGCATTATTCCCCAGATATTAGAACATAAACTGTATGGATCATAAATATAATCAAATGGCGACACTAGCTTGAGGTCCGTGACGTATGAAGTGGTAAAGGAAGTAGTAAAGGCGAGCAGTCTGGAGTGTGAAAACTGTTCATGACGATCAGATTAAGGTATCTGCATTCCTAAAATTCTATGGGAAGGGAGGAAAACAGGTCCGTGACGTAGGAAGTGGTGAAGGAAGTAGTCAAGGCGAGCTGTCCGGAGTGTGGGAACTGTTTATGATGATTAGATCAAGGTATCTACAATCCTAAACTTCTATGGGAAGGGAGGAAAACAGGTCCGCGACGTAGGAAGTGGTGAAGGAAGTTGTAAAAGCAAGCAGTCTGGAGTGTGGTTGTTTATGACGATTAGATTAAGGTATATGCATTCCTAAAATTCTATGGGAAGGAAGGAAAACAGGTCCGCGACGTAGGAAGTGGTGAAGGAAGTAGTAAAGACGAGCAGTCTGAAGTGTGGAAACTGTTTATGACGATTAGATTAAGGTATGTCCATTCCTAAAATTATATGTGAAGGGAGGAAAACAGGTCCGCGACGTAGGAAGTGGTGAAGGAAGTAGTAAAGGCGAGCAGTCTAGAGTGTGGAAACTGTTTATGACGATTAAATTAAGATACCTGCATTCCTAAAGTTTTATGGGAAGGGAGGAAAACAGGTCCGTGACGTAGGAAGTGGTGAAGGAAGTAGTCAAGGCGAGCTGTCCGGTATGTGGGAACTGTTTATGACGATTAGATTAAGGTATCTGCAATCCTAAAATGCTACGGAAAGGAAGGGAACAGTTCTGTGATGTAGGAAGTGGTGAAGGAAGTAGTAAAGGCGAGTTGTTCGGAGTGTGGGATCCGTTTATGACGATTAGATTTAGGTATCTACAATCTTAAAATGCTATGGGAAGAGAGGGAAACAGATTCTTGACGTAGGAAGAGGTGAAAGAAGTAGTAAGGTGAGCAGTGTGGAGTGTGGGAACTGGAAACAATTTGTAGCAGTTTTAATGTATCTTCAATGCTGAAATGCTATGAGAAAGGGACGGAAGCATGCCCACGACATAGGAAATGGCGAAAGAAGTAGTAAAGGCTAGCAGTACGGAGAGTGGGAATGTTTGTGGCAATTAGATTAACGTATCTAAAATACTAAAATGCTATGGAAAGTGATGAATACAGGTCCACGACGTAGGAAGTGACTTAGGAAGTAGTTAAGTATGAGCATCAGCATAGTGTGAGATCCGTCTGTGGCAGTTAGCTTAATGTATCTTCAATACTAAAATGCTATGAGAAGGGAAGGAAACAGGCCCCACGACGTAGGAAGTGGTGAAGGAAGTAGTAAAGGCTGGCAGTGCAGAGTGGGGAAACCGTTTGGGCAGTTAGATAAATGAATCTGTAATACTTAAATGCTATGAGAAAGGAAGGAAACAGGTCCATGACGTATTAAATGGTAAAGGAAGTAGTAAGGCTAGCAGTGCAGAGTGTGGGAACTGTCTTTGGCAATTACATTAATGTATGTGCAATCCTAAAATGCTATGGGAAGAGAGGGGAACAGGTCCACCACGTAGGGTGTGGTGAAGGAAGTAGTAAAGGTGAGCAGTGTTGAGTTTGGGAATGGATTAATGTATCTGCAATGCTAAAATGCTATGGGAAGAGACTGTAGACTGTATGTTAAAATGATTACGAAGCACGAATTGATACAAATATTTTCGATACATGCAATCGTTTACAATCGACATTTACAACTGAGTTGACAACAGCTGTTTTTTACTCCATAGAGGCTAAATACAATTTGTACTCCCTAAATTTTAAAAATGTACTTTAGACCCACAACGCATGCATTAAAAACTACTGTTTTTACTGAAGTATGACAAAAACAATATAATATGAATCCTTGATGACTCCGCTCAACTTCGTGGATGCCTCTGCGAACGCCACCTAGTACCATAGTACTGCATTCGTTCTGCTGACCGTCGGTGATATGTGTACTGTGTAGACAGTGTGTGCATTGGCTACCCCGCCGATTGTGAGTGATGATCTTGCATTTTCGTATTGGATTGATAACTGGACAACTGATTAGTTATAGTACTCGCATGACAATCAAAAGGTTGTCAGTTAAATCATGAGGAACGTCAATTGCTTTAATATGGTTCGAAACTAGGCCCAGATATCCTTGATTTGTGGGTTTTAATAAACGTCTGGTTTAGATTAGTTCAGTTTAACTTAGTTTTGTTTATGATAGGCCTCATAACAAATAAGGAAATAGGCTTCAATTAATCAAAAGACGTTTTGTACAGGAACGATGGATTTCCCTTCTATTGATAACTGTTGGAAATCCATTACGTATATTACCGATGACTTTGGTTAATTAATCGACAAGAAGTTAAGACTGTTGTTGACTGAGATTTGGTTTATTTGCCCATACAAATGTCATTGCCGTTACGCGCAGAATAAGCGTAGCCTAACACTAGTTAAGTAAATAAATAAAACAGTTCATTACCTGAGAAATGAGTTTATTAAAACACTCAATACGATATTAATAAATAATAAACCATAGGAGTTATTATTTCGTGCTGATCCACTATATTTACATTTCTTCGAGATTTTCGTTCCATTGAAGACGTTCGTGTGCTCATTGATCCATGGAAGAAATGGACAGATATCCTGAAACATAATCAATATGGGACTGGAAAAATGTCATTATAGAAGGTGCAGTAGAACCTCTATAGCAAGCCTCTAGGGATTATCATATACGATTTCTTATCAAGGTTGACTTCTTAGCGAGATTTACAATAACATGTCTTTTAGGGCATTATAGATTCAAAGGTATTTTAAGATCAATTCAAATAATAAACCAAAATTCAAAAATTCAAATGTGCCAGAAAACAGTGACCTAGGATTACAGTAGTAATAACGGACAGCAGTATCCCGATTAGAACCATCACAACGCTACTGACTTTTCTCAGGAATGAACTACCGATCGCCTGGTTAATACGCGAGCAATATAACCGATAAGCTACCCAGCTCTATAAAATATAAGATAGGGAAAAACAAAAATCCAAACAACTTAAAAAATTAAACCCAATAGGTAAATTAGTAAGTGAGCATCCTCATAAGGTCGGAGTTATCAGAATCAATAGTGATCAGCATCAATCGGGTCGTCAGTTGGAGATCGCTGCAGAAACCATTGTCCTTATTTTGAAGAGACATCCTCAGTGGTTAGGCCAAGACTACAGTCTCCTCGGTTGACGCCTAGCCTATGTTCTATCTATGTTTCTATGATGAGACTAAACACTCACCTGAAACACACTGAGAGTATTCATGCCTCCGCATTGCATGTCACCTAAAATAGACAGATCACAGTACTTTGTGTTGCCCATCTTGATCATCTGCATGGCCACTCCTCGTACCTTCCCTCCACAGACCAAACCTCCACCAGAATCTCCAGGACACACTCCGTAGTCCAGCTTGGGTTTGGTACAGAGGTACCTGCTGGCCTACAACAGACAGGTCACAGGATTATCTACCAGTTACTTATTCTACTTTAAAAAATCAATAACACACACTTTCCAAGGGGCTCTTTACCTTACTGAAACTAACGAATTGAAACGATTTAACCATCTGCATTACAATAGTCTCCCAACAGCCTGATTTAATTTTAAAACTGTACTTTTTCCTCTTCGTGTCGTCATCACTGCGAGTGTTGTCTTCGACTACGCCAAACCCCGTCAGTTCGCATGCGGCCCATCCTTTAAAAGACTGCTTGAACGGAGTTGTCGTCAGGTTGATCGGAGTAGCAGCCTCGTTCCAAACAAACTTCTCATCCACTCTAATAAGCCCTACGTCTCCATCGCCCTTTTCACTCTCATAGTTTGGGTGAATTATCAACTATGCGCTCTTCACCAGTTGTGCTGTTTCTGGAAGCTGGTCTTCGCCACTTGCGTAGTCTTCGAACTCCTGGAGAGAGTTCCCTCCGGCGTAGACAATAACTCCGTCTACTTCTCTACTTCGTCCAGACAGTGCGCCGCCGTCAACACCCACTCTTCTGATATAATCGTTCCTGTACAGATGCCCTGCTCGTCATTCCCATTCTTAACTAGTATCAGAAGCACAGAGAAAGGGAAGTCTTCAGCATACGTTAATTCGTACTCGTCCTTCTCCTCCTCTTCATGTTTCTTTTTCTTTTTTACTTTCAATACATTTACATCGTCGTTTTCTCCAACGTTTTCTTCGGGACTAGTTTTAAATACTGAGTTTTGTTCATTTATCGTTCTCTTTACTTTGTGTTTGTTACGAGTTTTATTTGTAAGCCTAAAGTGGTCTGGTAGCTTGACATTTGTTATGTCACTAACTTTATTTAATGAAGGGTACACTTTAACATGTAGATTATATACTGGATGTCCGTAAAATCCTTGGAAATCGTCCTTATTCCTGCTTTCGTCCTCTTTGTCAAGCCTTACCTTCTTGTTTTCCGATACATTTTGAACACGATAACCTCTTATTACTTTCCTAGCGTGCTCAACTTGCATATTCGATCTTTGTAGATATATATAAAGCATGATCACAGAGAGAGTTAAGAGTAAAACACGCAGGATTTATTTAAAATTTGCAAATTAGCAACCAATATTTACGGCACATTTTAAAACATTGAATTTGTAAAAAAGAATTTCAAGATTTGGCCAAATTGTGTTTACTTTAATTTAAAAACAATAACAACAACCATATGTAAAAACTACCAGTTGCAGACTTTTTAACTTACCTACATCAATAATGCGACTTTAAAAATATATCATCCTACTAATCCTACTAATATTATAAATGAGATAGTTTGGATTTATGGATGTATGTATGTTTGTGACAAGTAAACGCGAAAAATACTAGTCGTATTGGGCTGAAATTTGGCATGATGATAGCTCACATACCCGATTAACATATAGGTATACTATGATAGTGGTTTAAATACCTTATTCTTGCAATCCAATTGTTGTCTTCACAACTAGTTTCAACCTGCTAGGAGGTCATCATCAGGTGAGTACAAGGATGATATTACTTCATATGAAGGTCGTCAGTAACAGTTTTTTCACATTCACACAAACACACGACGAATAAACACATAGTGCGCACACATATACGGCCGATAAAAACATTTAACTCGACAAGCGGACCCGTGTTGATAATGCGGAAGTTGCGTCTAGACTGTAGGGTAAACAGCTGGTCAAGCATCACGCGCATTTTCTTATCGCTCGTCAGTTCCATTCCCATTGTCTCTGCCCTCCCCTTCCCTCTCCAGTATTTCTATTGCAGTGTTGTATATGACGTTTGAATTAAAATAAAGTTGGTCGTTTAAAACATTATCCATGTCTGATTTGACGGCTCTATATATCTCGAATTCTTCCAGGGTGTTAATTTTAAACTTGTCCTGTGACGTATGTTTGTCCTGGTTGTATGGTTGTCCGTACATACGTCACAGGACAAGTTTAAAATTAACACCCTGGAAGAATTCGAGATATATAGAGCCGTCAAATCAGACATGGATAATGTTTTAAACGACCAACTTTATTTTAATTCAAACGTCATATACAACACTGCAATAGAAATACTGGAGAGGGAAGGGGAGGGCAGAGACAATGGGAATGGAACTGACGAGCGATAAGAAAATGCGCGTGATGCTTGACCAGCTGTTTACCCTACAGTCTAGACGCAACTTCCGCATTATCAACACGGGTCCGCTTGTCGAGTTAAATGTTTTTATCGGCCGTATATGTGTGCGCACTATGTGTTTATTCGTCGTGTGTTTGTGTGAATGTGAAAAAACTGTTACTGACGACCTTCATATGAAGTAATATCATCCTTGTACTCACCTGATGATGACCTCCTAGCAGGTTGAAACTAGTTGTGAAGACAACAATTGGATTGCAAGAATAAGGTATTTAAACCACTATCATAGTTATTATACGCAATCTGGAGGCTACTCACACCACAATGAATATAGGTATACTCTTATTTCAAAAATCCTTTCGGGCTCCACCCAAGTGGCTCTGCAGTTTCCAATGTTAACCTTATGAGTATTCATATTTAAAGGGAACGAGCTGTTGGCCCGTTCTACGTACGGGAATCGAGTAGACAATTAAAACTGAATATAATTCAGAACAGCTAGTTTACAGCTTGGTGGCCGATTCACACACACTGGCTTTGAGTACAGTAGCTACATACCACCATCCACTGCATAGGACTACTATCACTTACCGTACCTTATTTTACCACCTTGGCGACTGAAACCTCTAAAATGATCCTGGCCTCCCGTTCTCTTCTATCCCCTGCTATTTGTGGATGACAGGAAGACAGGAAGATACCAGTCTGAAGATGTCTTTCATTACTTGGTCTTCCAAGTGGTCGTCTACCTTGTAGTACTCCTTGGAATACACTTTTAAAAGTTGAAGTATCTTCTCTCCGCCATGCCAAGCCTGCCCAGCCCATCCGAGATCCGAGTCTTTTGGTCTACTTTTGGAATGTATCCCTTTATCAAGTTTCTGAATCATACAGTATTACTGGGATGGCTACGATATGGTATGAATCGATTTTGGTTTCTACTGACACCCTGCAGCTTACTGGTCAGTTTTCTGGAGACCTACTACACCGGTTGACATTTTCATGTGTACTGTATGCAGTCATACTTATAATCATACATGTAGAAAAAGATGTATCAACATGTAAACCACTTATATCTTAAAGGATTAAGCACTAGCACTTAGACGGATTGCATTTCTGATAAAACTTGGTTATACGTTTAAAATGTTTTGTTCAAAATTACACAATCTCCTGATAACATAGATCTTTTACGGTAGAAAATAAACAGCATTTCAAAGTAAAATAGTGTGTAGGCAATCTCTGACGATCAATATTTTTGTATACAAACAACTTGTAACATAAACATTTCAATGACAGTTAGAAACCAGGTGTTAGTTAAACCACCACTAAAACGACTTTAACTCGTCCGGCGGCTGCTAGACTTTTCAAAAATTAGCCTAAAACTTAATTTCTAAAAAACTGAAACCTTAAACTAAAATTATGGCTTCGACATTCCCTAGTTCTCAAAATTATCTTTCTTTCAACACAAAAATAATAAAAATCCGTCAAGTGGTTGATTCAGAATCGTGAGATAAAAAAACCCTGTTTCATTTTAATATATACGAGGTGTTAGCCCGTCCTACGTACGGGATTAGTCAGTTAAAACTGTGTATAAATCAGAACAGCTAGCGTACACGTATAAAGACAAATTTTATAGCAGCCTACAGTAGACAGAGTAATTAATTGAGAAAGTGTATAGGCCTAGTCAACGATATCACCTTCCAATTACATCGCATATTTGCCTCTTCCATAATCAATATCAACACAATACAATTACTCATACTATACACAATTTCCAGTAGGTCTGAATAGAAACTCCCTAAAATAAAACGAAAACATCCAATAAAATTCACAGTACACATAATTATAAAGTTGGTGTCCTGACATCATTAAACGAATCGTCCACACATATCCTTTATATCAATTTTCACTGCATCAATTGCTAAATAAATAAGTGTAAACAAAGAAAAGTAAAAACAACAACATATAGTTTGTTTTAGTAAACAGCTGAGTCAAAAATAAAATAATATTCATTTAAACAAAAGAACTGGTCACATGTTGAGGGAATTTAAAACGTAAAACACGCTAGTAAAGCTAGTTTAATTGTCTATGTTTATTATCCATTCCTTCTAATATCCTTAATAATTAAACCACCCTCATTGAATCAATATACACTGTAATTCCCCGTATTCATTTATTTAAACTATAAAATATTCAGCGCCTCCCTGAATAAAATATTCAGTAACCACAACTAAACACACGCAGAACAACTTTTTAGATTTCATAAAAAGATGGTTAGTCTAATTGCTAGGTCAATGATGACGTTGTGCTCAATCTGTCATTCATCTGTATATCTTTGGATAAAACCCGTCGCATTCCTGAGGATTCTTGTTCTCCTTCTTTATGACATCAATATTTCCGGGCCTAATCCAAACAAAGTTTAATCATTCAAAAACATTGATTGTGAACAAACCAAGATGAATTGAAACGTGTAAAAAATGGATTTTTCTACCCTTTCCTAAAAAAGTTGAGCAGTATAATAATTTGCATATCATTTTTTAAGACTCGTGTACAGAGCCTCGACTTGTATACATCGATGGTGTTACTTTTCTCGGTGGTCTACTAATCTTACTTATTTCCTAAAAATCAATGAAAAATCAGAGTAAATAAAATAACCTCAAAGTTCTACAGAGCATTTTCATATTTAACCAGCTGTTAGTTAAAAGAAAATTATATTGCACTAAAACAAACCGAAGATTACAAAGATTTATTTAAAGAAATCCTTTGAACATCCTAGTATTTTACCTATATATGTATATTTAAATAATCTGTCATCCTCTTATCGAAGGATTGAACGTACCAATGATTAGCATTACACATAGTATAAATAAGTCAACCCTTAGTATGTTTTTTAATTTTATCCAAATGCTGAATTTGTGTTACAAACGCTGAATGTTTACAGCTGTTATGATAAACAAATTATATTTCACCAAAAGCTAGTTTAGAATCTTAGCGTCGGCTGCTAGACTTTTTAAAAATTAAAACTTAATTTCCAAAAAACTGGGACCCTAAACTAAAATTATGGCTTCGACATTCCCTATTTCTCAAAATTATCTTTCTTTCAACACACAAATCATGAAAATCCGTCGAGTGGTTGATTCAGAATCGTGAAATAAAAAAACACTGTTTCGTTTTAATATTATAGATAATATATATTTTACTAATATTATAAATGTGAAAGTTAGTGTGTTTGTTTGTTTGTTTGTTTGTTTGTTTGTGTGTTTGAAGTTCAATCATGCATAAACCACTGGATGGATTGGGCTGAAATTTGGCATGATGATAGCTTACATTCCCGATTAACATATAGGCATATTCTTATCTCAAAAATCCTTTCGGGCTCTGCCCCAGTGGCTCTGTAATTCCCCATGTTAACCTTATGAGTATTCATAATTAAAGGGTATTAAAAATTTATAGTCAGCTGTTTCAACTAAAAAAGTTGGTTCTATGATATGGAAAAGCATTAAAAAGTTATAAGATTTACCAACAGGGTGCAGCACTATATATTTTTTTGCATTTATGAAAACAGCTAATTTGAACTAAGCAGCAAAAAAAACTGTGATTCACACTGAGAACTGTCAAATAAGTAGGATTGTTTACAGTTATGTTTATGTTTTTCATTTCATGAATAACTTGTGATATTTTGCGAATTGTTGATAATTTATTTTTCTCTATTGTTTAGGTGAAGTGGTAGAACATTATGGCTATGGTAGATGTGTAATACTGTAGAATACTGCAAATTTAAAAAAGCAAATTTTATCAAACTGTGTCCTCCCTTATTGCAAACGCAAAGCTTGAGTATAACTGCAATAAGCATTTTATAGTTATATTCCAACCCCGTACGAAGGACGGGTACTCTGCTAGTATATATATATGATATGATATGATATGATATGATATGATATGATTAAAGAAACTTAGCCAGCTGTTTCAACTAAAAGAGTTGATTCTATGATATGCAAAAGCGTTAAAAAGTTATAAGATTTACCAACAGGGTGCAGCACTATTCTTTTTTTTCCATTATTTATGAAAACAGCTAGTTTGAACTAAGCAGCAATAAAAAACTGTGATACACAATGAGAACTGTCAAAGAAGGATTGTTTACAGTTTTTTACGGTTTGTTTTTTTATTTCATGAATAATTTGTGATACTTTTCGAATTTTTTATAATCTATCTTTCTCTATTGTGTAGGTGAAGTGGTAGAACATAATAACTATGGTAGATGTGTAATACTAAGCATACCGTAAATTTGAGAAAACAAAATTATTGTTCAAACCGTGTCTTCTCACATTGCAAACGCAAAGATCGAGTATAACTGCAATAAGCATTTTATACTTATATGCCAACCCCGTACTATGGAAGGGTACTCTGCTAGTCTATCTATATATACTAGGTGAAACCCGTCGAAATCGACGATTACTTTCAAGGCTTACGTTAATTCATCTAACTGTGATAAATTGGGTGAAATATACATATTTTGAGCATTTAGTTGTTTAAAGAGCAATAAGTGTAAAAACAATAATGATATTAATTGCGTTAGTTGCCAAATAGGGTTGATCATTCAATGAATAAAATATTTCCTATACTGTACGTGATCGGAGTTTTTCAGAATCAGAATCAGAATCAGAAATCAGAATCAGAAATATTTATTTGTCATTGGACATTACAAAAATGCATTGACAATTGTCATGTGTATATGGCATGGCTACAGTCAGGCTAGACATTACAACTAACATGTCCAATATGTTAATTTATTTTTTATTTTTGTTTTTTTTTTTGTGTCAGCTCTGTGGATTACCAACAGTATGGAGTGTGATTTAACAATAAATACATTTTGTAAATAAATATGAAAATTTAACAAAGAATAAATTATATGAACCAACAACAAAATACAGATATTAAGATAAAAATTTGTAAAAATTAACCATTGCAACAAATGTTGATGGACATTTAAAATATAAAAAACAGTAGACTAGGTCCTGCTAACAAGAGATAAAAACAGTATAACAAACGCTGATAGACAATTAAGATAAAAGATTAACAACAATATAAGCTAACCAATATTAACAACAATATAAACTAACCTAGGCACTGACAATGAGTCTAAAACTGAACTTCCTTTACGGCCATGAAGTCGTCAATAGAAAAAAAAGGGTTTCTTAAGAGCCAGTCATAAAATTTACTTAAAAATAAAGAATGTCTACCTGGATAAAATTGAACAGTCTTACTCAATTTATTAAATACCTTATCGGACATAACAACATGACTTTTCAATGTTTTACTCAGCCTATTAAATGTTCTGTTTATCTGACAATTACTTCTTGTATTATATGTATGGACTTGATTGTTAAAAATTGAAGTTGATAGATTCTTTAAAGCATAAGACATAAGATCAAAAATGTACAAATTAACAACAGTTTGAATTTTTAACTCGAGGAATAAAGGTTTACTATGAGCGTCTTGGGTGGAACTTGCAATTAGTCTAACCACCTTTTTTTGTATGATTAAAATATCTGTAATTTTGCAGCTGTTTCCCCAGAAGATAAGACCATAACGGAAAATACTTTGGAAAAATGCAAAGTAGGCCATTTTTATGTAGTCAAAGTCAACAAAATACTTAAGACGTCTAATGAGATGTACCACTCTGGACAATCTTGCAGCTATATGATCGATGTGATTGTCCCACTGAAGGTTATTATCAAGATAAATGCCTAAAAACTTAACACAACTTACACTATTAGGCAGTTCAAGGTTAACAGGCCTGAGACTAAAAATAATATTCTGTGTTTTATCGTTATTTAATAGAAGCCCATTTTCTTGAAACCACACTGATGCCTTGTTTAAAGCCCCATCAGCTAAAGGTTTAAGTAGATCTAAATGATTGCTAACTGATACAAAAGTAGTGTCATCAGCATACAGTATGGTTTTTGTTAAGCTAGGTATTTTTTTTGGCAGGTCATTTATGGCTACTAGGAATAACATTGGTCCCAGAACAGAGCCTTGTGGTACTCCATACTTGAGAGTAGCCTCGTCCGACCACAAGCCATTTAAAAGTACACGTTGTTTACGATTTTCTAGGTATGATTTAAAAAAAGAGAGAGCAGACCCCTTAATGCCTAAGTCCTCTAATTTGCACAATAGATTATCATGGGCCACACAGTCAAAGGCCTTGCTCAGGTCACACAGTGTGGCCCAAGCAAAGGCCTTCCTCTCAAAAGTATTTAATACTTCTTGTACTAAAGCATCGATGGCATCTGTGGTTGACATACCACTGCGGAATCCATATTGAGACATATAAATAAGATTGTTATTTCCTAAAAAATTGCTGACTTGATCAAACACAAGTATCTCAATAACTTTAGATAGGGTTGGTATGATTGATATGGGCCTATAACTTTCAGGCCTTTTATTAGTATGTTATCTCTTCCTTTGGAAGAACCTTTAAATAGTATTAAAATCGTGTTGGTGGATCTTTTGTAGCTAAACACTTTCGTGATTTCATCAGTGTAATATGATTTTATTTGAAAAGAAAATATTTTTTGGGAAGACATATTCTAACTTCAAAGGGAGGTATATCCGTTGCAGTGTAAGTTTGATTTTTCCTTCGTCACGTCTCGTCAGTTCATATCGTACTGTGCCGATGAATGAACCCTCTAGCATAGTTTTGAGAAATTGGTCGTGGGGTTACTGTTAAAGCTGGAATTCCTTGACATGGGGGTGTCAGTTAGTTGTCTCAGCCTTATCAATTACATAAAGTTATCAATATAATTTCTCTACGGAATGTTAGGTGTATTGGAATACTTGAAGTGAAGTTGGCTTTTATTCTTGAACTGTTAGGGACCTCCATGTTCGTATGGTCTTGGCGGCTTCATTGGCAACAAACAATGCAAATGACATAGCAATGGGACATTTCCAAAAAGCAAAAATACTGTAAATTGGCTGTTACGTATATATTGACGTTTACATATTGTTAATCAACGTATCTTATAAAGGATTATGTGATCTAGTTTAAAAGGAATATGACCGTTCTGTCATGCCAGTAGTATTTTATTACCAGTTTTTTTTTATTACCAGTAGCTGCTTAAATAGTATTTTCTCGTTGTGCCATATTTTACAGCCAAAATGTCGTATTATTTTCAATAATGTTACCAACCCAGTGCGCCAAAGTACATAATATAGGCAGGTGCAAATAATTTGTCTACATGGGTGCAATTTTAGGCAATGTTTCTTTTATGTTTGAAGTAAATACATAAATTGATAGGTAAATTAGTTTAATAAAATAGAACTGAACTTATTTCATGAGTCAAAACTAGAAAACAAAAACAATAATAATAATAATAACAACTTAAAATTCAGCTGCAATTAAACAATGTTACAAACATATCACTTCTTTCCACCAAGTTTAGGCTTCTTCAATTAACCTCCTCTGTGGCCTGAAGGTCCTTGTTGATCTTCGCAGCTGAGGAGGTACATTCGGGTGGGGTAAAGCTTCTGCAGTGGATATTCTAGATCGTAGCTGAGGAGGGACATTCGGATGTTGTGAAGCTACTGCAGGGATTGCTCTAGGGCTAGGAAATACAGCTGGTGATCCATTGTTTTCTGGATTTTGTACTTGGAAATCTGAAGAAGACAGTAGCTGTGGTAATTGTTTAATGCAGGGGTCGTCTTCCTCTTCCGATTCATTGTCTTGGTAGCATGTCCGAATTTGACTTGTATGTCTTTTAGTGTGTACATTAGAATCAATCAACCACGTGTTCCTACCTAACTTGTATGGTTCCTATTTTCCATTTTACTTTCCCTTCAACAAAAGTACGAATGTACACTTTACTCCCAATGGAACTGTTATTCCACCTAAATACCGAACTTACATCATAGACTACTTGCATGAATCTCACAATGGCATGGTCAGAATGAAGTCTGAGGCTCGGGGTCATGTGTGGTGGCCAGGTATGGATGCTCTAATTGAACAGACGTGTCACCGTTGCCGTGAATGTAACTTGTTTGCTAAAAATTTACCAAGTAAAACACATCTAGTCAACTGGCCTAAAGAAAGTGAACCTTGGAGTCGAATCCATTTAGATTTTGCTGGGCCATTTTACGGACAAATGTTTCTCTTAGTGATTGACGCTTTCTCGAAATGGCCAGAAATAGTACCTATGTCCTCTATTACAACAGAAAAGACAGTAGAATCGCTCAAGAATTTGTTGTGCAAATATGGCATACCTAGAACAATCGTCTCAGACAACGGAACTTCATTTATGCCCATTATGAAGGATGTAATGAGAGCATCTTGATAAAAGTCACCAGGGAAATCACAACTGCTGGCTAATTCTTTTAAGTTACTTGCAAAGGTGGACAAAGATTCATCACCTTACTTCAGTGAAATGAATTTGACTCTTTCAGAAACTTTAAACTTTACTGGCTTGAAATGATTTACCAAAAGTTCATAAAGTTGTTCATAAGTGAATTCACAAATATCTTTTGGCTTGCAAATAGTTACCAATGTTTTAAGAACTGTACTATCCAGGCAGTCAATGAATAAACATCTTTTAATATCATCATTTGTAATATTGCCCAAACATAAATTTGCCTTGAATTTAATATTCCAAACATCAATGTCGCATGAATTAGGGTTAAATTTTTCACATCTAGGTTGACTTACTAACATAGGATTATTAAGAGTAGCTGGTAATGTATCTTCAGACATTATAATGAATTAGACTGTGGAATTGAATAAACTATCTTGCTCTCTCAAGTTTTCCATAAAATCATCCTCGTCGCCAGTTTTATGTTTGAAGCAAATATATAAATTGATAAGTAAATTAGTTTAATAAAATAGAACTGAACTTATTTCATGAGTCAAAACTAGAAACAAAAACAATAATAATAATAACTTAAAAGTCAGCTGCAATTAAACAATGTTACAAACATATCAGTTTCTATGTTTGGATGTTATTAGACACGATAAGAGCAGATATTTCGACATAAATATTTGATATGTGTAGAATAATATGATAAAATGTAGGAGTGGTGAAAAATGCAGACACTAACCCGTACAACAGATATAAGATAGTTCAATAAGAAATAACTGAAGAATTGCAGTGATAAAAGGATTTTCCACTGATTTCGTAATAGAACATTATATTGCAAAACATGACATGATAAAGAAGAAAATCAATTTTAAAATCAGAAAATAACATTGCAAATACTTATTTGGTAGAATCAGAATTCAGTAACTTCCAATAAATATGTGTTGTTTCAAATCCATACAGGGTGAATAAAAAGTCAAAACCCCCCCCTCTAATATTTTTTCCAAGTAAATATACAGAGATATCCTTTTGGTGATCGTGCAAGCTTAGCAGGAAGTTTCATTTGATGATTTTGAAATTTTTGAGTGTCCCCCCAAAAAGGGGGATTTGGGGGGTAACTCAAATATTTTAAATATAAACCCCCTTCAAGTGACACCTCATTTTGAAGTGTTTACAAAAACTTAAAGAATGGTGAAAACTAGAGGTCGCTATCTGTTCTCTATCCAAAATGGTAGCCCGTCAAATGTTGTAGAAAATCAATGGTAAAATTGGTTCGTAATGGTAATATTGGCTACCATTTTGGATAGAGAAGAGATAGCGAACTCTGGTTTTCACCATTCTTTAAGTTTTTGTAACCTCTTCAAAATGAGGTGTCACTTGATGAGGGTTTACATTGAAAACATTTTAGTTGCCCCCAAAATCCCCCCTTTTGGGGGGACACTCCAAAATTTTAAAGGTAAACCCCCATTTTTTGATACTTTGTTTTGAAGTGTTTACAAAAACTTAAAGAATGGTGAAAACTAGAGGTCGCTATCTCTTTTCTAACCAAAATGGTAGCCAATATTACCATTACGAACCAATTTTACCATTGATTTTCTACAACACTTGACGGGCTACCATTTTGGATAGAGAACAGATAGCGACCTCTAGTTTTCACCATTCTTTAAGTTTTTGTAAACACTTCAAAAAGAGGTGTCACTTGAAGGGGGTTTACATTTAAAATATTTGAGTTACCCCCCAAATCCCCCTTTTGGGGGGACACTTAAAAATTTCAAAATCATAAAATGAAACTTCCTGCTAAGATTGCACAACCACCAAAAGGATATCTCTGTATATTTAATGGGAAAATATTAAAGGGGGGGGTCTTGACTTTTTATTCACCCTGTATATATAAAGCTCAAATACCACTGACTCATTCAATCATTCAT
Organism: Macrosteles quadrilineatus; assembly: GCF_028750875.1. Taxonomy (NCBI): domain Eukaryota; kingdom Metazoa; phylum Arthropoda; class Insecta; order Hemiptera; family Cicadellidae; genus Macrosteles; species Macrosteles quadrilineatus. The sequence continues at coordinate 7,964,894 of NW_026542598.1, forward strand.
TCATTCACTCACTCATCACAAAATCTCAGAAACCATAAGACCTAGGAACCTGAAACTTGGCAGGCATCTTCCTTTTGCCCTCCGACCTCTGGGCTCCGCCCCAGTGGCTCTGGAGTTTCCCATGTTAACCTTATGAGAAATGGAATTATTGAATCTTAACAGCTGGTTCAACTAAACAAGTTGGTTCTGTTCTCGATGTTCAATAGCATTAAAGTTACAAGGATTACCAACAGGGTGCAGCACTATTATTTCTTTTACATTTATGACAATAGCTAATTTGCAACCAAAAGGTACTTCAACCTGGAGGCGAGTTAGCGTAGCGAACGAGCTAACCTGAAGGCAAGTGAGCGCAGCGAATGATCTCCAACCTAAAGGTGAGTGAGCGTAGCGAACAAGCTCCAACCTAAAGGTGAGTGAGCGTAGCGAACGAACTTCAACCAGGACGTGATCGAGCCATGCGAACGAGATCATCTTGAAAATTAAGAAGTTAAACGGGGCAAAGCCCGCGGGTTACAGCTAGTTCAACTTAAAAATGAACAGCTGTTTCATTAAAAAGTATTATTCACATGGCCAAAATGTAAACCAATCAGTGGAGGGACCTTTAAAGGTTTCTGGGGCAGATCCCTAAGGGAATTTACTTTTTAATGAAACAGCTATTAATGTTTTAAACACGTTTATTGGGAGTTACTGAACTGTCCAAAAGAAGTATTTGCAATGTTATTTTCTGATTTAAATTTTGACTAGCTGTTGGCCCGTCCTACGTACGGGAATAAAGTAGTCGATTATATATATTAACTAGCTGACCCGGCGAACTTCGTATCGCCTAAGTTATAGGTTTCCCCTAAGACAGACCGATGGAAAGAAAGTACCGTTACGTTTAATTTTCAAGATGATCTCGTTCGCATCGCTCAATCACGTCCTGGTTGAAGTTCGTTCGCTACGCTCACTCACCTTTGGGTTGGAGCTCGTTCGCTACGCTCACTCACCTTTAGGTTGGGGCTCGTTCGCTGCGCTCACTTGCCTTCAGGTTAGCTCGTTCGCTACGCTAACTCGCCTCCAGGTTGAAGTTCGTTCGCTACGCTCACTCACCTTTGGGTTGGAGCTCGTTCGCTACGCTCACTCACCTTTAGGTTGGAGCTCGTTCGCTGCGCTCACTTGCCTTCAGGTTAGCTCGTTCGCTACGCTAACTCGCCTCCAGGTTGAAGTTCGTTCGCTACGCTCACTCATCTTTTGGTTGCAAATTAGCTGTTGTCATAAATGTAAAAGAAATAATAGTGCTGCACCCTGTTGGTAATCCTTGTAACTTTAATGCTATTGAACATCATAGAACAGAACCAACTTGTTTAATTGAAACAGCTGTTAAGATTCATTAATTCCATTTCTCATAAGGTTAACATGGGAAACTCCAGAGCCACTGGGGCGGAGCCCTTTTAAGAATTTCGAAACGGGAAATAGTTTACGTCCGATTCGCATACCTACAGAATTTACACACCAAATTTCATAACGATCGGTGAAGTCGTTCCGGAGGAGTTTGCAGACAAACACTGTGACACGAGAATTTTATATATTAGATGTATTCCAGAACACCTATTTTACACGCATAGAGAAAAATTGTGGCAGTTTTAATAGGGAAAATCATCTTGTAAACTAATACCACGTGGTAGTAGTTACTATTTATTTCATTAGATTACAGGCCTATGCGAAATGCATTTTTAATCCAATAGTTTTACAGTAAAACCGCGATTGTGTTAATTAGAAAAGCCTTGAAGTGGGATTGGCGGTTGATTCACACACACTGGTTTAAAGTACAGTTAGCTACATATTACCTTCCATTGCCTACTATTACTTAAAGAGTACCTTATTTTACCTCAGTTGCCACTGAACCCTAAAGAAGATGTTGGACTCTGATTCCCTTCTATCCCTTGCCTCTTCTAATGTTGGCCCCAGTCTGGAGAAGTCTTTCATTGCTTGGTCCTCCTAGTGATCGTCTTACTTGTGGTGCTCCTTAGAATACATTTAAGTTGATGTATATTCTCTCCACCACGCATAGCCTGTCCATCCGAGCCTTTTACTTCTGGAAATCACCAGGTGTTTAAAAATTGTTGGGTGTTTAAAAATTCCTCTTAGCTCTCTGTCCTTTCGTATCCCAACCTCCATTATCTTGAAAAGGCCCGTAGGGTATATTTTCTCTGAACTTTATTCTCCAATCCAATAAGGGGTTTCGGTTCTTTGGCAAGGGCCCAAGTTTCTGAACCACTACCACAACCACCACCACAAGTACTAATAGAGTACGGTATGAATCGAATTTGGTTTATAGCACACCCTGCAGCTTATTGGTCAGTTTTCTAACCACCACCCACACCAACCTATACCTACCACCACCTGCCACCACCACCACCTGCTATACCTGGACCTACCACACCAATAGAATAGACATTTGCTTTATCAACCAAAAATCTGTTATGCCGAAATAGTTCTAACATTATCAAATAAACCGTCCATACCTATCCTTTATATCAATTAGGACACTGCATTAATTGCTAAATATAAGTAAACAAAGAAAAGTAAAACAATAACGAATAGTTTGTTTTGAAACAGGTGTTCAATTAAAATAACATTCATTTAGAAAAAGAACCTGTAGAAGGAATTTAAAACAGTAAACACGCTAGTAAGGCTAGTGACGTAATTTTTCAAGGTTTATTATCCATATCGTTATCCGTTCTAAAGCCATGATAATTACCCACCCTCATTGAATATATGTACACACATCTTAATTTCCCATATTCATTTATTCAAACTATAAGATATTTAGTTAAAATAAAGAAGACTAGTATGACTGTTGCTCGAAATCGAGCAATTTTCAAGTACCGGTATTATACAGAAGTTATTTTAAAACTACAGTAATAACGGTCATAATTTTCGATGAGTTTAAAAGGCCCGACTAAATACTTATATAGCTAATTGAAATATTCACGCTTTTTAACAACTTTGAAATAATAAACGCTTCTTGTAAAAATATTTTAGAATTTTTTGGGCCCGACCTTATTTTTTAGTGTTTTCTACAAAATGTTTCCCAACTTAAAGCTATTACCAGTAAACATTTCCTGCCTGTATTTATTTGATCTGACTTTAGGTAGGTGTACTGTACCTTACTTACTTACTGCCGTGGCTCTTGGTACCCAAGGTGGTACTTTGCCTCGCCAACACACTGCCTCCAGATTTTTCTATCCATTGCCTCATCTTCCCTTCTTCCCAGTCTTCTTAGGTCTTTTCTAACCTGGTCTCGCCATCTCAACTTGGGCCTTCCTGGTGGTCTTCTGCCCTCCGGATTGTTCAAAAAGACGTTCTTGACTAAGGAGTCGTCCTCTTTCCTTAGTAGATGGCCAGCCCATCTCATTCTCCTACCTCTCACCTCGGCCACTATGTCTGGGTCCATAAATAATTGCCTCAACTCTGCATTGTGTTTTATCCTCCACTCTCCATCTTCAAAGGTTGGACCATATATTTTTCTCAATATTTTGTTCTCAAATACTATCAAACGTTTTTCTGTTTTTTTACTTAACACCCAATTTTCTGAGCCGTATAACAGAACTGGTCTTATAATGGTTTTATATATACGGAGTTTTGTTTTGTGTGATAGTATTCGAGAGCTTAATAGTTTGTGGGATGCTGATAGACTTCTGTGTGCTGCATTTATTCTTTGTTGTATTTCCATATCTTCTTCATTATTATTCGTCAGCATTACTCCCAAATAAGTGAAGTTGTTTACTTTTTTAAAGTTGTACCCTTCTATTTCTATATTGTTGTCATTGTTTATTTGGGTTGCTCTCCCACACTCCATTATTTTTGTTTTCCCTTCATTTATTCTTAAACCAACTTTCTTTGTATGGTTTAGGAGTTTTGTGACCAGCATTTTCAACTCTTCTTTACTCTCCGCTATAATTGCAACATCATCTGCAAATGCAAGGACGTTTATTTTGGAGGTTTACTGTACGACTGTGACAAAATGAAGTGTCTATATTTTTCATGGTTTTTTTCTTCCAAAAAGTTGCTTAGCAAAACTGGCAAAAATGGTTCATCTCCCCAAGTGATTGTGTACCTGGATTCCTTACTGTGAGACCAAGCTTCTACATTACTCTTCACATACGAATAAGATTTCCTATTAATTTCTCATCCTCCTGTTTTCAATAATTCTCCTTTAAACTGAAGAAATTGTCTGTTCTTCCAACAAAACTGATTTACTGTTTAGATTTGTCTATAACCTCCTAAATAATACAAACATCAATATTTACTCACAAAAAGCTGGTGAGTTTCTTTTTATGTACAGCTGTTTTTGTTTTAAAATTTGATTTCAATGTAATTCTTATGGGGAAAATGTGACTTTTGAGAGCGTCTCGTGCCCTTAAGGGTAAGAGTTTTCAAATTATAAAACCGTTATGCAAAACTACGAATTGAGACGAATTATTTGACACCTCATACGTTAAAATCGATCCAGAAATAACGGAGGAGTTTTGTTCACAAAAAACAGCCCTCACGTATAAGAGATATTTTCCTACATCAGCGCATCCAAACGTAACCACACATGAACACACGCCAAACAACTTTTTTAGATTTAACAAAAGGATAGTAAGTCTACTTGCAGTATCCTATAGGGTCTATGATAACATTGTGTTTAGTCTATGTAATCCATCTGTTTTTGTTTATCTCTGGATAAAACCCGTCAAAGGTTGTGGTAATAATTTAAAATCGTGATTCCTGATCATCTTTGATCTCCTTGTTTGATAACATCAATATTTTCAGGCCTATTTCAAAAAAAGTTTAAGCTGTCGAACATTTATTCTTATTGTAAACAAAAAGCTTTCCTCAAAAAGTAGAGGAGTCAAACAATTTGCATAGTCTTTTCTTTAAAGGCTCTTGAGTAGATCCTCGATTTGTATATTTCTTTCTTATCTCTGTGGTCGTTTTTTTTTAGAGTGGCCTTAACTCATCTCTACTAATCTTACTTATTTTTTATAATCAATGGCAAAATCATAGACCAAATAAAATAACCTCATAGTCCTATAGAATATTTTTATATCCATCCAGCTGTTAGTTCATACCAATTATATTGCACTAAAACAAACCTAAAGACTGCAATAAAACATGAATTAGAACATCTAGTATTATTATGTATATTTAAATAATCACTCACGCTCTTGCCGAATAAATTAACGTATTATAGCATTACACATAGTATGAATACGTCAACCCTACGTATTTAATTTAGTTTTTATACAAACTAGAGGACCCATGCTGCTCCGCAGCGTTAAAATAATTATTGTATCCGAGAAATAATCAAATTTATAATTTTTGATTGAGTAATATAGTATCTTGAGCTTAACTGATTCAAACGATCAATAGCTCAATTTAAATCCTATAATTTACTGATTATTTTGTGTCTAAAACATATAGAAAAACATGAACAATACTGGAGCTATTGACTTTCATCTATATTAAAACATTATGAAAAATTATTTTTATATTGGTTATCCACCTTGCGTTTGCTTGAAACTCGTCCGTTTTGAATAACTAATAGCTTAAATGAAAGCCAGTATTTAACTGAAGGTTCTTAGACTAAAATATATAGGATTATACATTTATAACTGGTAAAGGTACATCTTAAATTGGAGTAAGAATTATAAAATAAATCAAATTATGTGTTTTGGTCGTGTAATACTGTAGGTAAATATTTGTAGATGATTGATGGCAAATTTGTATGTGCATACCTTCAATCCGAGACCTGAATCATGAAAATCGGTCGGGTAGAAGAGCCCAACGAACTCGGCAAAGAAAAGCTAAATTTAAATCCCATAAGAAATACATGGGTAGCAAATTTCGTTTACGTAAAAGCCGAGTGGGATTATAGACAAATATATGCCGATGGTTGATGGCAAATCAAATTTAACTCCCATAAGAAATACACGGGGAGCAAATTTCGTTTACGTATAACCAGAGTAATACTATAGATAATTATATGTTGATGCTTGATGGCAAATCTGTTTGTGCATATGTTCAATTTGAGACCTCAATCATGAAAATCGGTCGGGTAGAAGAGCCAAACGAACTCGGAAAAGAAAAACAAAATTTTTTAAATATATAAGATGCTGAATTTGTGTCACCAATGCTTGCTGAATGTGCTACTATTTTTGCTGAATGCTGTTACGTTAAGCAAATGGTATTATACCAAAATCTTGTCTAGAATGTTAGCGTCAGCTGCTAGACTTTTTGAAAATTAAAACTTAATAAAATAAAACTAAAACTCTAAACTAAAATTATTGCTTCGACATTCCCTAGTTCTCAAAATTATCTTTCTTTCAACACAAAAATCTTGAAAATCCGTCAAGTGGTTGATTCAGAATCGTGAAATAAAAAAACCCTGTCACGTTTTAATATATAAGATTTTCTTCTGTATCATATCATGTTTTGCAATATAGCGTTCCATTACGAAATCCTTTTGTCACAGTAACTCTTAAAATTATTTCTTATTGAACCATCTTATCTATTGAACGGGTTGGTGACTGCCTTTTCACCACTTTTGGTTATATTTTATCATATTATTCTCGACAGATCATCATAAGTTCATGAGATTATTCTCATACATGTTTTCAATCATTCAAAAAATCTTCGATTGTGTAATAGGTACGATAAAAAAAAAAGTGCAGAAGTGTCTTATTAGCTTTAACAGTAACCCCACAACCAATTTCTCAAAATTATGCTAGAGGGTTATTTATTGGCACAGAAGTACAATATGAACTGACGCGACGTGACAAATGAAAAATCAAACTTACACTGTTAACGGATATACCTCCCTTTTAAGATAGAACATGTCTTCTCCACAAACAGATATTTTTCTCTAATAAAATCATGTATTAATTTACACTGATGAAATCGCGGAAGTTTTTAACTACAAAAGATCCACCAATACGACTTTAATACTATTTAAAGGTTCTTCCAAAAGAAGAGATACCATTTAACATACTAATAATATCTCTGATGACGTACGGTATGGGAAATATTTTATTCATTGAATGATCAACCATATTTGGTAACTAACGTAATTAATAAAAATCATTATTGCTTTTACACTTATTACCTACTCTTTAAAAAATGCTAAATCCTCAAAATAATGTATAATTTCACTCAATTTATCGCAGTTAGATGAATTAGCGTAAGCCTTGAAAGTAACCGAAGAACTATTTACCAAATTAAATGTGGACTTTACGTATTCCATTTACCAAAACAATTTTACCTTAAGACTACTGACCCAAACACTTACTCACCGTCTCTGATCCAAATAGCATGCGCAGTTTGAACGAGCAGAGGCAAGGGCTTTTAATATCCAAACGAGTCGTCTTCCTGTAGGCATCGTCCTTGTTCTTCTCTCCCACCTGAACAACACCAAACCCCGTAAAAACGCACGTCGTATACCCATGGTAACTCTCCTTCCAAGGTGTCGTGGTCAGCTGTATCGAGTTCACAGCCCGCGTAAAGTTGAACTTTCCCTCCACTTTGATCAGCCCCACGTCAAAATCTCCTCCCACATACCGAGGATGAATGATAAAACTAGAGGATAGGAACAGCTGGGCTGTAGGAGGCAAGGGACGTCCTTTTTTGAACTTTTTGTACTCCTCCTTCGAGTGACCCCCGGCGTATACTATCAATTCTTCTGCCCCACGGAGGCAATGTGCCGCTGTCAAGACCCATTCCTCAGTTATGATCGAACCTGTGCACGTGGAGGAATATTTACCGCCTCGTCGTATGATGAGGAGCACAGAATACGGGTATTGCTCTGGTTCTGTCAGGTTGTAAGAATCTTCTCTTCTTCTCCAGTCGAAAGTGTCTTGGTATTCACTGTTTTCACTGTCAAACTGCGAGTCGTGCAAGATTTCCTGTTCTTTATTGTTTCCGAATTGACATTTTTCAGTGGGATGAGTCAAATTGTTCAAATTTTCATCTTCGTTAAAATATGCAGTTGGCTTACTATGCAAACCTTCTGTTTGGTTGACGTTGAATTCAGTGCCTTCCGTGTGCCCAACGCCTGAGCGATGCATAGCGATATCTACGTTTTGACCATTATTGAAAGACCCTTCGGGTTCTTCTTGGATGATATCTGATTCAAATGTTGCTTTATGCATATCATTTTTAGATGTCGTTGTAACTCCGTCTTTAACGACTTTACTAGGAATCTTAATTTGGTTAAAGACAATCTTTTTTGTCTTGTTGACTTTAGAATGCACTAATTTTGTGTTCTCTAGACTTGTAGAATTTGTTACAGGTACATCTTGAGTTCTCTCCAAAGCATAAAAAATGTGCATATCCTTAACATCTTTAGTAAAATTACCATCAGTACTTCGGTTGGTATATAATAGATGTGTTTCATCGTTAGAATTGTTGGTTTCTATTGATAAAGTTTGGGTCTGTTCTCCATTTGATTTCCCGGCTACATTATGGTTAAATACGACTATTGTTTGAAAATAGAAAATAAATAATCCAAGTATCAATTCCATTGATAATTTTGAAACAGAAAAAACATAATTTTAAATGAAACGTACAAGGTTAGAAGTATTTAAGTTTGTTTGCTAACATTGTATAAAACAACAACATGTGATCAAATTGACAAACTGGAAGATTTGTATTAGCCATAGTCATAGATAAATTATACTCCCTTGTGTTGGTTAGTTAATGCCATAGGTCATCAGTTAGCTAATGAAACTCTTTAAGTATTCTATGATGCGAATATTTTACTGCATTCGATAATTTTAATGACCGTTGGTGATATATGTATAAAGTGTGTACATTGCTGACCCTGATTATTGTCAGTGATGATCTTGTATTTTCGTATTGGATTACTGGACAGCTGATTATAGTACTCGCATAACAATCAAAAGGTTGACAGTTATATCATGAGGAACGTCAATCGCTTTGGTTCGAAACTAAGCCCAGCTATCCTTGGTTTGTGGGTTTTAAGAATGGTCTGGTATAGGCTGATGTAACAGCTGATCTTAAACGGTAACAAACTATGTACAGATCATATTATTTTATTTTACTCCAACTTTGCTTTAATATCCACCTCGGTGTGCATTGTTGTCTCAGTAGTCCAGTCGGCAGTTAGAAAAAAGTGGTGTTAGATGGAAAAAGGTCGGAAGTTAATGAAACTTGGGGATAATGTTCAGGGATGATAAATCAACATTTTCATCACTCCTTAACGAAAGTAACTATTTTCGATAACAGCTGACATCAATGAAAGTAGCCGTTTCCTAAGCTCTAATTTAGGGCGAGGGAAAATCGAACAGCTGATTTTCCCTCGCTCTAAATTTACTTTCCCTCGCTCTCAATTAGTTCTCCATTTATTCACTACGCGTGCTAGTGTTTTTTTGCGGTTTAATTTAATGATTTGAATCAGCTGTATGTATTCTTAAACGTTGTTTTATTCTTTTATTTTGATGTTCAAACAAAATTCATTGAGAAATATACGTAGGGATAACGCTAAGTTGTTTGAATTACACAAATCTCTCTGCCATCCGGGAGTCACTCGAATGTTTCATTGGATTAGACATGGCCCCCACATTTAATTGTGGGCCCTGTCACCAGGATCCGGCTCGGGCCCCCCTACCAACCGGGGGGTCGGGGGGGTATGGAATACCCCCCAGCCTAGAGGGGGGGTCCGGGGGTTCTCCCCCGGGAAAATTGTGAAAATGTCATGTATTTTAGTGAGTTTTTAAGGCAATCTAGGTATTAAATTTGTGAGTGGTAAATGGCACTTTTGCAGCCTTTTTAAGGAAGAAAAGAGTTCTTCAATGAGTTTTATAAGACTTAAAATTACAGGAATTCAGCAATTAAAACTATTATATCAATACACAAAAGCTCCATGCCTATTAATATTTTGTCTTTTTTATTTCCCTGTAAAAGGGTTTGGCTATCTTAACTGCTATAATTGTACTTTGTAATATGGAGTAGGAAAAAAACTTACGTAAATCGAGTTTAACAACTTACACCAATGAAATCATATTTTATTCAGTGACAATTTTCATCAAGAATTTTAACAATACTACATTTTTTGGGAGTGGATGCCTGTGAGCTGCCGAACTTGCGCGAGTAGTCACGGAGAAAAACGAATGTGCACGAGTAGTGCCGAGAATGACCGATGCTGTCGATGCCGATGCTATTCAATCCATGCTTTAGACAGTATACCGAGCGAATTGGGAAGAAAACTTAGGTCAAAATTATTACAATCTTTCATATTTTTTAAACTCCAAAAGTAAAGAATTTTTAAGTTTGTGTCAAATAACCTAGATTGCAATTATTAATTGAAATATTCCATACATAAAAGTGCAACCGGGACCAAATGTTGATAAAACGGGACAAATAAGCGTCCCGAGAGGATTTGTCGGGACGGACCAGTCCCCCTAAAACGGGACGTCTGGTCACCTTAGCTATGGTACATAGTACATGTCAATTTTTCAATGCTTTACACATTTTATTTTAACTTATAACTGTAAGGATTCATTCTTGAAACTATCAGTTCAATTATAAAACCAAACTTTGTTTATTATGGAGGGAATGAGGTAGGAGTGGCTAGGCGCCTGGCGGGAGGAAGGGGTAGATGGAGTTTGTGGAGCCGGCCACTGGGGCCCGAGCTGGCTGTTCTGCTGTTGTATAGTACATACGCACCTACGCACCTATAGTATTTAAATATAAACTACCTTAGAATCTAGAATGAATACATTTTCAATTATTTAACTTTGTTTTTTGTAAAATATATATATTATTTTTTATCTTCAATTTATGATCTGCTGTAAAGTGATCTTCAATGGGGAAAAAAATAAAAAAAAAGAAAAAAAATGGGTAGGCCCGGGCCCCCTTAGGGCCCGGGCCCTGTGACCAGAGTTGCACCAGCCCCACCCTTGTGGGGGCCATGGGATTAGAACTAAAAATCTAAACTACACTCTGGATGATGTAAAAAGGATTACGTCAGCTTGTCAAACATGTACAGAAGTGAAGCTAAGATTTCACCAATTCCAAAGCAAATTGATAAAGGCAACCACTCCGTTCGAACGTCTAAATATTGACTTTAAGGGCCCTCTTCCATCAACAACCAGAAACCGTTAAGGACATTAGTTCAGCAACAGTTATCAGATGTTTTTCAGATCTATTTTTTATGTTTGGAGCCCCGTCCTTTGTACATTCAGATAGAGGTTCATCTTTTATGTCACATGAGCTGACGGACTTTTTTCACAAGTATGGAGTAGCTACAAGTCATACGACACCTTATAACCCTAGAGGGAACTCTCAGATTGAACGCTTCAATGGAACAATATGGCGAACCATCCTACTAGCTTTGAAAAACCACAAACTGCCAGTTGCTGCATGGGAAGAAGTATTACAGGAGGCTCTTCACTTAGTCAGATATCTTTTATGCACTGCGACTAACTGCACACCGCACGAAACATTCTTTATACATAGCAGAAGATCTACCAATGGAGACTCCTTACCATCTTGGCTATCTGCTCCTGGTCCTGTCCTGCTTAGAAAGTTTGAAAGATCTAATAAATATGATGACCTTGTGGAGCCAGTTCAACTTATGGAATCAAATCCACAGTACGCTCTCGTCAGAAGAAGAGATGTGTCAGAATCACAAGTATCCCTGAGACATCTTGCACCCGCTGGCCTACCTCCTGGTGATCTACCTCCTGAAGACAACACTACTGAGAGAGAGAATGATGAAAATATAAATTCAGACATTGACCACAATGAAGTTCAAAATGAAACTCAACAAACGGTATCTCAGACCCCAACTTCAGAAACGGCTGTGGGGGAACTACGTCCAAAGAGGAATGTCAAGCCTCCGTCATATCTAAAGGATTAAATATACTATACCTACCTTGAAAAATATTGGGGGAGAATGTGGTGATGTGAACATTATCACCTGATAATATTTATTATTTGATTTGTTTGTAAATATTGTATTTGTTCTTAACTAAAACATGGTTGTAATTTTGAATGAATAAAAGCCATACTTTTGGTTTACTAAGTCTTTCTTACAACAGTTCCCTTGCGCATTCCTTCCTCGGTAAAGATTTATATAGGGAAGGGGTCGAGTTCAAACTTGAAGAGCTTATTTATATATTCCTCAGATCTTTTTGCGATGCAGACACACTGGAAGAGAGTGAGAGGATCTACAGTGAGTTTTTTTACCAGTAATTTTCAACGAGCATGAAACTGAAGTGAGGGTCACGACCTTATCCTTTTGTTTAAGTTTTAATTCTTCAAAATTTTTACTCACAATTTTCTTTATGCATGATATGCCTATCTCCCGTGCTAAGTGACAGTTAACTTCGCTGCTCATATGTCTCTGAGCGAACATCAGTGAAAAATTCTACTTGGTCACAAATTCTTTGAAGCGTGCCTAGGTAGGTGGGATATGAGTATCGAGAGATGGTTCTTATAACTAGGAACCATAATTACTACAAAATTTCGTGATAATTTGTGTTTAACAGAAAAAGTAGGTTGGAATTCTGCTTTTATGCATATTTTGGTGGATTAAAAACATACATTAAAATACAAATACTATTGCTCGGTAACAAATTATCGTACAAACATGTTTAAACTCCAACTGACTTGTTGAAGACAATTTTATTGTTAGCTCTGCGTGGTGAACGGTAGAGGTCGTCTTTTGTTTACAATTTGTTTCTTGTTATTTAAGTAATTTAAAACCTCGTTTGAAAAAAAAAACAATCATAAACAATAACTCGTCCCTTCGTTGTATAACCAAAATATAAAGCACAAAATCATTAAAACCCTAAAACAATATAAACAAAATTGTGTCAACACTAGCGATCAGTTTCACCGGACATAAACTAGACACGAAAAACGAGCTTTAAAATTTACAATGGGATGAGAAGTCTACTTGCGCTGGTTCGTCTACTGTATGCCATAATCATAGATAAAACATATCCACACACCTATTAACCGCATACTTGAATGAGTCGTGTCAGTTAGGTTTTTCAAAAAAACCCTCTCCTAGGGCAGGAACCTCAATTAAAGGGCTGTATCACATTTAAAATATTGAAGATACATCAGCTGTTGGATAAGTTTTTTTAGTTTTTTTTGTTTGTTTATCTTTTCCTTGAGTCACCCTTTTGATTCTATCATAGATTTCTATATTGCATCAATAGAAGTGGCAGTACGTTTTTCTTATATTGTGGGGTAGTGTTCAAACCTTTGAATTCTGTTTCAATTGTTTACTTACTTATTAGTTCAGTGTTATGATAAATATATTTTAAAAACACAGCAATTATTTGTGTTGCAGTCAAATGTTTTAGGCCTCACTTTGAAGTGAACATGAACGGAAAAGGTGAGTTCAGAATGAGCATTATGACGTTTTGTATCGATGTTACAGTATTGTTAATGAAACTGAATCTATTCGATAATAGTTGTAATATAATCAAATCCTTGTCATTTCTTAAAGTGAATATTTGGTTACATAGTTTACTTGTAATGAAACTAGGCCATAAATCAGAATATGCTACGTTTTATGAACTGAAAACCCCTATTATTTATATGGTTTAACAACGTATTATAGATATAGTTTGTAAGTGTTAACACATGGATATTTTCATGCTGTTTTTAATCTCTTGGTATAATTTGATTCTTTCTTATAAGAAAAATAAGATTGCCTATTCATTTACTATAAATTAATAATATCAATTGGTAAGATGTCAATGATAAGAAGATTCTATGGCCTATGGATTGTAGTTAAATTTAGTATTTTTACAAGTTGTTAAAATTTCATTTAGACGACAATATCAATATACTCGTAGATTGTTTTTAACAGTTTTTATTCTCTGATGAATTTTTATGGCGTAAATTCGCCATCATATATTCACGTAGTATTTTACTTCAAGATGTTAGGTAGGTTTTGAGGGTTAAACTAGTAAATAGACAGTAATATAGTTTACATGTGTTTATTGTTCACCCAACGTATATGATAGGGTGATCTAGCATTCAGGTGTCGACACCCTTGTAATTTCTATAAATACATTTTCAATAAATTAAAATATACAAAACACAAATCGAAAGTCAATGTTAGATCGAATACCCTATATCCCAACGTCGAGGAACTTTTAGTGCAACGCCTGTCACTGGTCACAACATAATACTGGTCAGCACTAAAATAAATACGATCGCGATCATTTAGAACTTATATACAAAAATAATTTACTTAAATTAGTCATCATATCACACGAGCTACAACTACGACGGTGAAAGCTTTATACAAATGGTAGGATCTTTGGGAGACGTTCAGACTGATTTGTTCTTGAGTTTGTTGATCGCTGTGTTGAGATGTAGCATCTCAAGGTTGAGCTGTCCCATGAGGTTGTCCAATCTCTCTACACTGTCGAGGATCTCGATCCTCTGTGTGTGAGGGTTGAATCTGACCTCGTAGGGGCGGCTCATCTCGGACACCCAGCGTCTGAACTTCTCCTTGGCGTCCTCGAAGCTCTCGGCGACGTAGTAGATGGGTTGGTATTCCTGGTCCTGGTAGGGTTGGACGGCGGTGACCTGGGGGTCGAAGGGTCGGTGCTCGGGCTTGTCGGAGATGGCGTGCAGAAGTTCTCCGTATGCGGACAACAGACCGGCACCGTAGGCCTTCACCTCACCGTTCTCCTTGCAGAGTCCGAACTCCACGGTGAACCAGTAGACGGTGGACAGCTTCTCGATCTCCTCGTCTGAAGCGCCGAGGGAGGCGAGGCCGATCTCCTGGGAGAACTGGGCGAAGCTCGGGTCTGCGAGGAGTGGCATGTGTCCCAGTATCTCGTGGATGCAGTCACTGCAACATACAACAGATCGTTACAATCAAAGGCTTCTAGGGTCTCACTGTACTTTCACATGATGTTGTAATTGAATGCCTATGGTTATTCTATTTAGAAAGGTATTAGGCATCCTATGTTTTCCTTGACAAAATAATTGAATGAGAAATCTTTCCCACATATAAAAGGTTTGGAATCAGGTAGTAAATTGCCAACGGCCAATTAATTGCGATCCGCAGCATTATTAATTTGAAGTAACATTAAAATACCTGCCAATTTTCAATAAAATACGTAAAATTAAAATTATCCTACAACCTATTTATATATTTGTCGTACACAGAAAATTTTTGCCAAATTCTAACCTTTTTAGGAAAATTTGTTTACAGAATATCATAGCATTTTAATATTTTGTAGATTTTCATGTATCCCAAAATTTTGCGAAAAAAATGTATGTAAATAGAAAAAATAAAGGATAATTTAAACTACAAATTCTGTTTAAGTTCCCCATACACAGTTTGGTTTTAGTTAGTGTAAATAGTAAGTTAAAACAAAGAAGCACATGACTGAGGTAGCGCGAGAGAGAAAGGGGCAGAGAATCGTTTAACAAGAAGGACAAATTACTTGAAGATTGGAGGTGCGACACTGAACACTAACATTATTATAGGGCTAATAGATAGAGAGCTTCCATTAACACTCGACAGGGGCGTAACACGGTTACCTTCCACTCCTTAGCGGACACTGGGATTAAACAGGTGGCAACTTAAAATTTATAAAAAATCCTTTCTGAAAAAAGTTTGTGTTGTTTTTCTCAATTGTTATAAGTGGATTAATTTAATGTAATTTTGTCAACGTAGACCTATTTAGTAAATCAACAAAAGGAAGTTTATAACTCAAATAATAACTTGTCAAGAACAATTCGCGAACTAGTTGACATTTGAACAGTTCTGATTGGATCCTAATACCGAGTCCGCGGGGAGAAGGGATTGACAAAGTGATCAGCTTAGCCGAGAGGGAGATGTTACAGATCACAAGTATTTGTAATGTAATCATTTTGATTTGCAAATGTAAAAGTGTTTATTTTATAAACAAATTTGTATCTAAGTTTAGGAACTGCAAGCTATCACTTAATTGGCAAAAAAGAAAAAAAATATATTTTTCAATCGAACCAAGTATTTTCCCAAAATAAGTCACTTTATTTGGTGATGTAGGTTATCTCATTCTCTTTCTACTACCTTTTACAGTATACAACATGGTTTGGTTGTAATACTTCATCGAATTAACGTATGTCAAATTGGTGCTAATTATTTGCCAGGTGTTTAACTAATACGGACGGACGGTTATGCTACGAATGTTACAAAAATACTCACGGTTCGGGTGTGTGGAAGGGTGACTTGGTGTGACGGACGTACTGGGTGCTCTGGAAGACTCTGAAGGCCAAGCTGGCGAGGAAGTCCCTAGCAGTAAGCAGACCAGCGCAGGGACGCAGAATGAACCCTGTGTTTTTGTTGAGGAAGTCGCTCATGTCTTGCAGCTGAGGGATGCGATTGGGTCCGAAAATGCCTTCCTCCTCCAGCATGGCAAACACCTGGCGGTACTCGGCGCAGAAGTGCTTGGGCATCAACTCCTTGACGTTCTTGAACACCATGCCCCAGGTAGCTACCTCAGTCTCCGTGTAGTCGATGTGGGGGATTGGGTCTCCGTACTTGTAGGCGAAGGCGATGTCGGCGATCATCTTGCGGCGGCCGCGGTACTCCTTGTCGGCGAACCCGGGGTGGTTCATGTCGAGGTCGGGATCGTACTTGGTCATCAGATGGTTGCAGTTGTCCAGATCACGAGCGTGCTTGGGGAACCACGGGTCCGTGATGGACTGACTGTTGTCGGCCAGGAGGGTGACGCCAGCGAGGGCGGAGCTCTGTCTCAGGGATCTGATGAGGAGCAGCAGCGCCTGCTTGGACATGTCTACCTTGACCAGCACGTCGTACTGGGACTCAGCGGTCTTGCCGGGACGACTCTCCAGGTGGACCACGGTGCCGTGGAAGTTCTCGATGGTCTTGAGGATCCTGGCGAGGGAGCCCATGCCTTCCTTAAGGCGCAGCACCATGGATGCCCTCTGGACAGCGGCCTCGACCTCCTTGTCTTCGGACATGGAGTTCTGCAAGATGACCTCCTCCTCGGTGAGTCCGGCATCTGAACACAAAGATACACTTGTTAGACACGCAAAGATCGTAGGGAAATCATTTTTTAAATATCTGTTTCCACAGTAAGATCTCAATGTGTCGATTTAGGAATAACCATAAAAAGTAATGATAAAGAATCTCATAAAATTTGTCGATCAAAGCCATGTAAGCCTATCTAGAACTCACGCTGTTTCAATTCGGCAAATTGTTTCGAATTAAACTTTGCAAAAGTATGAAATCAGCCCATTAAATTGTTTAAGTGTATGGTTTCAAATCGTAAAACACAAAGAATATTGAATGACAAAGTAATTACAATATATCACAATTAAATCAATAGAAAACTCGAGTCTATCAATCATCTAGTTGTAACAGTAGAGCTAATACTCTACTAAACAACTAATATATACCTTGATCAAAATATCTGTTTACTATTTCTTAGAATATTTAAACAGAGTTTTCAAATTTCCGCAGCCAGCCGTGGCCCGAGGGTAAAGTGGTTCACAGATGGTTGGGCAAATTGCGCCTTGGGCCAAAGTGACGGAGGAAGCGCCACAATGGTTCTGAGGGGAGGAAATTGCCCCCTCCCCCCCCCCGCCAACGCCCCCGGTCAAAAGTTGACGGTACTTTTAACTCCATCTCTTATTGTGTTAAGACGAGTAACACGGTTAAAAGTTGTTGAATGATTTCTACTCAAATGCAGAATGTTTTACGCTTTTAGAAGCAGTTTATAGTCACAGTAATGATGTGTCACGTAAATTTTAGTTATTTGAATTATATAGAATTAAATGTATTCTTACCTTTTCCGTTGACCTGAGATTCAATTTTGGGTTGGGCAGCAGGGGCAGCAACTACACAGAAACACGAATCATGCAGACAACAACAATAACAAGCACAAAAATAATAAAAATATAAAACCAAATAATATTAAAAATTTTACTTTAAGAGTGATTAGAACACAAATTGGTAAGGCAACACCTTAATTTATATGGACTGTGAAATTAATATAAAAAAATTCAAAATATATAATTTTAAATAAATATTCGATTTTGGATTTGAGATTGAAAAATTAAGTTCAACTAATAACTAACTGTAAATTAAAGTAAGTTGAGAAAGTAAATAAATGTTTAAAGCATAGATAAAATACACACCTGCCGGTTCGGGAAGGGGTTCCTTCACAATGGGCTCTGCTGTCTTGATTTCTTCATATTCGACTAAAAATAAATGGAAAAAATATAAAAAATGACAGCAAAAAATGAATAACAAAAAAAAGAATTTTAAATAAATCTGAGCAAAAATTATAGCAAAGGTAAATGTATCCTGTTAAAAATTATACGGAATCGTGAAACTGGTAATTTAAGTTTTAATGATATATTTTACAAGATGATGAAATTCAAAAGTAATAGTTGGATAAACAATGAAAATAGGTAACATTACAAAAAGCAATACATTAATAGTTTGAGACGAGTATGTCGAAAAACTTATTTACAAATTTAATTTGATGACAAATAAAAATGGTTATAAGACGAAAATAATAAAATAAAATAAAACTCACCTGACTTTTGAGTCGTAATTTTAGCCTGTTGGACTGCGGGGACGGCAATGCTCTCGTTTTGAGAATCTACAACAGTCATGCAGTTACTATCATGCACATCAAACAAGATGCAAACAATACGAACAAACAAAAAAATGAAATGGTCCAGAAAATGTTGGAATATAAAAGTGAAAAAGTTCACGAATTAGGCAAGGAATGGAAAATTAAATTCACGTATCAACAAGGTTACAGTGAATATTGTCAAATAAAACTTAGGAAAATATATATATTCTATACATCGTAGTATAATAAATCTCCTACTACAAAGGAAACTTTCTAAACCTTTTAGAAAAGTAAATTCATACAAATTTAAGTATATTGATTTTAGAGACAATAAGTAGCCACGTTATTAAAAAGTCTATAAAATGGGCTGGAATTTAATTTAAAATTTGCACAGATAGTTGAAAATTGTATGTGAATTGATTGGTGAAGAACATGAAATAAAAAGGTTTAATTGAACCGTGTTTAAACATCTTCCAGATACTCCAGATATTCCAGATTTTCCTCAATGATAAAATTTTACTCACCATTGGACCGTTGTCTCGCCTCCTCTAGGACAGATTGTTTGGTCTGCTTAACCACGAGTGTCTCGAACCTAGCGTCGTCAACTAGTGACCGGCGACGGGCAGGGTACCCGTTCTGGAACAACAGAAGGAAGTTGTTAGAACAGTCTCTAGGGGGAACCAAGTAAAGTGTTTAGAATGTAAACGTGTTTTACAGTAAACATCTTAAGTTGAAAGTGTATAGGAACTTAAATAGTAGCATGGAATTATATAAAAGTAAATATAACTGAATAACCCATCAATTGGGAGAATATTCGTATGACGTTTTATTTTGCAATATCATGTACGAGTAGGTAATAATTTTTATGTGTATGTACAAAAAATGCGTATTTGAAAGAATATGGGTTTGAATACAGTTAACAGTACTTTTAAAAATACACAATTCGATCTAAAATTAGTGACCACTAAAATGTAAGCAATGATCTAAACAGCTTAGAAAAAACGTAGGAGTTTATTTCCTACAGTGTAACAATATTGTGTTTGAAAGCTGAACCCATCTGGTCGTGATTTAGGTACAAATGTAACGCAGATTATATGTACAAAATGGAAAATGTTCGAGCACACTTTCTCATATGTAGTTATTTATCGTGTATTGTTATTTATGTTTCTTCATTGAATTAGATTTATATGTATTTATTTGGTGTTGTGAACTGACCAAAATGTGTAATAATGGGGAATTATTTTACAGCATCGATTCCAAATCATAGTGTTGCAAAAACTGTCTTTTAAAATTTATAGTGATACTAATAATATTACCGATTCGTTATTATTAATTAGTTTTCCAGTTATTATATATTAGTTAAGGGCATCTGATGGTTATCCCGAGTAAAACAAAGATTTGATTGATGGAGTGCGCTAACGAAGAACCCTTGTACACCACTACTCACGCAGGTATTGTGACGTCAAAAACAGCTGACCACCACAAATCAGCTGTTCGATATTATCATATTGTTTGCTATGTATTTGTTATTTATTACTAGAATGGGTGGTGGTATATTTGGTGTAAATCGTAAAAGGGTTAATCTGAAAATTTAAAATTGTGGGAACGATCTCAACAAAATAGTTATGGATATAATTTTTATGAGAAAAGAATAAAATATAAAACTGCATTTGAACTTGAGTCGAGGTTTATTCCTTAGACTCAAAGCGCCTGCAGACCGGAACTTACAACCCACACGACTTGAATGTAAAGCGGTGAGCAGATGATTGTTCAAAGGAAGTACACATTTCCTCTCGGCAAAGTTTCAATAATGTGATTAAGTTAAATTGAAAATTAAACAACCAATCGGATGACAGAGTGTAAGGATTTCAGTATATAAGAATATTTTTAGTTATATATAAATGGGTAAATATTCATTGGTTTTAGTTTTGTAAAAAGTTAACGTTTTACATACCTTTCAATAACTAAAAGATCTTTGGTTTTTTAGAGTGCAACATAATGTGTATGTATGATAAAAAAAATAAAAATTTACAAACGACAGACCGAGTTGCAATATACTTTGTCGGTTAGCTATTGCATGCAATGCAACAATGCACTGCATCTGTTGCAACATGGCAATCTAGCTTGGATCAAATCCTTGAAAAGACGACCTACTTTGTAAACAATTAATTTCCACGGCCTTAGAAGTGCTTTAATGACATTGTTATACAGGTGGCGACGCGATCGCGGAGGCAGTGGAAGTGGCGAAGATCATCTTGATGTATGTGGCAGTGGATCCCGTTTCCCCTTCATCTTAACCGCATTAAGTTCAAAGCAAGGGATTTCTTCGGTGTTGAATTCGTTATGTTTTGAACCACTAAGGACTTAGCAAAAGGACCTTTGGAGTTTGGGGTAAAAATATGAAATGTAAAAGAGAGATTAATTACTGGTACGTTGTTTATCTTTAAGGTAGACTAGACATGTTTAGTGTTTCAATTGTAATTGAAATTTTAATGTGTAGAATAGTGTAAAGTAATATTAGATCATGTTTGTATATTCATTCAGTAGCAATGCAAATAGGGAAGTATTGCAACACGCTTATCTTGATGGCAGTACGTGTGGAACGGTCAGTTTGTTTAGTGACAATAATTAGACTATGGACTTTCACTCTGACTTTCTCAAATTCCATTATTAATTGTCAGACCCTGTGTGTAAGCCAGAGGCTAGACAATAGATTCGCCACATAATGTGAGGAAATAGCTCATGTATAATATAGGTAGTAAATAATTATATTTGGTTTGGATATCTAAAGGTAAATATTTTTAGTGATGCCAATAAAGATAAGTGTGGTAAGGCATTTGATACCGAATGGTCACTTTACATAAGCAATTCAATCACAAATCTGTCCGATAAAACGTCATACTAGTCATACAATGTGATAAACCGGTCACATCACTTTACACAAGTGATTATGATTAATTAAGCAGTGGTCAGCTGTTAGCCTCGCAACACTTTGGCCAGGTGATCAGCTGTTTCAGGGTTGACCGGCTTCTGCTCGCCTTGATGCGCCAAGGTGAACTGTGGTAATTAAGAACAAATTGAAAGACACTCCTTTTTGGAACGTTAATAAACGTGAATTGTTTTGTGATACGTTGTCTTCGATCTAATGAGTGTTTGTTAAATGTCTATTTTTATGATTCACAAGTTCAAATGCTGCATGGATCTCTCTGAAATTTATTGTTAGGCAAATATCGATTGTTTTGTTAATTAATCTCATTTTAGGCACCTAGATATTTGTCTAGTTAGTGAATTCAAACTCTCAAAGTAAATGCAATACAATGTTACACTAAGTGTGAGCGACATTTCGCATAGTTGCTCCGACAGTTGTCAAGTGCCCAAGGCCGCGACCCTGAAGCACACCCGGAATGCACCTGGCTACTTCTTAAATAACCAGAAACCACTTGTTGCAGCGCGATATGCCGTTACCACAAACCACGCCTTGATCACCTGCCAGCGTTAGTGTTTTGCAAGATTACGTAACAAAGGTGTTTCTATTGTGTATTTTATGCAATGGTCGCCGAGGATGTTTTATAACACAAGTTCTGTATATTTTTTTACCAAGGTCAATATATACTGAACAAATTGGATACTATTCCCTAATTTGTTTTTGCATATTTACTCAATTTTTTCGACTGATTAAGACAGAAATGTAACACGATTCAACTTTTAAAACTTGAAATATTTTGAAATCAAGGATTAATAAGTATGTCCACTATGGCTTGTCACTCTGGATTTTTAGGTATAAAAAACATCAACAATATTTTAATGCAACAAAAACATTCTTCAACGGATGCATGTGTTCGATACACCAATTATTTAGCACCTTTACGAGCTACGGTGAGTTTCCAACAAGAGTTGACAGTTTTTGCGCCCAATACCCAAGTGACAACCTACAGCTCTCATACTAATAGGTTCGTACCTCTATGTGAGGAGTCGAACACCAGATTCCACAGTTGAACAGATTTAAGCACGACGTGGCCGGAGGCTTGTCCTGGGGGGGAAGTCGCTCCAGAGGCCACTCCCTGAGGAACCTCTGCTCGGCTGCCTGGAACACCGGGTCTGGGAGCGGGTGGACCATGGGTGGTCACCCAGGGTCCTCCGGAAGGCAGTGCGGCAGCAGAGGCAAGGAGTGCGTGTGACCCACCCCAGGACTTTACGTTTCGATAGCTCATATTTTGGAGGGAGATTTTAAGCAAACTAAATATTTGGAGGGAAATTTGAAGCGCACTCAATATTTTTAGGGAAATATTTAGACTACTCGTTTGCTGTTGGAATGAGTGTTGGAATAATTTTTAGTTGAGAATGAATATGTATTAAGTTTTGTTATATACCTAGACATATATGGATCATTTTAATCAAAGTGTTGTATAGGAATAACAAATGTAGGTAAAGTGTGGCAAAAGTCAATGTTCATGAATGAAGTGCAGACTAACTACCATAGTTTGTTTGCTAGATGCTTACATTATTGAATATCTTTAGTTTTACTAACCCAAAACTTGAAACTAAAAATTCGGACGATAAAAAAGAAATTAACTGTTATGTATACAAATACACCTTTTATGAGTTCATATTTAGTCTTACTGGTTTACTGATTTCGACAGACATATTATGCATATTTATCTACAATGTTGAATTACGACCCCTTATAAACGGATCGCCATAAGCTTAAAAGCTTAAAGCCGTTCTAAATCAAAATCTAATGTTCTCTATGGTCATTGTGCGGCTACTAGCTACTTCTAGGTGCAAGTATGGCTATCTAACATGCACTCACGTGAAAAACTTATTGGAACTAAAAATTGTGTGAATTTTTGATGCAATAAAAAAACAGTATTATTTTAGGAACAGAATCTGTCGTTGTTCGTTTGGTGAACTGTAAATATTGTAATGATTTGTTTTGAGCTCACCTAGGGTATTTTTAAGTGTTATAATTTATTTACTTTCCACTTTGTTAGTTTATATCCTAATTTTACAGTTTACTTAGTCCGAACAAGTGTTATATTGATGAATTAGTACGTTGTTGATTACACAAATTCGATGAAATATAAGTTTTTAAATATTTGTCATTTGGGTTAAGCTTTTACCTGATCACGTGATCATTGTAGACTTGTATTTCCCATTCTTTGTTTACAAACTAGTGGCAAACCTATCAATTCACCTGCAGGCTTCCTATTCTGTCACCTCCAGCGTTTATTTTATATTTTTGGAACAACCAACATAAACATATTTTTGCAACAAGGGGACCTACGTGACGAAAGGTTAGGTTTAGTTTAGAGTAGTTTAAGAGCTTTCCTAGCAAATCGCCAGGAGCCCTTGGCGACCTTGTATTGTACATCGGAATGTCAGGAATTTGACCAAGACCTGCAGTAGCTTGTATTGATGATAGTTTGGTTTGCTTTTCTCTACACATTGTGTTCAATACGAATACTGTTAAACTTTAAATAGATCAAATGTTTTGATTTTACTGAGATTTAGTTTACTTTTCTTACACACTCGTATTATCTTGTTAATGTATATTTAATGATTTTGTTTAATAATAAACACATTTTAAAATGTTATCAGCAATATTTTACACTTCGTGAATTTAAAATGTATTAAGATGTTAGTTCATATCAAATACGTAACTTATTGTTTACATTTTAAAAATTACACATTAATTACCAAATACTTTTGTTTTATATGTAAATACGTTGTTATATAAAACGTTCACGCTTTTAGATGATCATCTGAATTTTTAATGATTTTTAGTATTTATTAAGTTACAAGAGCTACCAGATAATTTTAGGTTCAAAGTATTCAGATTCATAACATAGGCTTAGTCATGTTTTAGGTGTGTATTTTATTTTCTTGAGAATATTTAACTAGTATTCCTATACAATTTCTACGCAAATATGATATTTAAAAAATTGGTAATTCAAAGTTTTATAGAATTATAGTTTACTAGTGTTGATACCAGTAAACAATTCAAAAATATTATTTGTTCATTTAATAAATACAATTTAGTGAGACTAACCTCGATGCTGTATGATTTCTTGATGGCGAACATCTCCCTGTTCTTCTGTGCTGCTGCTACGGCCATCATCTTGACTGGATGTGTGGGGGCTTTGGAAGGGTTGGTGTAAATGGGGTGGTGACTTAACACACGAAAAGCTCCAAACTCCAGACCGGAAAGTTTCACAGGACGACGCGACTCACGCTACGACGACTTTGTCTTTTCAAAACTGCGAGACTTCTCAAGCCGACTTTCTCGAAGAGAACTCTAGGCTGAACGTTCGAAAAATCGAAAAATTACAAAGTTGATGCGTCGAAAGCGCGCTCGCGGTTGCAGACTTGATCTGACTGTGCTGATGATAGGCGCGCTAGGGTATATATGAGCGCGGCCCTCCCCCACCCCCTCGCACGGAGAAATTGTGGCCTTGGCGGATTTTCCGAGGTGAGTCAGGAGAAGCCAGCGTACTATCAGTGTTATCTCTTCGCTAGACCGAGTGTCTTCCCCACCACGCGTTTCATTTGGCGTTTTGTTTTCATTTTGTCGTGTGTCAATAACTTTGGAGTTTTAGGAGGATTCATAGGTTATATTTTTAAGGTGTTGATGTTTTCGAATGGTGATTAAGTGGTGTGTTGGTTGTGTTGGGCAAAATTATATTGCGTGTTTACTGGTAGAAAATTTTTTTCAGATTATATTAACAAATTTTATAAGTTTAAATCTGTGTGAAATTAAAATATATTCTGACATTACATAAACTGTTTAGGATTTCACTAGTATTTCAATTTAGAGTTTATATATTTTAGGTAACATGCTTTAAATCTAATATGAATTCAAACAAACAGCTAAATCATTTATATATTTCAAATAAATTACAATATACAGTATTTATATAAACAATATTGCAATATTAAAAATAAAATCTCTGTTTGGAAATTAATCTCAGGCAAATATATGAAATAATTCATATTTTTATACTTTAGTAAAATTGAAGGTAACTATAGTATTATTATTAATTTAGAGGATCGGCCTGTAAAAAATTACATTTTATTAAAAACTTTGTGCGATTTTTCAAAACATAACATTTTTGTTTATTTTTACCTTATTAATATTTTACAAATTATAGTTACATTTTGCTATTTTTATTTGCTATGCGGTAAAATTCGACAAACCGTTTGTAGGATAGTTTTTTTTAATTATTTTAGAATTAAAATTAAATAACATGTTTTAAATATAATATAGAATAGTCATTTAAACCTGAAATAAATTATTTAAGTTGTTTTTCAACATACTTAGTCAAAAATATTGTTTAGTTTTGTATTTCACCACCTTTTGCGTTGTAACTTGTTATTATTGTTAAACCTGTAAAGTAGCTATTTTATTGAGAACTCAAAAGGATTTTTGACCCTTTTAAATTTTAAAAGTATATGGCATTAAACTTTTTGCCGAACCTTAAAAAAAATGTATTTGATACACATTACATTGCTCATAAAACCATGTTACCTAGTAAAATTTTGTATGCGATAATCTTGGAAAAGTTTTTCTAAAATGATAGGTCTTATAGTCAAAACTTTTAATACGTTTATAAAAAACTTAAATCTTAGATATTCAAGGTAAGAGGATAATTTTTGAACTCAGTGGATATTTAACATGTAAACCTTATCACAATTTACAGATTTTCTAGTTTGTACACAACTTGTATATAAATATTTTAAAACTCTAGCTTGCATGTTAACTTTCCAATTAGCACGTATTAGCACTTGTATTCCAAAGTTCAATTAGTCAAGATAGTAAGTTTACTAAATAAACTAATATTTCTTGCCTGTTTCAGCTAAACCTATTTTGTATTTATCATTTGTTTGGGATATATCACTAAAAGACAAAAAAATGTGTTAAAACATTTTATTTGTAATTTAATTAATCAAGTTTTACTCCTTCAAAGGGGACTTGTCGTCATAAACTATATGCATAAATACAAAATAAACAGTTTTTAAATGTTTTAATGTCTCTTATGTGTTTATCAAAAGCTAATTTAAAATAAAATAGTTCTAAAATACACTAAAACCCTCAAATTAAAATTTATAACAACTTAAAATTTATGTTATTGGTAGTCAACACGCAATACATAGGGACTTCAATCTTTTAGGTTGTCATGAGCAATTCCCAAGTTTCTTTTATATAATCTTGAATTTCCTCTCGAAATATATTCTTTGCGAAATCAGAAGAGTAAATATACTCTATGAAATTTCGGAGAAATCCCAAAATTGTCAGTTTACACATTTTAGGATAATCAATACATAACATGCATCTTCAAACTGTAATCTTTCCCTTTCGCTCTTTTTCCGCTTTGTTAAGATTAACGCACCAGAATGAGGAAATGTCAATCTTAACAAAGATCAGTTAAATGCAATGTCTACGAACACAACGCAGCTCAATACAACCAGAGGAAAACCCAGGAGGAAACTCGTCCAGGAAAATGATTTACTACGAGATCGCTCACGTGCGAAAACCGGCCCCGAGCAAAAAAGGAAAACGAGAAATAATCCTTGATTTATGGCTCAAATTCTTCAGTGGATACTTTACATTTTTAATAAATAATGCTAGTTAAGTGTCTTCAACCTTTGCCCTTCTTAACCATTACGTCTCGCCGAAACTCGTTTCGCAAATACTCAGATGCTGACGTCGTATTAGATATTGACGTCATTTCAACTGTGGTTTGGATTTTGTGTTGTAGGTCTTCGAAAAGAATTAATCGAACCTTAACAAGTATCGCATATTAAGTTTAGTGTATACCAAGTTTAGAAATTATTTAAAATAGAAAAAAATAATTTTTGTTAGGTGTTTTTACTTAAACTGTAGTTTTAAATCAATTTTTACCCATTTTAAAGCTAATTTTAAACTGTTATAAATTGTACAATTCTGACTATCTGACTGTTAGTAAAGTTGGTCTTTAGTAATGTTTAAAAAAGAGTTTAATTAGAGTTTGTATAAAAACGTATATGTCATCTGCAACTATACTGAGAACTGAAATATATAATGTGTCATTATCATTACAATTACATTGAGGCAGGAGTGAAATGCTGGGTATTTTAACCTAAATCACTGTAAAGAGTGAATTTAGAATTAAGGGAGCCTTGAGCAGCTGTTTTACTAACTAAGATCAGCTGTTTATTTAGCCAGAACCGTTTATTAGACGTAAAATGATTAATGATAGACTTTGAAAAAGCTGCCAGTTATTCTAGGATTGGACTGACAACCTTTATTATAAATTTGAGATGGGGACACCACCTAACATAGGTGCGTATTTTAACCCAAATATGAGTGTAGAATAAGTGTAAAATGGATTGAGGTGATCTTATGGCTTTGTTAATGACTAATATAAGATCAGCTGTTCAATTAGCCATGATCATTTTGAATAGGGACAGCTGGGTCTAGTTTAGATGTTTCGAACTACCAAAAAGGTACCAAATTTTCTCAAGATCGATCCGGCCTTTAATATTGTTAGGCGAGCACTATAACCACTCAGCTACCCAGCCAATTCGTACTTAGCTATTATTCTATACATCACATTTCCACCGAAAATTAAAATTCTATTAACACTGCTTTTAAATTATAACCAGTACACTTTTATTTCATGTTAAAGATTTTGTAGGCTATTCAAAACATTTATACAACCTAAATATTATTACACCAATTTTCTGTAGAAACTGACAATTTGACACTTTCATCTGGTAAAATACGATTCTAGAACAGATCCAACGGAAGGTTACATGTATACAATCACACCTCAAGGAAACTGTTGAGAAGATAGTATCACATCTATTAGTATCACATTAGGTTGGGGATTGTGGCCAGCTGTGTAGTCCCACAAGGTAAATAACCTTTGTCTATGAATGACATAATAATGTTCGGTGAAGTTATAAATAGATTTACAGTTAGTTCTAGAATCCAGGTGTCATTTCGACCACATGCAATGTTTCGTCATTGCTTATATCCTCAGTAAAAGAGAGAAAAACTGTGTTTACTCCATTAAAATAAATTCTCTTGGGTTAAGAGTCTCCATAATTTTTCAATGTTTTACAATCATTTTGTGGCATTGTTTTGCAAAGGACTTCATGTCATATTGTCAAAAAATGTAGGCCCTACAATAGGTGGATATCAGTAAATTTAGATAATAAAATGAATACAAATAGAATGAGAAATAAATGTAAAGTTTTGAATAGGATGAGAATGGTTTCAAACAGGGAAATGAAAAACACTTTATGCTAACTCAATGAACTGTAATCTTCTTGTGTTTGCCGATTGAAACATTTACCAATGGGCATTAGGTATTCAATCGGCATTAAACAACTCACTAAATACTGTGGCATATTCATGTAAAATAAATGGAAAAACTCTTAAAATTATTATTTGGTAAATTACGATTGTACTGACTTCGAAACAAATCAAAATTTTCCGTCGAAAACTAATTTATAATATCCTGCATTACTACTATTACTATTTATAATGTAATTGTTGTAGCCGGCAATTGCACAATTGTATTCTTCAGTATTTACTTGTAATATACATTCCACTATTATTATTTAAAATCTAATATTTAGGAGTACCAAAATCCTTTGCTGAAGTTAACGACCATCCACTGAGATCACAGCTGCATCTCAAGGCATTAATGGACATTACACCTTGTATTAATGGGTGAGATGCAATGGTCCATTACCATTACCCATTGCCCATTAGTCAACGGCCCCGACCTTGGGCATTTTGAAGGGACAATGGCTCACGAATACGGATATCGTGGTTTTCTCCTGATCTGACCTATTGGCGACCTTCGATTGACCTTGAGGGTTAACCAGTACTTTAGTGCACTATCGATGCATATCAATAATCGTGTTAGTTTCCTGTTATTGAACGATAATCGGCGAGTTCCTGTGTGGCACCTACATCATAGATCATCTTGTTGCTACTGGAGTTGGACTTACTTAACAGATTTATACCGGGTAAATTTATAAGTTGAAGAAAGTAGATATGATTAGATGTTTACAACGCCGGGTAGAAGATGACTAAAGGAAGAGTGTTGAAAGAATGGGATGTCAACTTTGTTACTAATCAGCTGGTTCTTGAATCATGATCATAATTACAAACTAAGGACATGTGGGTCAGTTCGAAATTCGAATCAACACAAAACTACTAATAATCCTACTAATCCTGCTAATCTACACAAATTAACAAGTTTCAGGGGGAAATACATTATTATAATTTTTCCTACAGCCACCCGACAAAGTGGGCTTCCTTGCGCAGATTATGGTACTTACAAGCCTTACTTTGGCGCACAGTTTTTACTTTGGGGCACACCAGTATTCCAAGAAAACAACACAAAACAGCGTGCTTGTATTAATCCGTGTACGCTTGAAAATAAGTTGCCAACACTTAAAGATATTACGACTACGACCAGCTGGTGCAAAGTTTAGATTTAACCTAACCCAAAAACGTGTTGTATAGTGTTTGAAAGACTAAT
This sequence comes from Macrosteles quadrilineatus, assembly GCF_028750875.1. Lineage (NCBI taxonomy): Eukaryota > Metazoa > Arthropoda > Insecta > Hemiptera > Cicadellidae > Macrosteles > Macrosteles quadrilineatus. Next base: position 7,995,051 of record NW_026542598.1, read on the forward strand.
TATTTATATGATTATAGTAACTGTGGGAAAAATAAAATGTGTAACACGAGTGCAAACTGCCTTTGCTGCACTCGAGAAACTTTCCACACTCGCCTACGGCTCGTGCGTAAACATTTCTCTCATGTGCAGCAAAGCCCACTGGTTACACAAACAATTATTGTGTACCAAAGTATTTAAACCATATTTGCAGTTGCGGACCGCCTATGCTCAGTACAATACTGTTACGTTTAGTAATGCATGGTAAAAGTTATCATCATTACTAAATTATATAACTCAAACTTAAGCTATTTAATCTTCGGACTGCTGACAGCACTCAACAACCTACAGTAGATATATATAAAATTAAGCTATAGCCACATATTTAATAATATGTATATAGGCCCTATTATACAGGGTGATTTGTACTTAGTGTGACAAAATTTTTTTGATGTAAGTACAAAGTAAATGAAGTGTGATGATGCATATCAAATGTTCCAACTCTCAAAATTAGCGTCCCAAAGAATTATTTTATGTTTTTCAAAAATAACCATGCTTTTAAACTTAATACAGGGATTTATCGATTACCTGTGTATGGATTTGAGTAGATATTGTCATTTTCGTGTTCTACATTAAATTTTGAACAAGAATAATGGAAAATGACGGAGGATCAGATGTAAAAACTCCATTGAAAATAGATTCAAAGATAAAAATTAAGATATTTGATAAAAATTTTATAAACAATGGTCTATTGCATTTTTCACACCCTGTATACAAGAAAGTGTCGGAATATGTTAAAAACTGCTCCATTTTATAAGCTTTCCAACCATATGCTACACTATTGAGGTTTAGATATTTTTTTGTTTGTTTTAGTGGTTTGAATACCAGAAAACAGGGAACTTTTTTACTGTTTTTACTGTTCAAGCTGAAACAAACATACAACTTAAGCTTAATACCTGCCGAATTTCTATGTTTTACATGTTAAAGACACCATGCTTTGTAGTCTTCAAACCATTAAAGCGTACATAAGCAGACATAAACCTCAATAGTGTAGCATATGGTTGGAAAGCTTATGAAATGGAGCAGTTTTTAACATATTCCGACACTTTCTTGTATACAGGGTGTGAAAAATGTAAAAGACAATTGTTTTTCAAATTTTTATCAAACATCTTAATTTTTATCTTTGAATCTATTTACAATGGAGTTTTTACAACTGATCCTCCGTCATTTTCTATTATTCTTGTTCAAAATTTAATGTAGAACAAGAAAATTACATTATCTACTCAAATCCATACACAGGTAATTGAGAAATCACTGTATTAAGTTTAAAAACATGGTTATTTTTGAAAAACAGAAAATAATTTTTTGGGAAGCTAATTTTTAGACTTGGAACATTTGATATGCATCATCACACTTCATTTACTTTGTACTTACACCAAAAAAATTTTGTCACACTAAGTACAAATCACCCTATATTAATATGTATATTATATTAATGTACCTTAAGAAGGGTTTCTCCTGACACAAATCGATAAACTTAAACAGATAAACGAAGTCAAACATGGAAAAACATGTTTGGTTTATGTTAAGGTTTATGTTTATGTTATGATTAAGAACATCGTATGTTTATTTCAATAGGTGATCACGTATTTTTAGAAAGTAAGGATATGTCTAAACTAGACACATGTTCAAAAGTTCGAACATGTTTCGAGACAAATCAGTGATGCAGGTAGGATTTTTCCTCATTTGGCGATCATGTATCTCCAAAATGCAAGTACAAAGTAATTTAATTAGTACAAAGTTCTACATTGTTTTGTGCTGGATACTTGTCAAAATCAGCAACATTCGATACGCGTGATCGCAGCGTCACTCTGTCTTCAAATAAATAAGTCAGTAGGTTTTCCTGGTGTGATTTAGGTGAGATCCCGTGTCCAGTGGCGAGGTGAAGGTCAGGTCAGAGATACGCAGGACACACGCGGTCTTCACTGACGTATACCATCCGCAGGTCACGTGGTTCTGACCGGTCCACATGCAAATTTTAATATTCGCAGACGCAACTCGTATGATTTCCCTGAATATTTTATTCAGGTTCGCACGCCGCATTCCGTTTAGGATTTGCACGGTTGATTTACGTGGTTTTGGAAAATAAATTAGAAAATGTCACGTGAAATAATGTACTACCAGGTGGCTGTATTTGAGGTTATCTTTGAGAATGAAGTACCTTCTATGGTATTGAAGCTACTAGCTTAGGCTTGTGCCCAATTGTGTTCAAAAGTCTTGTTTCCACAGCTTTTTAAGTATGATTGGTTAAACTAGGACTGACCAACTAAAATTCTCCCAATATACTAGTAATCATACGCCAAGATGGCCAAATCTTTCAGTTTGTTGGAAGGGCTTTTTAAACTTGGTTAAATATTGCAGTCACAATAGCAACCTAAAGCCTGTGTCACACTTGGCTACTTACTAGCAGCTACCTAGTAGCAGCTACTGAAATAGCAGCTACTTTTCCTGTCACACTTATTTTGGTAGCGTCTATTCACTAGCTGCTACTACTAGTTTAGCTCAAGAGAGGTTATGTCCCAAAGACACGTATATTTTTTATACAGGTTCAAAAAATTAATCACATCTCCCCCACCCCACTTCGGATCACTCATGATTACTTCAGAAATTATTCAAAATGAACGAAAATAAACAAATCAGGCAGACAGCACGTGGTGCAAGTAGCCGCTAGTCCGCTATTGAAGCTGTCACACTGGGCGACAGTCGCTACTTGATAGCTGCTAGTTGGTCACGTGACTCACTAGCGCAGTTTAGTAGCACGGAAAGTTGGACATGTTCAACTTTCCATGCTAGTAAAATTTCACTAGCGCGCTACTCTTAGTAGCTGCTACTGCCTATGTCACATTGGCTACTTAGTAGCTGCTATTTCGCTAGCTGCTAGTAAAGTAGCGTAGTGTGACACAGGCTTAACTGGGACGGGTGGCGTCGTCCTGTAATCCAGCTACTAGGAGGTCACGAATTGTGGATATTTATAGGGATGCACTATGGATGCGATGCTCCCTGGTGTGGATTAACGTCCGCACTAGTGAGTACTACGACTATCCGCAGTACTATCCTGATAATTAGACCAATTCGTAAATTATAAGGAAAAATGTGGTTCGGATTCCACTATAAACCCCTTAGTTGACTATAAGTCCCTTAGTTGGGCTATTAATTCACAGCTGATGTGTCTAGGAATATGTCGGCCTTAGTCACTAACAAGACTACAAGATCGCGCCATCCTACACTCATCCTTCACTCATATTTGGGTTAAAATACGCACATAGTGGCGTCCCCATCTTAAATAATCGATTGATTGATTGATTGATTGATAACAACCTTACCAGGCCCAAAAAAGATCCTTTTTACAGGCAGATATTAATTGTTCCTGCCAAGTTTCAGCAATATTACTGCTATAAAAAGTAAGAATTTAAAAGGTGGACACATTTTTAGACTATAATTTGAAAACCCAATGTAATGCAAACTGTATTATTTTGTTTACTATTCACCTTAAAATTTGGGTTTCTCTATGTCAAAAAAACTATTAAAGCCTTGGTCATGCTACTGGAAAACTTTAGTGCATCACTTTTGTAAAACTTCAAAGCTACTAGGACATATTTAAGCCCAAATATAAATGAAAGATCGATATGACATAAGTTAGAGGCATCGTGTACCTTAGTTACCAGGAAAATCTATTTAAAGTCCTATGAACAAGGTCAGCTTAATGAAGTTCGAAAAATCAAAAGCTACTGAATTCTCAGTCAGCATCGAAGAGGTTACCTTTGATTAAAGAGAGACCATAGAGCTACCTCGTTAGAAATCAATTACCCGTCAATCAGTTAGTTGTCTTAAATTGTTTTATCTCTCTGTAAAGATCCAAGTCAAAACTCCACGGTAAATCACAGACTAACTGAAGGAGTATGTTTAATCTATGGTTAAAGTCACATATTTTAAAACTAATCTTCTTCCACGAAAAAACGAAGGTGGCATTCCCACCTTGCTCTCATAAACGAAGATAAGGCTACGTGAAGGCTAGAAAGAGGACATGAAGGCTGACAAAAAGGCACAGCATTAGGAACTAATGATGGAGTTCCTCGATGGCTGAAGGTTTCGGCGGACAGTAGATCTGCGTGCTGACCCGCGGGCGCGGAAGTCCCTAGGACAACGTGGTGAAGGTTAGCTGGAGGTCGATCACCAAGAACTAGGTTTGGAAAGTAGAATGTGCGTTAGGTGTTTATGATAGTTGTAGTTCCATATCATAATCACTTCACGCAAGTGTCATCCTTGACTCGAATTGCGTATTATTTCAGAATCGCCCAAACATGCGACGTCAGGCCGTGATCTATTTTAGTTTATTGTCACACTACTGGGTCTTTTATACTGTGGTAAATTAACAATGTCTAGCTTGCTAGACAAGATCCATTGATTGAAAACATGTATGACAATAATTTCATGAACCTATGTAATGATGATCTGTCTAGAATAATATGATAAAATACAGGCAAAAGTGGTGAAAAAGGCAGACACCAACCCGTAAAATAGATATAATATAATTAAATAAGAAATAATTGTAAGAGTTACTGTGACAAAAGGATTTTCCACTGATTCCGTAATGGAACGTTATATATTGCAAAACATGACATATTACAGAAGAAAATCAATTTTAAAATCAGAAAATAACATTGCAAATACTTCTTTTGGACAATTCAGTAACTCACAATAAATGTGTGTTGTTTAAAACTTAATTTGTAAATTAACAGCTGTTTCATTAAAAAGTATTATCCACATGGCCAAAATGTAAACAAATCTGTGAAGGGATATTTAAAGACAAGGTACATAGAATGTTTAGCAGGCCAAGATTTGGATTTCGTCAGTTAACTTTTCCGTCAGTCTTCTGTACTGCTTAGCAAATTGTACCATAGATAAAAGGAGTATAGACATATGTCTACTTCTTTTAATCTATGATTGTACTCATCCTACACTCATCTCCATTAATACTTGCCTTAAAATACCTACTTTGTATGGTCGCCATTTCATTAAAAAGTATTAATGTACCTTACAATTATCGATAGAAATAGACATGCCATTCCTATGTTAGAGTTTCAGGCATTTTAAAAATCAAAACGGATGAAATTTTGAACTAAACCACTTACAGAAAACGCTTATGTCATTTACTGATTTCTGTCGTATACGGATAATTTTGAACAAAGTTGAATTCAAAGTTTCAAATCGTTGTAAGCTAAAGCCCATTTTATGTCGTTTAAAATATCATAGAGCCAAAAAACTAAACAGGACCATGAGAATTTGGACTGCAGCGCACAAAAGTGTGGTTCATAACTATGTGATCAGAATTAGGATAAAACATGGGTTGCAGATAGTCCGTATCATCGAACTCTATACTACAACTCGATAGTCCGTATAAATGGAATGACTACTTCAGTAAATACATAAAGTAAATTGTTATACAGTTTAAAAATAGGTTTAAAGGTATAATTGTAATTTATTAAGATTTTCGACTATGCCTGTTTTAAGCCCAGAGGTATTTTTAAAACCTTCTTCGAAATTCCAATACCGTTGACATCACTGAAGAATTGATGTTAAGATTAAGTTGTGGAGCTCTAGTTTTTTTATTGTTACAGATTCAGAAACTAAGATTAACAACAATAAAATCCACGACAAAAACCACTTCTGTTTTAGTCTGTTGGAAACATTTGAAAACTGATCCACTCAAACTATTTGTAGGGATTTAAATATGTGTGTTGGCTGACCACCATCACCTACATCTAGCACTTGATAACAGTGCTGAGAAAAACCTCATGAATGTTAATTAATTGAGTCAATTGACTAAACGACTGTAATTTTACCTTGTACATCCGCACCATTTAATATACAATAAAGAGCAATTGAAATAGCAATTCAACATTAACAGTTTTATTCTGGAGAATACATCCAAACTATATGGAAGATAACACAATTAAATGGACCTTTTTTACTTTCATAACTAGCAGAGTACCCGTCCCTCGTACGGGGTTGGCGTATAAGTATAAAATGCTTATTGAAATTGTACTCCTGCTTTGAGTTTGCATCGGGGGAGGACACGGGTTGAGAAAATCTTGTCCTTTAAATTTACGGTATTCTATAGTATAACACATCTACCATAGCAATAATGTTCTACCACTGCACCTAAACAATAGAAAACAGTAAATTATCAAATATTCGCACAATATCACAAATTATTTATAAAATTAAAAACATAAACATAACTGTAAACAATTCTACTTTGACAGTTCTCATTTTGTATCACAGATTTTTGTCAATGCTTTACTTAAAATTATCTGTTGTCATAATTGCAAAATAGCGTTGCACCCTGTTGGTAATCCTTATAACGTGTTAGTGCTATTGAATATCACAGAACCAACTTGTTTAGTTGAAACAGCTGGCAAAATTTAATCATTCCATTTAAATATGAATAGACTAAAGGTTACACGGGAATCTACAAAGTCACTGGGTGGAGCCCGACAATTTTTGAGATAAGAATAGGCCTATAATATAGACAATACATATTATGTTAATCGGGAATGTGAGCTATCATCATAACAAATTACAGCCCAATCTGACCAGTAGTTGTATAATAAATATATCGTAGTATAATCAGGAAGTAGTTAATGCGTGATTGAACCCCAAACACACAAACTTTTCACATTTTATAATACTGGTGCAAATTTAGCAAAATTTAGACAAATTTAGCAGCAAATTTAGACTCTAAAACTCTCTGAACCGTCCTTTAAAAATATTGAAAATAACACTGACATAGAGAAACACGAAAAAACAACCATGCCAAAACTTGAAGTGAATATTTATCAAAGAAACCTCATGAGTCCACACGAAAGATAAAACTTGGTGTAAACTAAATTTAACATTTTATTTTCCTTTAACTAGTTCGTTGGTTCTTCCAATTCCGTAGTTAACTGAAATATGGAAATTTTGTAAACAGATGTGGAATTTTACAAGATAAAACCACCAAATTCGACAAGAAACTACAATCGGAAAGTCCGAACCAGTTTACAGACTGTCAGATCAAAATTGCGTTGAAAACCGGTTTAGTGATAACCCCGGTTATCTTGTCGGGCGCGCGGCACGCGGAAATTCCTCACCGATCAGCTGTCAATTGATTACTTAATTAATTGCCATTGACTTTGGATACTACAAGTATAATTATGTTAACACTTATTCTTGTGTTTTGTAATATGAAATCCTTTTTGGCGTGTTTGATGGTTTGATGTCTGTTTGAGTACATAGTCGACAACAATTACTAAACACATTGACTAAACAATTTATTTCTTCAACGAATTTTTTAAAGTTACTGATTTAGTGCATCAAGATCAACAATATTATTTTGTGAACAAACACATTGGGCCCAAAGTTAATTAAACATTTAAACATACAAAGAAACTAAAATAAGAGGAGGCTTATTGTCATAATAATTGTATTTATTTTGGGTTATTGTTTGGGTTAAATACTTATCAATAGATGAAAATTAGTTAATGTAGTAGTTTTGTTATAGTAATCAACTAAATAATATATGCATATAATAATATTTCTTAATGATTGTAAACAATAGTTTAAACTCTGTTTCGCGAGTAAAAAGAACATAACAAATATATACAATTATACACCATCACAAAACTTAAAACTCTTCCAGAATTTCAATATAATTTTTATAAAAGAACATACAAACATACTTTGCTCGTACTTGTTTGGTATGGGATTTTAAATAAGAAATCTGCGGACTGAACTTCATTATGTTGCAAGTTTTTGTTTAGGTTATAGACAAAGCTATAGATAGATTACTAATAGTAGAGTATACCATTCGAGATCAATTTGACAGAAAACCTCGCAAAGAAACAAACATTAGGATGTAAAATGTAGTAAATGACATTTGGGGATCGAATTTTACAGTTTAGCTAGTTAATACATAGGTTGTAGACATAACACTAGATTATAGATGTGAGGGGTAAAAATGACTTTATTGCATTACAAATAATATTGTAGAGAGGTGTCTTCCCTATTTATCTAAATGTTGCCACACTCACTTATACATCAATTTAAAGATATATTTCCAGTTATAGAACAATCAAAACAATAGTTTATGCGCCAACCAAAGTTTAGTTTAAATAGAATCTATAACTTCGCCAGGCCGCCAACTGCAGAGCAAGTGAAGCAGCCAGCACAGCAACTGACGTCACGGACCCAAACATCTCACTGCGCCGACGCTGTGACGCGCGACACTGCGCCTGCGTCAGAGAAAGTCTTGACCCGTCGCACTACGAGACATCTGCGGGATTACGCGGTTGAGGAAACTGCTGTGCGTGACGCAGTACAAATACGTCACAGGTTACTGGGCTACGAGGAAGAAATGCCAGCGTAAAAGAAAGCTTAGGTGATGACGTAAATGCATAGATGCTATTGTGGCAGGGAAATAGTTTTAGGGCTCTAATGATTGACAGTGACGCACTAGGGTGACATTCTAAATAATAGTTTGAGGAAACTGTTCTGTCTGACGCAGGTGTGTTACAGATTGAAAGGTTACGAGGAAGAAATGCGTACGTAAAAGAAAGCTTGTGGGCTTGACGTCATTGGATAGTTTCCTTGGATGGTTTTGTGTTAAGGAAATGTTTAGGGGTGTTATGATTTTCAGTGACGCCCTGAGTTGATATTTGGTAGACAATAGTTTAAGGAAAGGAGGGAATCCAGAAATAACTGCATGTTTTGGTCGTCTTGCTCTTACGTTGGGTTAGTTTCTATCAAAGTGTAAATTTATTTTCCCCATTACCTCGAGAAAGTGTTTGACATGTTGTAATTATGAAAAGTGAGTAGGTTTTGGGTGGCTTGAAACTGGATACAGCTGCCCTTGATCATTGCACTTTTAATTGATAGTCAAAGTTATAGAAACGGCTGATATTAAAACAATAATAGTTGATAGCTAATAGCAAAACTCTCATCTCGTTCATGAAACTTTCATCCTTTACTCATCTTTGTCCCTAGTGTGTCAGTGTGGTATAAACTTAATCTAATCCTATTGCCAGCAACAATTTTAGGCAATAATGCAGCTTGGTCGAAATATGAGCGACAGTTGTCAAGACACTTTTTGCCCGTGTGAAGAACTATAAAAAATTCGTCATATTGCAGCATTATTAGGACACGATTTGTATCCCCCGTAACGAGTCAGTGATCTACACATCGGGCTGTTTAAGTATCTACTTAATCATCCAAAGTCAATGATTTAAAATAATCAAGTAATACTATTGATACAGACTAGAGTATCAATATTCTAGATTGAGGTTTACTTGCATGAATTATTGGTCAACAGCAAAAGATGTCTAAATTATAAAGTAAGATGGGTATAACGTATTGAATTTAAAAATTGATGAACGTATGACAAATCGGTTTGGTGAGAAGTAAAGATTTATAGCGATGTGTTATTATACTTACATAAACACTCCTTCTTACATTCTACCTGTGGTTGTTTACATTTGGAGAGAGTAGATCATTACAAGTACTTGGGAGTGATATTGGATAGTAGGTTAAGATGGGAACCCCATATTGAATATTTAAAGACAAAACTTAGGAAATTAATTTATGTTTTTAGAAACGTTCGCGAAATTCTTAACATCAATGAAATAAAAATGTTATACTATGCATTTGTCCAATCAGTACTTCAATATGGAATTATAGTATGGGGAGGAGCTAGTAGCAATATTTTAAAGCCTCTGTTTGTCATACAAAAACTAATTATTAAAATAGCTTTTCAATTCAACAGGCGTTTCCCTACAAATGTATTATTCAAAAACACTCAATTACTTTCGGTGCGTCAACTTTTTATCAATACTTTACTTGCATATACCTACTCTAATCAAGATTTGATAGTGACGCCAATCACACATAACTATTCCACCAGAGGAGCTGTAAATGTAGGTATGCAGGTACCCCGAGTTTTCAAGTCTGCAAACCTTACTAATGCTTTTTATATTGCGAATTTTTTGTATAGGAATATACCATCAGAGATTAGAGATCTACAGGTATCTCTTCCAGTTTATAAACGTTCGGTAAGCAGTTGGCTGTCGGAGATTGGGCTCGATCAGTCTGAGACACTTATCGGTTCAGTATACAATACCTAACAATAATTATACACAAGTACAACAAACAATATTTAGCGTACATATATCAGTAACTGCAACTCCATTCACTCGACTACCTTTTATTTAGCATTAACTGTTCCTGTAGCTGTCTCATAGCTTAGTTGTAAATAGTATTTTGATTAATTTAGTTTTAATTTTTTAAGAATATTTCTAATTTGTAATAGAGCTCGTCCCGCGCACAGGTCTTTTACGGCCTATGCGGGACTATTGTTCGTATTTTGTACATGTATATATTGTAAACATTTTTGGAAATAAAGCAGATTTTGATTTTGATTTTTTCTTAACAAATCAAAGCTAGGTGGGCGAAGGCCTAAAGGTGCCTTATTAATTACCACCCGTCAATCCGTTGGAGCTTTATGACACCTCAAGCGTAGATCGGTTATATAGGGTGGGTGAAAAAGAATGTGACATAGTATATTAAAGAAAAAATGCGATACCAATGAATTATTTTATTCATTTTTTACTTTCCCATACATGCATGTTTACGTAACTATTAAGTAACGTCTGTTAATATCGTACTCTAGTGTTATAGTATATTACGTTACTAGTCCTGAAAGTAAGTGTTTACCGGACGAGTGTGGTCGTTCCCGTGCGAGACGAAGTCGAGTACGGGATTACCATACGAGTCCGGTAAACACATTTTGGACGAGTTACGTACGATATTTTACGCCATACTACTTAATCCGTACGAATCCTTATATATTTCCACCAACTAAAGGACTAAAAATCACTAGTCATAACCTCTAAGAGAGGTTATGTTTTTGCTTATAACCAATTATTGCTACCTACGCAATCAGCTGATTGGTGTCCGGTAAAACTCATTGCAGAACAGTATCACGCAATGAAACCCCATTTGAATAAGCTGGCGGCAAACAGCTGTTTTCTGGACTGAATCCTTGCGTGGGAAGTTCGTCTAAATAATGTAGTGTGGCGTAAAATAGGTTTACGAGACAAATTTACCTAACTTGCGGAGAAAACATAAACAACGATTTTAACGACTCAAAGACCAGAATAACAAATTCCCTTGTTATTCTAATAGGGAAGTATTATTTGTTGTGTTTACTTTATCAATATTAAACATCTTTTCCAGTACCCCAGCTTCAGTAAAAAAAGAATGTTAAAATACATTTGGAATATGTGGATGTGCTCTTAAGTTATTTTGGTATATTAGGTTGCTTATGATAACTTTTTCTTCTTACATGTCCTTCAATTCAACTGTAAAATAACTAACTGTCACAAATCCACCTTTTTAATGCTTTCCGGATTTTCGCTTCTGGCAGAGCTTGGTTGATATTTATTTTGATGAATCATCTTCCTGATACCAATACGCCACTCCATCAACTCTTACTAGTTTTATCACAAAAGAACCGTTCTACGTTCTACGTTCTACGCAGTACTCGGCGTTGCCACAGCCTGATTGGCAAGTCGCAACCTAGGACAAGCAAACATCATTGTCGCGGAACCCGGAGTGTAGCGAATCAGCTGTTGTGCTCCAAGACGCAATTTCGCCAAGGAATCCTCAGCAAGTCCTCCACGCGTGGAAAAAAACGGACGCCATTTTGTAATTATATGTAAAAGAACTAGCTGAAAGCTGATCCAACCAGATTTGGAAGAGAACGGGAATTCCCTGGAGTGGGTTTGGTGTGGAAATGTACCATGAACCTGTTACTGGAACACGGGAACGATATTTGACGTGGGAATTAAATAATATCTAGAACCCAGATACAGGTTGTTGAAGTTCTTAGAAAACTTTCCCGGGATTGACGCAGACTGGCGATGCGTTAAAGTGAGAACATGAAATACAAAATTAGTTTGATTTTACATTACGACACATAACAAGTACCTACTAGGTTTCACCATTGGCCGAAGTAAACACCCCATTCTGTTGAAGCTGTAGACATTTTAAAAATGGACAGCGATTGCAGTAATTGAATTGACCCATCAATAAAATGTGTTGATGTCACTTCTGTAAACTTTTTTACCTAATCAACCTAAATGTTTGGACAGTAATAACAGCTGTCTGTTTGAGGCTCATGCAACTACTGATCAGTTTAAATAAAAAAACGCATGCCCGAAAGGAGCCGGAAGGAGCTCTATTCCATAGCACACAGCGTAGCGCAAAACGTCCCACTAGCCCTTGATTTCTGAGCATTTCAATTTACAACTGCTTTACATATGATTTGTCAAGTCTTTCGTGTTATAGTTGTTTAAGGCAGAAAAACTAAGAAACCTCAGAATTCATGGAAGATTATCGCTCTCATTTATGTTAGTGGGACATACGGAGTAATAAAAAAAATCAATTAACTTTTGAGATTACATTAAATAGATAAATAAATAAAATGAAATAAGCAAATTTTGAGTATTGTAGTACTTCTTTATCTACATTGTCCGCCATGATTTCTTACGTTTTGGAACTTTAATTAAAACTAAATATGCACCATCCCCCCTATCAGAAAAGCGTCGTCTTCATCCAATTAGGAAAAGGTATCTAGAAAGTGAGGAAGGTGACGGAAGAGAGTGGACTGCTAAAACGCATGCCTCAAGGGGCGTGCAATACCACTTACGTTGATGCATGTTGAATTGAATGTTGAATTTAAAGCTGAAAGGCACGTTAAAATTGAAAGAGCACACGTGTGGACATAGCTACTGGTCAATACCAAGTGGGATGTGTACTACGGCATCCAAAAGTCAATGATTATTGTAAATAGTGATAAGAGGTTGCTGAAATAAAGTAGTACGTTAATTTCTATGTGTATCCAATATGACATAATGCAACGGTTTATTTGAGAACTTTAGATTTGATATTTGGCAACGGAACGATTTCGTATACGTCACAGATGATTTTAGAGGGTCACCAAATTCCGCAAATAAAAATGTTCAATAGGTAAAAAATTTAGTCGCCTAAGAAAAATGCGCAGTGATGCGACGGCGGCGGCCACGTCCTCCTGGGCGATTGCAGAAGACGTGCGGAACACGACCGAGGTCATCCTGAACCTGGGGCAGGAAACATTGAGGAGGCAGACCTCAGGGTTCTAGGTGGAACCACAGACCAGTGGAGGTGGAAATCGGGAAATCGTCAACAATTTAGAACAGAAACAGGTTCTAGTGGAATAGACAATACATGTTTGAAACTTTTCAAAAATATTGAAGTTTTTCAAAAGTGAGACTATATCGTAAGAATACCTGTTCAAATAGGATTCATGTGCAACATAAATATTATCAGAAGGGTGATGATTTAATACAGAGAAGATGATTTAATGACTCTTTGAATGAGAGCAAATAAACAAACCCTTTTGATGTACAAAATACAAAGTAGTGTTCATCTTTTGTGGAATTTCTACCTTCTAAATAGAATATTGCTCTCTTTCGCCTCATCTAAAAATGCCAACTGCGTAGACAATAAAAAAAGAATATTTTTGACTAGAGTGGAAATATACGAGCCGTTTTGAAAGCTGTTATACTAAAAGGTTGGGTTAAAAAAGCACGATTATGAGAAACTTCGAGGATATTTTTATGTTCAACCCCAACACAAATATAGGCTCCTGCCGATTATGCTAGGCAGAATATTTTGACAGTTGTTTTTTAGTTTTTAGGGGACGCAACCTTTTTTCCGTCCCCACGTCATAATGCAATATGACATGTTGTAACAGTTTATTTTAGTTTATTTAAAATATTTATACGTTATCGTGTTATCAATGCATTTGTACTTTGTACTCAGTGATACCTTATATTTCTTCGGTTTAAAGTGAAGAACCTCTTTCATCTTCATAGACTATAAAGCCACACAATTTCTGTCTTAACCTCTCCACCTCTTTCTTTACTCTCTTGGGCAAGTACCTCACAAATCCGGCATTCCACCAGTAGCTCCCGTCCAAGCCCAAGGTCAGGATATAGGATACAGAGTAGGATATTACACTCTCTGTTTTATTGCTTGTCCAGTCGCTGTCAGGCTATTCCGCCCCCCTTTGTTTACAATCGCCGTTTCCACTATTTATGCCTCTAATGGTCTCTGATGAGGATTTATTTTGTTCACGTTGGTAGCCAAAGCACTTGCAGAGAGGCTATCTACGATTGGGCCTGATTATGACCAAAATGGTGAGGGTCAATGGCATTATAATGCCCTGATGACTCCGCTCAATTTTGTGGATGCGTCTACGAACGCCACATAGTATTATTGACTATTAATTTAATAATGAAAATATGTTTTAAATTTTAATTACTGCAATTTTGTAGCCCCAAATCAAAGGCTGCTTTCCATTGGTTACAGCAATGACGATAGAAACTAAATTATGTCCTTTTATCATCGGCGGTACAACGGGGTCCCCCAAAATTCAAGGAACGGCAATTTAATTTTTGTATCATTGCATTTAATGCAATCAGGTTTGACACAAAGTACTGTACTGTACCTAAAATAACTTTTCGAAGTAAAATCTTTAAAAACTCCATCAGATTTGGGATGGTCCACAATAAGTTAGAAAATTCAAAACTTTACTTTACTTCAAAATTGCGACCATACAAAAATGTAGGTATGAATGGAGAAACACCATCCCTGGGCCTTTTACCCTTTATATTCTCATCAATTCTGTTTTGATACCATGTTAAGGAGAGACAAAGCTAACGCGAATTTAATTAGTCGTTTACTGCATTTCATAATCTCTAAATCCCTAAAGGACTGGACGTTTTCGATATAAAAAAATTTATAATCGCTAAGAAGGTTTAAAAGTTTCATAAACATCCAATGAGTTGAAACGTTAATTGGAGGCTGAAAGCTACGTATTGCTGTCCATGCCAGCTGTCATCGTCATTACTTACTTACTTACTTACTTGATTCCTTCATCTTTGATCAGCAAAAGTTGGAAAGATTGCGTCAAAAAAAGAGTTCATTTCAAGAGCCATTCAAGAAAGATGGGGGGGGGGAGATGGGAAGATGGGTTCATTGAAGAGTCATTTGGGGACCAAGCACGTTTTTAAATCTTTAAGGCTAAAAATCAGCTGTTTGCTTATTTACTAAAAACATTCAGGTAAATTAAATACACATCAGTATCCATGTGCATTGCAATAGACTTGTTTTATTGTCATCAATGCCTAGCAAACTATTATTTTTGCTGATTCCTTTATTTCTTCACGTAGCCTTTGAGTTGTAGATGTGTGCATTTATTGTATATATTATCTAAATTATGTATAGTGTGGTGATAAATAGCGTTCGTACCTAGGGCGGAAAGAATTTTTCAGCTTTTGATCATTTTAAGTTCTTGACTTCGTCTCGAACATACAAATTATCTCGAGCCAAACCTCTTTTCAGGTACGATATATACTATTTCATACAGGAAACTACGATTTGAAACTACTGAAACCACGCAATTTGATATAATAACCTCAAAATTGATCACGCACCTAGACCCTATCTTCACTTGCTCAAGGAAGACGTCAACGCAAGGTCACGGATTTGTCAGATTCGTTGGTGATTCGTCGTGCCCATGGTCCATGGTCCAGGATAGCTTTGTAGTGATGAGGTCAGATCGGTCAGGACAAGGCACTTCATCCTTTCACTGACCGGACCCAAGGACGCGACCCTGGACTGCACCGGACATTTGGTGGATGCAAGTCCATAGACGATTACGTAACGATCAGGCCGGAGTAAGTACTGTTCTCCTGAAGATTGAGCTGTTTCTTTAAGAAAAGTTTTTGCGACTTTGTTTTACTTGAGGGACTTTGGAGAATGCAAAGTAGACTTAGTGTTGAACCATAGATAAAACATACTCCCTTAGTAGATTTCCCATCCTTATGGAACAGCTGAAGCCAATTTTATTGTTAGTACTGTCCGTTTTTCTGTAGAGGTCGTGTTTTGTTTACAATTTGTTTCCCGTTATTACAGCCATTTAAAACCTCGTTTAACCAAATAATACGATCTAATCATAAACAATAACTTGTCCCCTAGTTATATAACCAAACAGTAAAGCACATATCAAGAAATTAACCCTAAAATAATAGAAACAAAGTTTCGTCAACACTAGTGCCTTTGTGTCACGTACATGAACTAGACACGAAAAACGTGCTTCAAAATTTACAATGGGATGAGAAGTCTACTTGTGTTGGTTAGTCTATGGTTGAACGTAAGAGCTGTGAAGTGTTTTACGTTGGTGGTTTGAGTGCGCTGATGATGACGAAATGTTATTTTATATTAGGTATATTTTAAAAGGTTAACTTAACTGTGTGGTCATAATGCCAGAGAAGGAGCGATTGCTTATAATTGCATTGTTTTATTTGTTAACGTATTTTTCAAAAATAAAAAGATACAAACTATAAACATCAAAATACCCTATACATAAACCAAAAGGAACCAACCTTAAAATTTGTTCTTAACTGATTTCTGCTTCCACAAAAGAGGCTGCCAGCCTCTTAAAACAATTCCAGATGACCTCTACATTTTTACCTTATCTATATCCCTATTTCGTGGTTTTACCTGATAGACAACATGGTAGGAAATAGAACAAATTCCTTACACATAACATAATCCTTGAATATTACGACTCATTCATTCTACGAACGCTTAGAAACCACCTATTGGCACTATCATTAATGACCGATCTATAATCGACAGTTTTTTGCATTGAGAGGTAAAGGCTGAAATTTGGCCTTCGTTTAGAGAATGGAGTTGATCACCTCGATGTGATTTTGTCGCTGTGCATCATTGTTATATAAACCGCTTTTACATGTAATCCAAACATGCTTCCGTCCATTCAAGGATCAGCCAAAAAAGAGTTTTTGCATTTTTGGATAAGATCTAATCTCTTTTGGGGGAAACGACCCAAAATTTAAATAGCAAAGTAAGCCGTCCAAGCAAAAGGATCAGGTTGCAGTGTTTGTGATATACTGAACTGTATGATACATTTAAAAATAATAATGTTTAAAGATAAAGGCTTATTAAGTTGTGGAACAGTATCCTTCATTAGCATTTCTGTGGCCTAAAGTGAACACCGAGAAGAAGATGATATCGGAAAATAAGTTAAGGTTAAAAACAGACTTTCATCCCGTGTGTACATAATATTTTGGCATACAATTTTATTTTTGCTGTTTAAATAGTTCACAGAACTTACATTTTACATGGCGTCCTTACTTATAGTTTTTCATAATAGTTTCCGTGCTATGTTACTATTATAAACGAAGTGAACTACAGTTGATAGTGGTTATCGATAACTTTTCTCAATTAGTTTACAAGTGAGAAAAAGGAACAACTGCTGTCCTTGAATTGAGTAGATCCTTTTTTAGCCTACTCAAAAAAAATCAAGAACCACCTTATACACATGGTATGTGGTATGTATTCAAACAGCCGTTCTCTACGCAATCGCAATGTAATCAAAAACAGGTTTACGTTACCACGACTGGAACGTAAGTTATCAAATCCATCAGAAATTGATATATTTTAAGTTTTTCGAATGTAGGTAAATATATTTGGGGCCACAAAAACAGATTGATTAGTATTTTAGGTTTCAAATATTGTAAAATGTTTAGATTTTGTTTTGCAAACATCTTCTAAGGCAAATTTCGTTCCGAATCAGCGTAAGATTTTGCGTGAGTGTTTTAAAACATCTTCATTATCACTCATAACAACAGGGCTGCGCGGTAAATCTTATTTTTATTGGGGAACAAAAAATGTTGGTTTTTGTCTCGATCGCTGAAAATGATCTCGAGCCGGCAAAACCACATCTTTGGCCCTAGGTACGAACTACTATTAAAAACTGCTTAGCTACGTTCCATAAGATTTCCACTAATTTAGCTAAACGAAAATTGTACAGTAAAAATTATTAATTTTTTCAATCAAAAAGATATAATACGATTTTAGCTAGCACCCATTAGGTTATAAAGCTTTCATTAGGAGTGGAATCATTTAAAATATTTAGCACCCAAAATGGTTTACAATTTTTTGTGAGATCCTAAAAGTAACTAATAACAGTACTGAAAGGTAATTTACATACATTTTTGGCTCCTTAAATTTAATCTGTCATACAAGCTCTTTAACAACGCACCATTCGCTTATCACTATAATTTTGCTGGCTAAAAATAGTCTGAAGTTAATTAAGGATAAAATAAGGTGATTAGCAGAAGATGGCAGGAATTCGGAGGTTCAATTACTACAGTACAGCCACGCCCTTGGCCTTGAGCACTGAGTCCTTGGCATCCTTAGCTTGAGCGTTCCCATCGTCCTGGCAGATTTATCACAACCGACTGTCCCATCAATCGAATGGTAATTTATCAATTTTAGTGTAATTTCGCTCATTTAATTTTATTGTGTGAACCAACGCAAGTCAACTCTTGTGGTGTTTTTCTTGGACGAGTAGTTTACTCAAATTACTATAGCATTGGACACAAATTCAATTGCGATGTGTGTCATATTTCTAAAATACATTTACATACCCAACACTTAATCGAACACCACGCAGTATACCTTACAGCAAAAATAAACTTGTGAAATTAATTTATCGCATGGTTTCCGCACTGCAATAAATTACTTCCCTCCTGTTTTCTTTTCTATTAAAACATTACTATATTCATTTATAATTCCGATCAACCCTAAGTAACTGCAAGTAAAATATTTGTATTTATTTTCTGGAGAAAAACAGTTTCATAATTTTCCACCAGTACGATCTGTTATGGTGGGTTAAAGCATGAACACGCAAACACTCCAGAGAATTATTTGTATGTATAAGAAACCAATGGAGGTTAGGTATATATCGATCTTAAGATAATTAATCAAGTTTGGACATCTAAGTTAAACAAGAGGAAGTGATAGTTAGGGTCGTACAAACACTCAGCCGGAGGTTTGTAGCAACGTGGATGGTTAAACCGTAATACTTGAACTGTATTGGGTGTAATAGTAAATATTATCATTGTGCAATTACTTGATCCCTGAGCAAAAATCTGTCTAAAATAACTCTGGGTTTTACATACAAATTTTATTTATGACCCTACATTATTTCGTACAGTGTTTTGCGTTTCGCCTAAACCACGAAGAATCCAACGATTTTCCTTATACACTTGACATTTCCTTACAAATAATGTCCACACATTCTACAGCTAAGAAAATTGGCCAGTGGCTCTGCCGGTAGCGCGAAGGACAATGAAACCTAAGCAGGGATTTCGTGAGTTCGTTTGCCAGTGTTGCTATTTAAAAAGTATCTCCATTACTTATTAGTTATTGCAGTTAACCTCACATCTGACTGACTTTATAAAACGACAATGATCTTGTTGGGGGGGGGGGGGTTTCGTATGCTAAAATTAGCCTGGATGCACTCCCCAGAACAACCGGACAACCACCTGAGGTTGGGTGTGTAAAGAAAGATCCACAATACGACATGAAACATGGCCTGATACTTAGTAACAGTAATTTAATTTGTCAAATTTTGAAGGTATTTACGCTGTTCTAAAAAAAAAACGAATATTTTTAACCTGCTTCAAAATTCGGCCTTGCACAATTAAAATGTTCCGGACATGCCAAAGAGGTGAGTGATACATTCTGCGTATCTGAGACTCACAAGTGCGGATAAATGCAAGGTTAAATAGGCTGATAGAAAATCACCTGTTGATACTCGCATGGATTACATTAGATTTCCATCACGATACTCTAGGGTACGTATTTGATGGTAAATATGTGTAAGCGTTAATTGAAGTGCATAATCAATGACATAACAGCTTTGTTGCCGAATGAGATCATCAGGCTCTTTAGCCAGCATCTTATATATTAAAAAAATTTGGTTTTTCTTTTCCGAGTTCGTTTGGCTCTTCTACCCGACCGATTTTCATGATTGGGGTCTCAAATTGAAGGTATGCACGCACAGATTTGCCATCAAGCATCGACATATAAATTATCTATAGTATTACTCGGTTTATACGTAAACGAAATTTGCTCCTCATGTATTTATTATGGGAGCAAAATTTTGTTTTTCTTTGCCGAGTTCGTTTGGCTCTTCTACCCGACTGATTTTCATGATTGAGGTCTGAAATTGAAGGTATGCACGCACAGATTTGCCATCAAGCATCGGCATATATTTATCTATAATCCCACTCAGTTTATACGTAAACGAAATTTGCTCCCCATGTATTTCTTATGGGAGTTAAATTTGGCTTTTCTTTGCCGAGTTCGATGGGCTCTTCTACCCGACTGATTTTCATGATTGAGGTCTCAAATTGAAGGTATGCACGCACGAATTTGCCATCAAGTATCGGCATATAATTATCTATAGCATTACTCGGTTTATACGTAAACGAAATTTGCTCCCCATGTATTTCTTATGGGAGTTAAATTTGGGTTTTCTTTGCCGAGTTCGTTCGGCTCTTCTACCCGACCGATTTTCATGATTGAGGTCTCAAATCGAAAGTATGCACGCACAGATTTGCCATCAAGCATCGGCATATATTTATCCATAATCCCACTAGGCTTATACGTAAACGAAATTTGCTCCACATGTATTTCTTATGGGAGTTAAATTTGGCTTTTCTTTGCCGAGTTCGTTGGGCTCTTCTACCCGACCGATTTTCATGATTAAGGTCTCAAATTGAAGGTATGCACGCACAGATTTACCATCAAGCATCGACATATATTTATCTATAATCCCACTCGGTGTATACGCAAATGAAAATTTGCTCCCCATGTATTTCTTATTTCCGACCGATTTTCATGATTGAGGTCTCGAATTGAAGGTATGCACGCACAAATTTGCCATCAATCATCTACAAATATTTACCTACAGTATTACACGACCAGAACACATAATTTGATTTATTTTATATTTCTTACTTCAAATTAAGATGTACCTTTACCAGTTATAGATTTATAATCCCATGTATTTTAGTCCAAGAACCTTCAGTTAAATACTGGCTTTCATTTAAGTTATTCAAATCCGACGAGTTTCAAGCAAATGCAAGGTGAATAACCAATATAAAAATTATTTTTCATAATGTTTTAATATGGTTAAAAATCAATAGCTCCAGTATTGTTCCTGTTTTTCTATATGTTTTAGACACAAAATAATCAGTAAATTATAGGATTTAAATTGAGCTATTGATTGTTTGAATCAGTTAAGCTCAAGATACCGTATTACTCAATAAAAAATTATAAATTTGATTATTTCTCGGATATAATAACAATTTTAACGCTGCGGAGCAGCATGGGTCCTCTAGTCATTTATTAAACTTCAATGACCAAAGACATCTAGGTCCAGTCTAGAACCACCAAAATGATCCAGATTTCTCAGGATAGTGGTTATTTTGTAAGAAGGTTTGATCATTTTGCTCTTGCGTCGTATAAACCATTGCTCAAAGGATCAAATTATATTTTTTCGTGTGTCAAAAATGATGATAATAGGTACCTCTTTTATATTAGAACGATCATAGATTGTTAGTAGACTTGGCCTTGACAAGTTAGCTAATCCTAGATGACTAGACGGCTAGGTGGCGTTGTTTGTATAGTGTTGTATATGTTGTGCGGTGATGCAAGTGCGGGGGTCAAGGCTGGCGCCGGATGCGCATTGTTTCTGATAACAGAGGTAATTATCAATGTTCATGACCGACATCAAACACCAGACATCAAACATCAAACACAGACACAGACACAGACATCACGCCGGCTGAGATCGGCACGTATGCCGAGTCCGATACGATCTTCACCCATGGCTCCTGTATCCTTCTTTTGTGTGTTCTGGGGATACACAATACTAAAGGTCCACAATACTTGAGCATTGATTGCAGAATTTAAGCAAGTTTCGGCCTTCTTCTAATGGATAGACGAATATACAGGAAGTTCTAATAAGGAAATCTGCATGTTCATCAGGCTTGCAGATAATGGGTTAGTCGTCAGTAGATGTATAGTGCCGATTGATCGCCATGAGGAAGTATGAGGGGTATGATGGCTGATGTAACATGAGGTCAATCAGGGTTATCAGGCGGAGAGCGTATCAGTTGGAGAGTATCAGTTGGAGAGTATCAGTTGGACGAGAGTATCAGTTGGTCGTGAGTATCAGTTGGACGAGAGTTTTGGTTGGACGAGAGTATCGGTTGGACGAGAGTTTTGGTTGGGCGAGAGTAACTGTTGGACGAGAGTATAAGTTGGTCGAGAGTATCAGTTGGTCGAGAGTATCAGTTGGACGAGAGTATCAGTTGGTCGAGAGTATCAGTTGGACGAGAGTTTTGGTTGGACGAGAGTATCAGTTGGGCGAGAGTTTTGGTTGGACGAGAGTATCAGTTGGACGAGAGTATCATTAGGACGAGGGTATCAGTTGGACGAGAGTATCGTCAGTGATAGTTAGCTTAGATTAAATACAAACAATGAACGAAATGGGAAACGCTGCACCGACTGATCCTAGTCGCAAGTGTTGCCAACGTACGTTTCAAGCGTACACGGATTACGTGCATGATAAAATAAAATAATGTGATGATAATATACATGACGTCAATCGGAGTTGCCAGGTGGAGAGGGTTGCTGATTGACCACCATGAGCTATAATACCCCCAATATCATACCCCCCAGCTATAATATCATATCAAACGATATTAATTTGATCATTCATAATGATTCTGGACTAATATGTGTTAGGGTCTAAGACTCTTTTTTGTTTTCCTTTTTTATTCATCTTGCAAATATTTATGGTAATCAATAAACCAAGGTCCATGTTAAATGTCTAATGATTACATTCGCGTAGTAATTTAATCATTTTAAAACACAAGCCACTCCAATTTTTACCATTTCAGATTTATATCTTCCAATAGATGGTTACCATGACTGAGCTAAATTTTGAGCGGATCGCTTTAGCCATTCAGAAGTTATTTGTAAAACAACGCGTAGTATAAGAGCTTTGCTTCCTTCGCTCAATAACATTGATTTCAAAGAGTACATAAGTTTATTGCAACAGAAAAGATAATGAGGTATTTTTTTTATTGAACATTCAATGGTACATTTGGTACATGTGAATGGAATGTAATTTTGTAGTAAATATGCTCAATGAAGATGTAACTTGAACTCGTTAGATTATAATAAAACCATATGATAATAATATACATGACGTCAAACAGCGTTATCAGGGTGTAGAGGTTATCAGTTAGACGGGAGTATCGTCAGTAATAGTTTTGTGCTTCTACTGGTAAGTATATACTAGAGTTAGCTTCTTTCATATTCCAAGTTCTAAATTAGATTATTGCTAGTATCAGCTAAGTTCAATTTTACACTATTAATAGTATCCAATAGTTGATGGTCCTATTTTACGGACTTTGTGAGTAACACATTATACGGAAATTATATTTCTCCTTCAGTTTTTATAAATCATATAAATAATATTAGTCTTTCAAACACTGTACTACACGTTTTTTTTAGTTTAGGTTAAATATAAACATTGAAGGAAATGGGAAACCCTGTACTGGCTGATTATAGTACTCGTAATATCTTTAAGTGTTGCCAACTTATTTTCAAGCATACACATCGTGCATAATAAAAGCTCTCTTTTTTGTGTTGTTAGTTTGAATACTGGTGTGCGCCAATTACAAAAAAATAATAAAATAAACTGTGTGCCAAATTAAGGCTGTATGTACTACAATCTGTGCAAGGAAGCCTACTTTTTTTCGGGTGAATGTAGGAAGAATTTATTTGGCAGTTAGTTTTGCTTTTTTTTATATTTTATAAAACTTTGTGGGTTTGTTATTTGTTACTATGGATATCATAAATAAATTTACCTTTACATATCTCACCTGAACTTTTTGAAAGCCTACAGGGCAGAGTCTTAGAGTAATATCGAAGCGGGAATAGTTCAAATCAAAACATATGTTGACTACTTTTTACTATAAACTACAAATTAATACAATTGTTCCAAACTTGCCTATATTGTAATTGTATTCCTGTTTTCATTAAATATATCTAGGAAAATACTCTCATAAGCATAGTTCAAAATTTAGAATTACAGTAGAGCCAAGGTTGATATGGCAACGGTTATAGAATTATTCTTATCTCCTACATCAATGAATATTTTCTTTTATTATTGACTTACCTTATTTAATGTGTTTGAATCAGCTGCGAGGAATTATAAGATAAAATACATTTGAAAGTTATGCTTGTTGACATTTAGACATCTCGAGTCTGCTCTTTGTTGCTTTGGGAACTAATCAATATTGCCTTTTAAATCTCACCACGGTCACCTTGAATCCATTCAGCGTGGTAGAAATGGCATCACTGAAAGTGGTGCTGTTTAGTGCCAGATGTTTCATCAGCTAACATGACAGACAGGTGATGCCCTCTTATAAGATTGAAAATAAATAATACAGTGTTCTAAATTAAAATAAAATTAATTGAAAATATATTTCTATATATATAAAATTGAGTCGATACTTTCAAAGCCCAGTAACCAAGCGTTCGTATTCTTAACAAATACACAAACATTTTTAGAAATAGTTTTAAGTCTGGAAGCTTAGGGAAGTTTCAACCACGCTATGTATGGTCTTACCAAACGTTGCCACTAATGTAAATAATGAAAGATTTCAAGCAAGCATATTTGATAGTGTTGTGTAATCTATCTATACAATAATGGTCTGATAAGAATGAACTCTGTGTTTATATTGATAAGTATAAGTTTTTGTGTACAGTTACCACAACTACGGATGAAGTGATCTGTTGATTTCCTGAGTTTTTTAATAAATGTGTGTGTGTGTGTGTGTTTGTGTGTGTGTGTGTTTGTGTGTGTTTTTTTATAGCAAATAACTTAATTAAAGCGTATTAATTATTCATAGGCTGGTAGGATAGAACAGATGGCATGTCGAACGCTATTATTTAATATAAACTATGGTACCTCCAGCAAAATACACGCATGTTATCATACGAGAGTAATAGCGTTGGTTGTAATAATAATTGTTAGGCCCTGTGACCATTCATTAAATCATGGGCTATTTCCAAATATTAGTCCAATGCGCGAGCAGTCATGCCGCTTTCTGCATACAATTTGAGAAAAAACTTTTGAACAAAACATTTTTCAGTCTAATACCTTTAATATTGTAGCAAGTGAATTATGTTTTCTTTAAAAATAAAACTACTAGAGTTTTCATGGTATCTTTTTAAATTTACTTATTTTTTTATAATGATAAAACAAGATTCTTAATAATGATTTAGCCTATTGTGTAAAAATAATTTATATCATTAAAATAAAGCTCATGTGGACAAAAAAAAATGGTATTTATCAAATTAATTTTAGATGAACCTTATTTAACGGCGAAACGTATAAATAAGTGCGTGTATGCTGTCACATTAGCTACCTCCAAACAAAATGGCACTACTGACAGTGATACCACTTCGAATGTCGTGGTCTGGATTTAACTGGTATCGCGGTCTGTCTGGAGGTTGTATCAGAACTTTAAAAGCCCACGGAGCAGAATTCTAGTTCAGTATCGTGGCGGGAACGGTACTGTAAGTATCATCGGAGCTGAGCTTTATTAGTTATTAATTTGAACCTAGTCTGTTCAGTAACTTGCGTTTAGCGCGTACGAACGCACGCACAGACACACAGACACCACCTCTTTTTTATAATAGTATAGATCAATTGTAAAAAAAAATAGACTGTATATATATATTTTGTTAATGCCATTTTAATTTTATATTATAGATATATGAAATGGAGTCAATTAAGATCCTATGCTGTTTCTGTAAGAAGATCATTTCCAAATCAAATATATCCTATCATGAAAAAATATGTCGAAACAATCCGAAAAGAGCTAACACTCGATATAAAATGAAGGTGTGTGATGGTTGTAATAAATCAATCACGAGTCAACATTTCAAACGGCATTTGGAAACATGCATGAAACAGAAACAAACTTCAGATTTATCAAGACCTAGTACAAGTGGAATTGATGGTGTAAAACAAAAACGACCTTTATCTGGTGATGCTTCATCTGATGAAGCTAATATTAACATTCAAACTCCTAGAAAAAAGGCCAGTATTGACTATAAACGTAAATGTCCCCAGTGTGATAAATTGATAAGGAAATCAAACATG
This sequence comes from Macrosteles quadrilineatus, assembly GCF_028750875.1. Taxonomy (NCBI): domain Eukaryota; kingdom Metazoa; phylum Arthropoda; class Insecta; order Hemiptera; family Cicadellidae; genus Macrosteles; species Macrosteles quadrilineatus. The sequence continues at coordinate 8,021,290 of NW_026542598.1, forward strand.
AGTTATCATTTAAAAATTCACACAGACACTAAACTAGTTACAAAGCGTGGTGGTGGTGTCATTGATGATGACGGGCCAACCCCTTCACGGCGACCACGGCTTGATATTCAACCAACGCAGGACAAAAGATCAGTATTTAATATATTACACGGCGCGGCTTTTTTAGCGATGAACACCATTGTTAACCTTGTAAAAGGACCGTCTACTGGTGCATCTATACCTCCACCTGAAGAAAAAGAAATAGAGCTTTCACGAACTGCGTTCAACGGGCGTTTAAATGTCTATACCATAGAAAATAAATATAATATGAAAGATCCGGGCCTGTTTTTGGATAGGTTAAAGCAAATTGTTGTTAAAAAAATCAAGGAACATCAGGATGAGGCCGAAGTTAAAACACGGATGGTATTGTATTTGGATTATAAAAAAGCAGAAGTAATTGAGGAGTTTAATTTTAAAACTAAATATTCACCAATCCTTTCGAGCACGGATGTATCAGGTTATTATGACTTTACTAAAGACATGCTATTAAAGGAAATGGAAGAATTTCAAGGCCGTGGTTCTGGGTGGACGCTACATAGCATCGATGAGTTGGAAATTCATATACACAGCTATAAGCCACTTCGTGGTGGTTCTAGTTATATACCCCTACCAAAAGAGATTGCAGAGAAGAAAGCTATAGTTAACGTAAAAAATACTGATCAAAAATGTTTTCTGTGGTCGATTCTAGCAGCGCTGCACCCTGTTAGTGATAGACATCCTCAAAGAGTCAGTAAGTATAAACAATACGAACATGAATTTGATGATGCATTGAAAGATATTCATTTCCCTATCCCTGTATCGGCAAGTGTTTTATCAAAATTTGAAAAAAGATCTGCGGTATCTGTTAATATTTATGCTTGTGATTGCACGGGAGATATTAAAGAAAGAGTTGACTTTGAAGATTATCCAAAGAAACAGAGAAAAAACAAGATTAAAAATGTATATGATATTTACCCTTTATATATAACAAATAATGAAAAACAGGGGCGTCATGTAAATCTCTTATATTTGAAAGATGAAAATAAAAACACTCATTATTGTTGGATTAAAAGTATGAGCAGGTTAGTAGGTAGTCAGTTATCAAAACATGGACACAAAAAATTTATTTGTAATCGCTGCCAACAATCCTTTGGTACTGAAGATTTATTAAATGAACATAAAAATATCTGCAAAGAACCGAAAAATGACGAAATCAACTCTTTGATATGTAATCGTTGTTTGGCAGAATTTGAAAGTGAACCAACACTTATTAAACACCGAGAATACTGTATCAGTCATGAACCTGTTAAAATTGTAATGCCGCAAGAAAATGAACATGGGATCCCTCCGAGTGTATTTTTCAAAAATCAATATAGACAAATGAAAGTTCCGTTTGTGGGCTATGCGGATTTTGAGTGTATATTAAAACCGATATCAGATGAAGTGGAACATCCAAAGAAAATGTGTACTTATAAACCTTGCACAAAAAAATCCTGTGAATATCATAAGAAATCTTATACTAAAAAATACCAATCGCACGAGGTTGCTAGTTTTGCTTTATACATAACAACTGCGGATAGTTATGAAGTTCCGTTTGATTTATATCACGAGAGTTTAGGCCCTGATACATCGAAAGTTTTTGTGGAAACCGTTGTTAAAATGTCTAAAGACTTGCAGCACTTGTACAGTAAAGAAGCTGCTAAACCGATGGTATTAACAGAGGATGATATAACAGTGATTGAAAACAGTACTTGCTGTCATATTTGTGGAAAAGAGTTTAAAGAAAATAAAACGGATAAACGTGTTCTTGATCATAATCATTTATCCGGCAAATTCAGAGGTGTTGCGCATAATTCTTGTAATTTGAACTTTAAAAAGCCTCACTTTATACCTATATTTATTCACAACCTGAGCAACTATGATGCCCATCTGTTTATTAAACTATTAGGCTTTGAACAGGATAAAATTGCAGTCTTGGCCACAAATGAAGAACCCTACATATCCTTTGAACTCAAAGTAGAAAATGGCGTCAACTTGAGATTTTTGGACTCATTTAGATTCATGGCCTCAAGCCTAGATAGTTTGACAAAGAACCTCGCAAAAGAAAAGTTTACCCACACATCGAAATATTTTGATAAAGACAAATTAGACTTGGTTTTGAGAAAGGGAATTTTCCCCTATGATTTTATGGATAGTATGGACAAATTTGACCGTAAGACTCTACCTCCTAAGGAATCGTTTTATAATATATTGAATAAATCACATGTTGAAGATCAAGACTACGAGCATGCCTGTGAAGTGTGGGATAGTTTTAACATTCAAAGCATGAAAGAATATACATTATTATACAATAAAACCGACACTTTGTTATTAGCTGACGTTATGGAAAACTTTCGCGACGTTTGCATGAAGACTTATAAACTGGATCCTGCGTGGTATTTTACATCTCCCGGATTAGCTTGGGATGCCATGTTGAAAAAAACCGGCGTTAACCTTGAATTACTGACTGATACTGACATGGAACTGATGATCACAAAAGGGATTCGTGGTGGAATTTCTCAGTGCTCTCACAGATACGCCAAGGCAAATAATAAATATTTAAAATCTTATGACCCTGAAAAGCCTAATGAATACCTTATTTACCTAGATGTTAACAACCTATATGGTTGGGGAATGTCAAAGCATATGCCTAAAAGCGGTTTTAAATGGTGTGATAGTGCACAATTGTGTCATATTGAAGAAGAAATAAAAAATAATAGCATGATAAGTGACGAGGCACATATTGGTTATATTTTTGAAGTCGATCTAGAGTATCCTAAGGAGCTACATGATACACATAAAGACCTTCCATTAGCACCAGAAAACATCTGTTCTCCTGGATCAAATCAGAAAAAGCTATTAACTACATTGTATGATAAAGAAAAGTACGTGGTACATTATCAAAATTTGCAGCTTTACCTTTCATTGGGAATGAAGCTCAAGAAGATACATCGAGGCATCGAGTTTCATCAGTCGGCGTGGTTAAAAGAGTATATAGATCTGAACACAGACATGCGAACGAAAGCCACCAATGAATTTGAGAAGGACTTTTATAAACTCATGAATAACAGTGTTTTTGGAAAGACAATGGAAAACATACGTAAACACGTAGATATACGTCTGGCTACACATGATAAACAAATAGACAAACTTGTGGCGAGACCTAGCTTTAAATCGGTAACGATTTTTGCCGAACGATTGGCGGCTGTACATATGGCCAAGACGAGATTATACTTTAACAAACCAATATATGTTGGTATGTCAATATTGGACATCTCCAAGATTGCTGTTTATGATTTCCACTACAATGTTATCCGACGTAAATATGGTGATAATGCAAGATTACAGTATGTAGACACGGACAGTCTTACATATAACATGAAGACAAATAATATATATGATGATATGAAAAACATGATTGATCATTTTGACACTAGTGACTACAAAGTGGACAATCCCTACGGAATGCCTCGTGTAAATAAAAAAGTTATTGGAAAATGGAAAGATGAACTGGCAGGTGTTGTTATGAGAGAATTTGTTGGGTTAAGATCAAAAATGTACGCATATGAAGACGAGGGGAATAAAACTGGGAAAAAATCCAAAGGAATAAAAAAATCTGTTGTCAAAAACGAACTCACAATTGATGATTACAAGAAATGCTTATTTGACCGTGAAGAAAAATACAAAACAATGAATGTTATAAGAAGTAAACATCATGACTTATATTCAATCACCCAGTGCAAAAAGGCTCTATCTCCACACGATGATAAACGGTATATTTGTGAAGAAGGTATAGAAACACTTCCGTGGGGACATTATAATGTACCAAAGAGGGAAGTTATAAACATTGAAATCAATGCAGCTTTGGATTTGGATTAAAAAAATGAATTATTTGCTTCTCTGTTTTAAAAAACCAATATCACTTTTAAATCATCATTGATGATCATTGACATAAAAAATATTCTTATCATAAGGTCCCAATTTTGATGCTAAGTTATTTAACTTTTTAAATGTTTTTTATACAATCTCTTAGGGAGTGTATCTGGCAAGACAATAGAAAACATACGTAAACACGTAGATATACGTCTGGCTACACATGATAAACAAATTAATACTACTGATAAAACATATTTTCAAATTTAAACTCTTTTTGCCACATAATAATAGTAAAAGTATTTTGAACTTGTGCCTGTCAAATATATTTTTGAGTTTCCCCACTATATATGTGGCTTTACATTTTATTTTAAAAGCATAAGACATTTTATAACCAAGAAAGGGTTTTTAAAACATTTCATAAATATGAAAACTATCTCAACCTATATTGATTATGTCAAAAAATTCAAGATACCCAAGAAGATTTCAGAGTGTATTATCATCAATATGTGTCAATATGTCACATAGTGTAGCATCAAAATGTGAAAATTGTTATGCTACTTATTTTATACTATTCTGGATTGCAAAAGAGCAGATTCTTATACACAATGTCCAATATGACAATAAACCAGATATGACAATAACTCAGAAATGGCGAACCAATAACAATGTTTGGTCAGATTGAAGTGGAAGTTTTGTCTAGAGATGCTGTTGATCATCAGTAAAGAATGTTTTTTTTTTTTATTTGTTGGTTGTTCGCCCCACTAGAGCGATTCAAGTGCCTATCTCTAATGGGGACTTCTCCAAAAAAAAAAAAAAAAAAAAAAAAAGAAGTACTCTGTTACAGGTGAGAACTTTGACGTAGTAACAGAGCTTTCCACTAATCCTCACCGGCACTTCTTAATTTATTTATTTCAATCATTATATCCATAGGATGTATGTTTATGATCGTTTAAAAAACAGGTACTGACATTTTATAATCAAATTTATTTTCATAATTGCGAGTAAATCATTCTGTTAGTGTTTGGTGTTTACTCAACACCTCCCAAATATAGACATTTCACGCAATACATCCTCAAAAAACAGTCAGTAACACAATTGTGTTGTCCTTATCAATATTTGCTGATACATGTGGATTAATCCATTTCCAAACCTAAACCATTGATTTTAGACAGCAGAGACCAGTGTATATAGCGATCAAATCTCTATAGAAACTGATCAGCCAGTATATCATTAGGTACATGGTGTTCATTCCTAATCAAAAGCTCAAAGTTATTATTATCCACTTTCATTTTCCTAATACTACTTAACATTTGAACATTTTCCAAATAGAATAATTTATTTATTATTGGTGAATCTTTCAAATAAATACACTTAGTAAAATTAATTTAGATGTTGAATAAAAGACATAAACTTAACTATTATGTTTTAACAAATAAACAGTATCAGCAATCTGACATATACTTTTGCCCATAAGCTTGTCAACAACTTTTATCATGGGTAAGCGGTGGGAGTTACTATGATAATTTTGTTGGAGAAAATCACAACAGTCGTAATAACTTTTGAACCATAATTGATACAGTAATAGAGGTTGAATTATTTTGTTTTGAATTATAAGGACCATAACACATTAAATTTAATCAAAACCAGGGTTTTTCCTAAATCAGATTTTTTAAAAATGTTATAGGACTTTTATGGGAAAATAACATAAGTTACAATAACTTTTGAATCGTAATTTTTACGAAAATGGGATGAGTACCTTTTTGTTCAAAATCTCAAGGACTATAACATACTAAATTTTTATCTTAATCGTTCGGGCTATTTTTGAGCAAATCTGTTTTTTCGTTATTTTATGGGATTTTATAGGAAAATCCCATTACAATTTCAAATTTTAAAAAATTAAAAAAGAAGCCTGGCGATACTATGGATTAGTACCTAATACCAAATATCATCAAAATCGGACTACAGGTGTGGTCTGTAGCTCTGTACACATCCACACAAACACACACAGACATCAATTCGAAAACTTCCTTTTTTGGTTTAGGGGGACCCATAATGGATATATCCACTCGAAAACTTTGACGAAAACAATCCTTTTTCCATATATTATGTATAAGGGGAGGAAGTAAAAATGTGACTATTGGAAATAACTATTAACTCGCTAACGATTGTCTCCTGTCATTAGTATTAAATATATATTGTTTTCCATATGCGAGGAGTAAATCGTGTTAATTTTTTAGGTGGGAGTCAATCGAAAAACGAAATATTGGATAAATAATAGTCTATACACAGTATATAAACACAATAAATAACAGTTTAAAACTACTGTGTGATATTAAAAGTAGCAAATATTTGTGTTGTTTAAAAACAATGCTCAGGATAGACACATATTGTTTGATTGTATTTTATAAATACCAGTTAAACCATTTATACTTTAAGTACTATATAAAAATTGAATGTTAGCGCTGAGTGGATAGCAGCAGTTGTGGGCAAGACTTATCGTGGCGTCACAAAAAAAAATTGTGATAGAGATAGCTGTGCATCATCAATTAATTTGAGTCAGATAACAGTTTGGATATCTAATTTATATGTCAATTAGTGGTTTACAATCTGAAGCAAATTAAAGCGATTTAAGATGAAATTCTAATATAAGCATTTATATTTTGATCTATAAAAGCTGAACCAATGCTTGGATAATACGTTTTTGATGGACAATTGTGAGTGCAAAACAACATTATTATCCTCAAATTTTGTACCTAAAGTTATTTTCTATCTCAAACGGTTTTCAAGTAAAATCTGTTTAGAGTCAAAACTGTAAAAAAGTACTTTTTCCTCACGTTAGCACCTTAAAACTAGACAGTTCCCTTTAAACCAAGTTTACCAAACGTTGTATTTTATTAAATGACAGCATATTTCAACAAACAAAAATACATAAATCAATTAAACATGGTTAAGAAATAGGTACGAACGCCTAAAGTACACACTTTATTACATTTTATGAGTCATTACATAAATGTTACTACAGTACTGCCAAAACACGTACTGAATTGAACCCATAACCTTATAAAACATTGGAAATGTTCAATTGTAACACTTTATTTTTTTGTATTAGCCGTTACCGTTAGACTATCTGTTATAAAAGAGGTAAAATGGTGAAAGCTTTCGTTAAAAGTTGATTAAGACAGGAATCATCATAGCAAACCTGTGTACTAGTGTACTCATCCAATTCCCGGCAGATTTTGACCAAGAGAAGATTGTAACAGCCGATCAGATTTTCTTTTAGCTTATTTCAAAACAAAATATTATGTTTTTTCTTCGCAGTGGTGAGTTGCATCATTGACTATTGGTTAATGAAGAAGACATCCCGTTTATATGGACCTTTTTTAGAAAATTTCCCTACAGGGAAGTAGCTATTGCCATAGGTCTTATGGTAAGACCTGGGTCTGGGACCGATTTACTTTTTCATTTTGATGTCCCTAGAGGTTTTATATATGTATATATATATATATAGATATACGTCCATGAACGTGATAACTTGTTAATATTTGTCCATTTTTTATGAAACTGGGCTTGAAGGTATTCTTGTGGAGAATAAGTAAATTGTTGTACTTTGATTGTTTACGGTTATGTATTTTGATCAAACTTGGCAAATTACCTTATTTTATACAGAGCTATTAATCTTATACTAAAAAAAAATAACTTTATTACCCTCCCTAAACAGAAAAGCTGGGTAATTTTTTTACATAATGTTATTTAAATAGATTTAATTGGAAATCCAATCAAGCAAATAGAAATTCGCTTAGTCTGCCGGTTTGCTGCGATAGAGGTATTTATTTAAAAAAAAAAACGTAGCTGAGTGAACCAGTCACAGAATGTGCTAGTGTCTCTATTGTTTAACTTTTTTTTTTCTGACCAGGTTGATGGATTATAGCAGTTTCTATAGCTCACCATAACTAATATCCTTGGTTAGATTTGGTAAGAAAGTTTGTGGATTCGGAAGAATTTAGTAACTTAGATCAGAGCAATCTGTTAGTGGCTCACATTAACTACGACAATTTTGATAAACGATTTGGCTACAAATTTAACATGGGGATAGAATGTTTAAAGATTACATCCTTTTGCTAAAGTATCGTATAAAACGTCTAATAATGTACTAATTGATGATAATAACTTCCCAGAACTGTCTGCTATGAACTCAGGTAAAAAATACAAATGTAATATTGGTAGAATAATGTAGAATAATGTAATATCGGACCAGAAAGTAATGAAAAGAACGGACAACAAAACTCAACAATACATAGCATAATATCAAATCAGGAGCATTTGGAAACAGTGACACAGCACATCATGTGACAAAATTAAGGATTTCATGTTGCATAATGCTACTTTAAAATACACAATCAACTTCTTTTCAATAGAGCTATGAGAAAACTATCCTGTAACGATGGACAATTTTGTTGGAAGTGTATTGTGAAAGGAGATAGAACAGGAATAGTATTTTTTTAATAAAAACATTATGTAGTTTGTTCTATAGAGAGAGAGTAGCAAAGTCACAACTTTAACGAGTTCTTACCAGTAAAAACTCCAAAAGTAAGTCGGGTGAAGCCGATGTGAAAATAGTTTAGGAAAGATGCAGACAGGAAAACTAGGGGACACGGAAAGTCAGGGACAAATAGGGGTGTGACCTGGGGGGGGGGGGAGGGGGGGGGTAAGGTACTAACTGAATCAGGCCTAATCAACTTGGTTTGCTAGTTTTTTTTTACATAATTATTTTTGATAAGTTCGCTATATATTATGGAAAAATATAAAATTATTCTTTGCAATAACATTACTGAATAAAATATAATGACACATTGTTAAGATATGCTAAGAACCAACACAAGTTTAAATTTTGAATATACTTGTGATTTTGTTCATACTATAATCTTTATGAAAAATTGTATTTTTGATTCCACACTGCAATGGTATGTCTGGTTATTTGGTTATTTTTATGTCTGATGGACTCGTATTCGTCTTCATTTATGATTCGCTGTAATTTTTGTTAGAAACGCTTAAGAAGACAATTTTCACAATCTAGTTTCGGAAAATTACAACACTGATCAAGATTGAATATCTTGCCATATATCAACAAAAATATAGTTCACGACCCCCTGGCTGGATCCACCACTAAATTAACCCCTTTTTTATTTTACTACTACGACTACAGCTTAATTTTGTATTTTTATAAATGTTATATCTTATAAAGTTATATACATACTTGAATAATAATTTATCAATTAATCAATTATTATTTGAATCTACTCGTACTCCGTAACTAATAACCCTACAAAGACACTTCAATATACTAAATTTGATGTTTTTATAAGCTCTCTAAAAGCTATAATTCAAACAAGGTGACAAACTGAAGGAGATATACAATTAGATTGTAAGTACAACTAGAGACATAGGTACATCTACAATAAGATAATTAGTCAGAGTCGTTCTCAGAGCCTATAGAGCCTCCATTTGCCTAACCCTCGGCTCGCAACCTTATTTGTCTCCATATTTCCGGACACCATAGGAAAAGGAGATGATTGTTGAAGGTTTACTAAAAGAAATGATAGAAACGGCTGAAAGTAATATTCCCTATTTCAAGATTGTCACATCGTTGTTGATTAAGAGTAAAGCCGCACCCATACTAAAAGAACCAATTTGTACCAATATATTTTTTCGACTAGTTCAGAACATAATCATAATTTTAAGAAATAATTCAATAAAAATGTGTCTATAGTATTTTTTTTACAATATAATATTTATAAATGTAATACCAAAATTTTTATTCTTTCACTGTCTGCAACAATAAAATCTGCAACAATGAAAATTGACCTATATCATTGGTAAACTAATTAGCGTCGTATTATGAGGGGCGGATATCAGTGCTGACCTCTGGCTTTGCGAGATAGCAGGCTCTGGTGTGTTTGTTACAACTATTGATATGTTAAGGTATTGAGTTATAACTTCCGTTAAAAATTAATGGTTTAAGTGGAAAATAACTGTTTTGAAAATATTATGATTGAAAACTTATTTTTATGAGCATGTTTGAGAATGAGATCATGATATATTAAATTTTCTCGTGGGAAATCCTCACAATTCTTGGAAATCTTTAAACTCAACCTCTGAATTTAATTGAATTTAAACCTTATAGCAAATTTCCTTTATTGATAATAAGCTATTACCGTGTATCTCATGGTAAGAACTTGACCCGAGACAGATTTACTTTTTCGTTTTGAGGTCCCCAGAGAGTCAAAGTCACCATCCGTTCAAATTCATTTATCCTATGTGTATATATGTGAGTAGTAGCGCAATAACTCGAGTAAAAATTATCGGATTTTGATTAAATTTGGTACAAACATAAATACCTACATTTTTCAATAGAGTTCATGAACCAGCATAATCGGACTTTGGGAACGAGGGTTTGTGGGGCTTTTATGGGTTAAAAATAGGTTTTTCCCATTTTTGACCAAAGTCGCCATCCGTTCAAATTCATTAATAAGTGTGTATATATGAGTAATAGCGTAATAACTCGAGTAAAAATTATCAGATTTTGATTAAATTTCGTACAAACATAAATACCTACATTAATTCAAAAGAGTTCATGAACCAGCATAATCGGACTGTGAGAACAAGGGTTTGTGGGGCTTTTATAGGGTAAGAAATAGGTTTTCCATTTTTGACCCTAAAAAATGTAAAGTTTGAAAATTTTCAAACCACTTTGTTAAGCTTAAAAATGAGTTTTCTTGGTTATGGATATATTTCAACCAAACATGGCCATTTCGTTTATTTCATAATAAGCTACCAACATTTTAAATATAAAAAATGCCCCATTATCTTTTTTGTACCAGCAAACTTAGCCTATGTACCTTACTCATTTAAATTAATGTTATTGAGCAGAGCGAGAGAAGCTCTTATACTACACTTTTGTTTTAAAAAGCAATCCACTCAAAATTTAGCACAGTCATGGTAACCATCTGATGGAAGATATAAATCTGAAATGGTACAAAGCTGAGTAAAGGGTTTTTGTTTTAAGATGTTTAAATTACCAAACAAATTTAAACCTTGAGAAATTTAACATAGACCTTAAGGGTTTAATGATCGCTATAACAATATTTGCAAAATACATAAAAAGGTAAACAAAAGAACCTTAGACTTTAATATATATTAGTCAAGAATCATCAAGAACGATCAAATTATTATAATTGAGAATAATTTACTACAAAATGAATAACCAATAGCTTGGTTGCCAGAATTAGGCTAATGCACCCTCGACTTTAGTTAGGTACTCCAAATAGCCATTCTATTTTTATCAACAAAATATACCCTGACATTCCATTCCCATGTACCATGTGTACCATTGAGTTTGGATACTGCATGCAGACAATTCATGATTCAAATGCATCATTGAGTTTGGGTAATGCAAGTAGATTTCTCATTTATGTTAAACATATGTACCATTGACTTGACTTTGGAACAGTATTGCATTAATATGCTATCTCCGCTGAATATAAATCGGAAATATATCTGACAGTTTCAAGGGACTATTTTACTATAAATCCTGTCAGGTGAATGGTAATTTGCTTAGTCTTCAGGTATGCAAGATGAATAAAAAAGGAAAACAAAAAGAGTCTTAGACCCTAACATATATTAGTCCAGAATCATTATGAATGATCGAATTAATATCGTTGAGAATAATTTACTACAAAATGAAAATACTTAAATACTTTTCTTTGAAATGGCGACCTTACAAAGTAGGTATTTTAAGCCAAGTATGAATGGAGATAAGAGTGTATGATGAGTGGCGCGATCTTGTAGTTTTGTTAGTGACTAAGGCCGACATATTCCTTAGACACAGCTGTTAATTAATAGCCCATACAGCTAATGGCGAAGAAGGGACCTACAGTTTATAGTGGAATCCAAACCACTTTTTTTTCCTTGGTATATACGAATTGGTTTAATTATCAGGATAGTACTGCGGATAGTCGTAGTACTCACCCGTGCGAACGCTACAAGTGGAGGTCTCATTTGACGAGAAACAACTTGATTTACTACAAGTTTACATCCAATTTACGTTAACCAGGTATATCATTAATCCACATTAGGGAGTATCACATCCACAGTGCATGCCTATAAATATCCACATTTCGTATTATCTTGTGTGTATATATATATATATATATATATATATATATAGAAGAATACGAAGATTATTTTATATATATATATATATATATATATATAAAATAATCTTCGTATTATATATAAAAACCAATATTATCTTGGTTGCCAGAAATAGGCTAATGCACCATTGACTTTAGTTATGTACTCCAAATAGCCATGGAAAATTTGCTTAGTCTTCAGGTATGCTGCGGCGGCGGGGGGGGGGGGGTATTATAGCTCATGGTGGTCAATCAGCAACCCTCTCCACCTGGCAACTCCGATTGACGTCATGTATATTATCATCACATTATTTTATTTTATCATGCACGTAATCCGTGTACGCTTGAAACGTACGTTGGCAACACTTGCGACTAGGATCAGTCGGTGCAGCGTTTCCCATTTCGTTCATTGTTTGTATTTAATCTAAGCTAACTATCACTGACGATACTCTCGTCCAACTGATACCCTCGTCCTAATGATACTCTCGTCCAACTGATACTCTCGTCCAACCAAAACTCTCGCCCAACTGATACTCTCGTCCAACCAAAACTCTCGTCCAACTGATACTCTCGACCAACTGATACTCTCGTCCAACTGATACTCTCGACCAACTGATACTCTCGACCAACTTATACTCTCGTCCAACAGTTACTCTCGCCCAACCAAAACTCTCGTCCAACCGATACTCTCGTCCAACCAAAACTCTCGTCCAACTGATACTCACGACCAACTGATACTCTCGTCCAACTGATACTCTCCAACTGATACTCTCCAACTGATACGCTCTCCGCCTGATAACCCTGATTGACCTCATGTTACATCAGCCATCATACCCCTCATACTTCCTCATGGCGATCAATCGGCACTATACATCTACTGTCGTCTATAGGCTTTTCAGGGGAGTGCAACAAGCTCATGGGACTGACGTACATACAAAACTATGAGGTCACCCTGAAGAAGAAAAAAAGAAGAAGAAGAATAAGGAGAAGAAGAAGAAGAAGAAGAAGAAGAAGAAGAAGAAGAAGAATAAAGAAAAAGAAGATGACAATGAAGGTTGGAGGTTCTTAAAGTCAAGTTTCTAGGCCAATTCTAGGTCTCTGTCGTAGTATTTAAAGTGTTCTTACTTTCCAAGATGATGGATTTCAAAAGATACGTGATATTATTAAATGAAGCGGGAATGTAACCATATTTCACCGGGTGCTTAGAAAGGATAATATTGTTGTTTTGCGGCAACTGCATGGGTTAACGCTTCTAGTATTTACTCGCAAGGCAAATGAGTAAACAATTGGACCCTTTTTATGTTCGGTATACAACCTGAAATCGTAAAAAAATATTGGATTTAGCATCTAGAAAAAGGAAGAAACTTAGAAAGCCTGTTTGTTTGCAAGTACCTTTGCTAACTGTCACTGTTCAGTGTTCAGTCCATTATTTGGATCCAAATAAATTATGAAAGTTGCTAAACACCATTTATCACGTTGCATTCTACATGTTCATGGCTGTACGCTATTTTCAATCTGCGATTCACGGAAACAGAAACCCTCGCATCAGGAACTCTTCAACGCTGAGTTACATAACTAACAAACGATTAGGGAAGGAAAAAATGAGTGGGTTTTTAAACAAGGTAACATCGAGGTTACCAGGAAATCCAAATTATTTAGGTTACGTGATTTTCTTACGTAACAATATTAAGGAATTGTGTGTTCCTGATTGAAATTTGTATTGAGTGTACAATCGATTACTTAAATATTATATTTGTCAGGGAATCGTATATTTGTTTGAGAAAATATACGTTGAAAATTATCGTGTTTTAATTTCAATCGTAGATATAAAACAAAACAAGTAGAGCCTACCTAATTGTTTCAATACGAAAATCTTGTCATAATGATTTTTAATTGAATTAAGTATTTAGGAACTTAAATACTGATTGAGAACCATGGAAATCTTCGTATATAAATTTGTCATGCGTTTCGTGATCTGTTTAATTATTCACCTTGAAATCCCAAATTAAAAATCGAAAACCAGCCAATTAAATGATTTTCTTTCAAAACCATATTTGGCTGGAATAACTTTGTTTTATAAGCATTCAATACGATTGATTTTCTCAATTTTTGTCTCCAAAGGTTCTAAATTTTCCAAATTGTTAAACTGTAAAGGCGTGGATTGCTTAAATAAACAATATGTCTACATTAACCAACATAGGTATAACTATTCCTTACAAAGTATCGTAGTTAAATAGTGGTAAGAGCACATGGATCACGTTTTGACAATGGTCTTAAAACATTTTTTTATATTGCTTGGGCCATAAATTCTGGACTGTTTATCATTAGGTTGACTATTAATAGTGCAATATTGCAACATTGTTTGGACTGTTTCTTACAACAAACGTAAAAAATATAGCGTTATAGCGTTGAAAAGTAATAAAACAACAACGCATTATAAAACCGTTATAGAAAGCTAAAGATTAGCTTGTGAGGGACCAGAGTCGTTACAGAGGTAAACATAAACATAAACAGCAGCCGGCCGGCGCTGCGGCGGTGTGAGTCAGTGGCATGAAGACGGCCGGTGAATGCTCCCGAAACGTCGGCTTGCGCAACTGATTACCACGCAAATTACTGAGCTCAATCTGACCCTTGTTGGTTAAGGTTTTTACATCTTTTTGCTCTTTTCCCATCGCCGGGCGAGTTTTTGCAGCTGATCTCGCAGCGGTCTCGTGATGCCAAGGTCAGCTTGCGGTGGCCTTGAGGAAGGTGTTTAAAGACGGAACGAAACTTCTTTATTGGTGTCAGAGCAATAAACTTTGTACGTAAAAGTTTCTTTTGTAAATAATTTTTGTTTTGGGTGTAATTTTTTCGTTGTGCATTTAAATGCAGAGGATCCTTAATAAGACTGTCAAAAGCAAGCTCCGCTTGATAATGTGTCTTTTCAGAATTACCTTGATTTATATTGCCCTTAATCACTTCTTTCCAAGAAAAAACTATAATGCAGTAATTGCTTACCTTTCAAAAATTATGTTTCTTTCTTAAAGTTATAAGTTTAAAAAAAATTCCAATTTACAATACAATAGATTTGTTGGTCTATGCCATAAATAGTAATTACCAACCAGCTTGAATCATTCAACTGAAAGGTCAGCTGTAAATTAATTTAAAAAAATAATTAAATTACAATTTGCGTTCAAGGTCGTATAAAGAAAATCGGTCAGAATCACTGGATCTTTGAAAGGTAACTCTAAAAATAAATAAAACGCCAAGTAGACATAGCTCTAAATAAAATTACCTTTTTATTTACCATATGCCTCTCAGTTAGATCATAAGCTTAAGAATGAAATATACATCGTAAAAATCTGTGAAGTAGGACGGGTATAAAAGAGAGGTTACAAAGAAAACCTTTTTTGTATTAAGTATATAAATAGACGTATCATATTTCAAACATTGATTTTATCAGTTCATTGAGCTTGTCACTGTGGAATCCCGTTAATTGTTAATAGTTAATGGTTGACTCGTTTGAAGTCACCATTGTGAATGAATATGCAATGAACCTTATAGTTTCTAAGGATGGAGTAGGTTTCAGAGAAAAACAGGTAGCAATGTTTTTTTTCACCACACTATGATGTTTTTGGCTGTAATACATACGTTAATTGGTGGCTGAAAGTTACATTTTGCTGGCCATGCCAGCTGTCATCGAAATTTGGGGACCGAGCAGGTTTTTACAGCCCGGGGCCGCAAAATCAGCTGTCCGCTTATTTACTTAAAACATGAATCTATCTATATCTATATATCTATATCTATCTATATATTAATAGGCAAGCATGTTTCTTTAAAACCTTTTTTCTCAGCTCGTGTGCATCGTAGGGAAAATCTACGCATACCGTTAAAAAGCTATTTTCCTGTAGGTGTGCAGAATCCCTTTATAAATTTAAATAGGCTCAAAGATAAGCACAAAAAATGAGTTTAAAGATTTGAACAAATTAACATGGATCTTATGCGTTGCCATGCTGGTGACGAAATAACAACGAAATATAAACAGGAAATCAAAACAAATGGAAGAAACTCCAATCACATGTTTTATTTACAGTGTGGGGTGAAAATAGAGAAGTGAGTACATTACATATTTTTGGTCGAGTTTCGACCACTGGACGACCTCTCGTACTTATTTAATACGCAAGCAGGTTTTTTGTGACAATTACTCCTCCGAAACTACTGAACCGATTGACATGTTTTTGGTGTCATTGGAAAGAGGGTAACGTGAAGTTGTGCAGGAAACTTTCATTTTAGGGAAATAATGAGAGATTGAGGCCCTGGAGCCCTTTAAAGTTTCATATTTCTCCATAAGGATAACATGGGAGATAATTTTTATTTACAGAAACATATGTTTGTTACTTGAAAATAGTCAAAGTCTACTACATAATAATTTCTGTGTATTATGACTCTTAATGTATATCTACTACATTTCAATCGAGGATTGTGTGCCTTAAAGTTTACCCATAATAGTAGATATAATAGGACAAAGATACCTCACTTTCGGCGTTTTAGAGGCACTTTTAGGGCACTTTTTATAGGGGAAAAATGAGAAAAATGAGTGGCTCATTTTTTTGGCCACTTTTTTAAAGACCCAGCTCTCGACCTATACACCCCTATATAAATTTTCTATTTTTGTTAATACTAAAAATCACGTCTGGAATATGGCTCATTTTTTGGCCACTTTTTTAAAAGACCTGGATCTCGTCCAATACAAGCCTATATAAATGTTCAAACTCTATTAAAATTTCAAATCCACATCCATTCCCATGTATATTCTCAAAATCATGTGAGGTCTGTGCGCGAACTCGGGTGCGCTCTATGGCTATGCGTAAACTATGCCCGACTCAAATGAATGACTGTGAGTGTAACCTAATGACCCCAATCAAAACCAATTGTCAACATTCTCTGCCTGTCTGGTGCCAGTCTGTCTGGGGCAGGTTTAGACAATTACCAAATATGTTTGATTGATTGACCTCAATTATTCAATTGTTCAATTTCAGTTTGTTCAATTTCTATTCCAATTAATTCTAAATTAATTTAGACAATTTTGTGGTATATAAGGGGGGCATTCTACGGAATCATCACTCACTCTTCCACCTGGATCTTCTTGTTATGGTAAGTCTTTGACATCTAAGCTAGACTATTGTAATATGTTGTCGCGTGTCGGGTTATGGGATCAATTGGTGATGTAACTGATGCTTGTACTCATACTCTGTATTTCTTTTAACTTAGGAGTGTAGCTAATTTCCCGAGTCCATTTTTAAAAACATAGCCGAATTCTGTCACTAAGGAACTTGTAAAAAATGTATATAAGTCTATTTTCAAACACTTAGAGTATTTTTTAATATGTACTAAGGGACTTAAAATGTACATACAAGTTATTATTTAAAAACTTAGCCAAACTTCACGCACCGGGGGACTTTGAGTCAAAAGTGTGTACAAGTTATTATTTAAAAACTTAGCCAAATTATACTCATGGGGGGGACTTTGAGTCAAACGTTTGCACAAGTTATTATTTAAAAACTTAGCCAAACTTCACGCACCGGGGGACTTTGAGTCAAAAGTGTGTACAAGTTATTATTTAAAAACTTAGCCTAATTATACTCACTATATAATTTTGTCATAGGTAACATAGTCTTCTCTATAACTAACACTCACTCTGTATATATGTAGACTCAGCATTCTCAATTGCTAAAAAGTATTTTTATTTCAGATTTTGGATATAGTTTTGATTTAGAAAATTACAATTGCCAAATCTTATTGTATGAAATTGTTTTGAATATTAAAATTTAAAATTCTGATTTAAATTATTATTTCCCATTAATTGAAATTGTCTAAAATGTAATTTCCACCAATTGTTTTTTTTTAGTTACATGCCAACTGTGTGCTGCTTCTCTATCCAAAAAAGTAACTTATTTTGTTATTACTATTTTTAAGTGAGTCAAAAGTGTGTACAAGTTATTTTTTCAAAACTTAGCCGAATCCCAATCACTGGGGACTTTGAGTCAAAAGTGTATATAAGTTATTTTTTAAAAACTTAGCCGAATCTCAATCATTGGGGACTTTGAGTCAAAAGTGTGTACAAGTTATTTTTTTTAAAACTTCCGAATCTCAATCACTGGGGACTTTGAGTCAAAAATATATACAAGTTATTTTTTTAAAACTTAGCCGAATCTCAATCACTGGGGACTTTGAGTCAAAAATATATACAAGTTATTTTTTTAAAACTTAGCCGAATCTCAATCACTGGGGACTTTGAGTTAAAAGTGTGTACAAGTTATTTTTGTAGACTTAGCCGAATCCCAATCACTGGGGACTTTGAGTCAAAAATATATACAAGTTATTTTTTTAAAACTTAGCCGAATCTCAATCACTGGGGACTTTGAGTCAAAAATATATACAAGTTATTTTTTTAAAACTTAGCCGAATCCCAATCTCTATATAATTTTTTCATAGGTAGTCTTCTCTATATAACTAACACTAACTCTGTATAAATGTAGATTTAGCATTCTGCTAAAAAGAGTTTTTATTTAAGATTTGGAATTTAGTTTTGATTTAGAAAATTTTTAATTGCCAAATATTATTGTATAAAATTGTTTTGAATATTAAAATTTAGAATTATGATTTGAATTATTACTTCTCATTAATTTAAATTGTAAAAATGTAATTTCAACTATATAGAAGATGCCAACCTACTTTTTAATTTCATATATAAAAATGAAGACCACATGTCAACATTGTTTTGCATCGCTCTCCAAAAAAAGCAACCTTATTCGCCATTACAAATTGATACATCAAATGAAGGTATGTAAACTATGTGATTTAATCTGTGATAGTAACATAGCTCTAAAATCTCATATATTACAAACTCATAAGACTTGTAATTTCTGTAAAAGAAATGTTGTTGGTCATTTTAAAAGACACGTAAATTCTTGTAACAAATGTCCATATACAATGATTAAATTTGTTGGTGAATCGATTAAAACTGAACTTAAAAGTACTCTTCAGTCTTGTCCTCTACCAATAAAATGGACTTTAGTAAGGAGAATCAAATTTATAAAATATACAATAGATCAAAATGGAAAATTAGTTAATGAGAAAGAATGTATTGCAGATTTCAGAAGCCTTACTATCCTAACCATTGAGAAGAGAGATTTAAAGCCTCAAATTGAAAATGCTCTTTTAAAGATTGATGCTTCCATGCACAAATATCAAGCGGAAGGTAGTGGATGGATATATGACCACACTAAATATTGGCAGTTGCACGTTTACAAGTATAAGCCCCTAACTCCAACGTCATATATCCCCACACCAAAAAGTATTCAATCAAAACATGCAGTTTTAAATATAAAGAATTCTGACAATAAATGCTTCCTTTGGTCAATTTTAGCAGCTTTACATCCAAGGAATGCTAAAAATGCTGAAAGGGTATCGAAATATGCACCCTATGTAGGTCAGTTGAACATGACAAATATAAAATATCCCGTAAAAATATCTGACATAGATCAATTTGAAAGAAAGAATAATATAAGTGTTAATGTATTTGGAGTTGAAGACCGAAAATTTTTATACCCATTAAGAAGAACCAAACTGAATAGTAATACTCATATAGATCTATTATTATTACAACAAGGTCGTAAATCACATTACTGTTTAATTCGTGATTTTGATAGGTTAATGCTACGGTCTACAAAACAAGACCACAAGAAGTATTTTTGCAAGTTTTGTTTACAACATTTTTACACCAAAGATAAATTGGAATGTCATATAACATATTGTAAGAACTTTGATGCACAAAGAGTGGAAATGTCTAAACAAGATACATTACAATTTAAAAATTATAAATATCAACTTAAAGCCCCATTTGTAATTTATGCAGATTTTGAATGTTTTATAAACTCTAACAACCATACTCCATCTGGATTTGCATTTGTCGTAGTAAAAGATTCTAAGATTATTTCTGAAGAGTTATATAGTGGCGAAAATGTTATGGATGTGTTTTTCGAAAGATTATTTGAGACTTATGATTTTATTAAAAGTCAAATGGCAATATATATTCCTCTTGTAATGACTCCTGAGCAAGAGGCATCTTTCCAAAACTCAACACATTGTCATATTTGTGAAAAGCCTCTATATTTTGATAGGGTACGAGAACATTGTCATTCAAATGGCCAATACCGTGGAGCTGCCCACAATGATTGTAATTTAAACTATAAAGTAACAAAGAAAATACCAGTATTCTTCCATAACTTGAAAAATTACGATGGACATTTAATAATGCAACACTTGGGAAAATATAATCGTAAATTAAATTGCATAGCCAAAGATATGGAAAAGTACATTTCATTCTCTGTTGATGATTTAGTATTTTTAGATTCCTATAACTTTCTGTCCCTTCCATTATACAAATTAGCTTCCAATTTAAATACATTTAGATTTATAGACAATCCACTACTACAACGCAAAGGCGTATTTCCCTATGAATATATGACAGGACCAGATAAGTTTGCAGAGTCTCTACCTCCAATTGAAAAATTTTACAGTACTTTAACTAAAGAACATATCTCTCCCATTGAATATGAACATGCAAAACATATCTGGACCCATTTTAATATACATAATTTACAAGAATATCATGATTTATATCTTAAAACAGATGTATTGCTACTGGCTGATGTGTTTGAGACATTTAGAGACCTGTGTTTAAAGGATTACAAACTTGACCCCGTACACATGTATTCACTTCCAGGACTAACATGGGAAGCCTGTCTTAGAATGACTGGCATAAAATTACAATTATTTCAAGATATTGACATGCATTTGTTCATAGAAAGTGCAATCAGAGGAGGAGTCAGTATGATTTCCACACGTTACGCTAAAGCCAATAATAGATATATGGGTGAACATTATGACCCCAAACAAGAGAGTGTGTATTTAATATATTTAGATTGTAACTCGCTATACTCCACAGCTATGTGTGAGACACTACCCGTGGATGGATTTCGTTGGACGAATGAGATAGACTACAAAATATACAAAAACAATCAAAATGATGAGTTTGGATACATTTTAGAAGTTGATTTAAAATATGATAAAAGCTTACATGATTTACATAATGACTATCCATTAGCACCTGAGAAAATGAATGGCAAATTAATACCTAATTTAAATGACAAAACTAAATATATTTTACATTATAAAGCATTACAAAAATATGAAGAATTGGGTTTGATTGTTACAAAATACCATAGAATTTTAAAATTTAGACAGTCTAAATGGCTTGCGCCCTATATTAATTTTAATATTGAAAAACGCAAATGTGCTAAAAATGATTTTGAAAAAGACTTTTACAAATTGTTAAATAATAGTCTCTTTGGTCGAACAATTATGAACCAACGCAAGTTTCGTGATATATATCTCAAGGATGAGTCACTATTAACTAAATATGTCACTAATCCAAGGTTCGACTGTAGCAAAAAGTTCGATAACAATTTACATGCTATACATTTAAATAAATTAGTTGTAAAGTTTAATAAGCCGATATATTTAGGAATGACCATTTTAGATATCAGTAAAGTAATAATGTATGATTTCCACTATAATTATATGTCAAAATTTAAGAACAAAAGATTTCTTATGACAGATACAGATTCTTTAATGTATTCTATAGTTACAGAGGACTTTTACAAGGAAATAGAATGTGACTTGCACTTTTTTGATACCTCTGGATATAGTAAAGACCATTTCTTATACTCTGATAAAAATAAAAAAGTCACTGGCAAGTTTAAAGACGAATTAGATGGTCATATTATGTATGAATATTGTGGTTTAAGACCAAAGTTATATTCTTATATTCCTCTAAAATGGTTATATGAAGAAGACAAGCAAGCTTTAGAGGTCAAAAAAGCTAAAGGAGCTGATGGTGCTACAGTTAAACATCTCCTCAGACATCAACATTATTTAAACTGTCTTGCAACTGGGCAAGATTATTATGAGAATGTGACAAGAATTAAATCTACAAATCATCATCTTCAAACCTTAACTATGAATAAGAAAGTACTATCGTTTGACGATGACAAGAGGTTTATTCTGGAAGATGGCATCAATACTCTTGCGCTTGGTCATTATAAAATTGATCAAACATAAATCTATATTTGCCATTATTCTTTGACCTTTCTTTGTCTATTACAAAAAAGCCATATTTAGTTTTATCCCAACATTGATGACAGAGATTTCTAAATTGGTTAAATGAAAAGTCATTACCAACATGATTGTTATATACATGTTTTAAATTTAAATCATCTTGTTTAAATAATATTAGGAAATTTACATTATCACGTAAATGTTTATGTACTTTGCTGTAAGATTGACACAAGTAAAAACAGTTAATATTTTTATGTCGACCCATTGAAAAAAATTGTGTAATATTTTGACTATTTATGTCATCAAATACAACAACTGACTGTGATTTTACATCATTTGGTGTGATTTCACAGTCAGTAAACGTGTGTAATTTCACTTCGTCACACAAACTAAATATTTCAATTATTTTTTTATATTTTTCTTGTTCTAAAGATTTAGATATTAAATATAAGTTTGTAAATTTTAATCCTTCCTTTTTCACAATTAAATTGTAAATTACAACCGTCTTCCCACTTCCACTTGGACCACAAATAACACATCGAATATTGGTAGGAAATAGACCCAACTTCTTTGGTATATTTTCCTTAGTATGTACTATTTTAAATTTATGTTTTTGTTGAATAAAAGACATTTTTTATATAATAAAAATGGTGAAAAATAATAAGAAAACATGTAAAAAGGGCAAAGGTTTATTCTTAAAGCCTTACAGGGGTCGAGGGTTATTGAATACTCTTATAAATAATCTTCCATTTCCACTTCACATACCATCATATCGGTACTGTGGACCTGGAACGAATATACGTCAAAATTTAGCCAAAAATGTACCTCCAAAAAATAAGCTAGACTCTTATTGTAAAGAGCATGACATATTCTACATGAATAATCCCGATACCGCTGCTCGGAACAAAGCAGACATGAGATTAGCAGACTTAGCTTGGACTAGAGTAACGGCCAAGGACGCAAATCTTGCCGAAAGAGCTGCTGCTTATGCTGTGACAAATTTGATGAAGGCAAAAGCAAAAATGGGAATGGGATTAAAATTTAATAAAAAAGATGGACAACTACCAGCTGTTAGAGGCCGCAAAAGACGTGCCTCACTTCCGGGGGGTGTACCTAAAAAACGAGCTAAAAAATCTAACACCAAAAGTAAAAGAGTGCGGAATAGTTAATTTAGACAGTTCATCTGGCACACATTGGACAGCATATCGTAAAAATAAAGATATTGTGATTTATTTTGACCCATTTGGAATCCAACCTCCAAAAGAAGTAATTAAATATTTTGAGGGACATAAAATATTCTATACAACCGATCAAATACAAGATTTAAATAGTTCTATTTGTGGAATTTTATGTTTATCATTCATAAAAAATTTTTGTTTATAAAAATGGATTCATTTACTATAACATTTTCGGGTACAGAGCCAGAGCTAAAGTCAGTGTTCTTTCCTCCCATAGAATTAAATGATGATTATGTAATTGGATTAGTAGATTTTCAAAGTTATAATTCTATATTTAATGTAAAAAAACCACTTAATACTTTAACATATTACAAAGTAGAGAAAAAAACATTACCAAAGGGAGAGATCTTAGTTGATGATTTAAACCAGTTATTAGATGGTAAACTTAAAGTTATAATACATAAGAATGGAGAAGCATTAATTAATACTAAAGTCAAACTTTTATTCAAAGGGCTTATTCCAAAATTAAATCAACTTAAAGGCAACAAATTAACCATTGAAGAAGGTGATGATGTTTTCTATTATGACCACAAAGCTCCAGTTACAATAGAAATTTCTGAAGGAACATATGAGGTGGTTGAGCTTGCAAAGGAAATTCAAAAGCAAATCCCAGACTTTTTCCTTACAGCTAATAATAAAACTATGAAAGCGACATTACTTTCTAGCCACGTGTTTGATTTTACAAAACCATGTTTAGGGTCTGTTTTATTGGGATTTAAAGGTGTTTCTACTCCTGGTGTTCAGTTTGAATCTACAAATAAAATAAACATTAATAATGTAAATGTGATTAGAGTAAAATGTAATATTGCAAACGGGTCCTATTTAAACGGAAACAAATCACACACCATACATAGCTTTTATCCAGAAGCTCCTCCTGGCTACAAAATTATTGAAGTTCCAAGAAATATTATATATTTTCCTGTAAATAAGAGAAGTTTAGATGTTGTCAGTATTACATTTGCCGATCAGCATGACAAGGCAATTGACTTTAATGGAGAAGAAACTACAATTACTTGTCATATAAAAAAGATATGAGAATTTATAAAAATTTATCTATAAGTGTACAGAATGCTAGGTTCCTACGATCAATAGGACTAAAGTTAAAATTTTCTATTAATAAAAATGGAAGATTTTCTAGACGTTACAGGGAAATCCCAATTCGACGATAGTGTGGTTAAAATTACAAATCACTCCTATGTTCCCCACAACACTTTGGCAATAAATAATTCCGATGAAATTCGAATATGTATTAATAATCAAGATTTGCTAACTCTCCCGTGTAGGAGTTATCTGTATATTAAGGGAGAAATTGAAAATCATGATAAAGGTCATTTTATAAATAATGCATTTGCATTCTTATTTGATGAAATTAGATATGAAGTCGCAGGTAAAGAAATAGACATTGTAAGAAACCCAGGAATTTCTAGTCTTATGAAAATATTGAGCTCTTACAATAAAACTACTAAATTGTCAAATGTGGCATTTGATTCTGACACGAATTTAAAAGAGTTCCATAAAAGTGGCAAGTTTAGTACTTGTTTGCCATTAGAACTGTTAATGGGTGTATTTGAGGATTTTAATAAGGTATTAGTAAATGTCAAACAAGAATTGGTGTTAAAAAGATCCAAAAATGATTTGAATTGTATATTAACAACCACTAGTGCTCCAGCCAGTGGTACTGCTGATATGATTCCTAAAATTACACTTAACTCAATTCAATGGGTAATGCCACATGTAATACCATCAGATGGGGAGAAGTTACAATTACAAAAGATGTTACTGCAAAATAAAAATTTGCAAATTGCATTTAGAAGCTTAGAGTTGCATGAACTTCCATCATATCCCAATACCACAAGACATACATGGTCAGTAAAGACATCTTCAAGTTTGGAGAAGCCTAGGTATATTATATTTGGTTTCCAAACAGCTAGGGATAATAGTGCACGAAAAAGAACTGATGAATTTGATCACTGTAAGTTAAAAAATCTCAAAGTATTTCTAAACTCTGAATATTATCCTTATAGTGATTTAAATCTCGACTTTGAAAATGGAGATGTCTCTAAAGCTTATGAGATGTTTATGAGGTTTAGAGAGACTTACTATAATACTATCCCAGATCCTATGATTAGTAGGGCTGAGTTTATGAAGAAATATCCACTAATTGTAATAGACTGTTCTAGACAGAACGAAACAGTGAAGGAAGGAATTGTTGATATTAAATTAGAGATTGAAACTGCAGAAAATGTGCCAGCAAATACATCTGCATATTGTTTGATAATACATGATAAAGTGTTTGAGTACAATCCTTTGTCAAATGAGATAAATAAAATGTAAATAAAAGATGAAAAACATTCAACAAGAATTGGTTGACTCTGCAAATCAAATACGAGAGAAATATAGAGCTTTAAAACGTGGCAAGTTTCTAGAGGCTGAAGAGAGGTTCCAAACATTCCAACCTTTAATAGAGCCATTACAAGAATTAAAAAAAATCGCCAAAACAGAGAGGCCTCGAATGGAGATTCTCCCAATGACTCCATCTAGAATACCAATAATACCAAGATTACAACCATTACAACAATCTACTCCACAGAAATTAGATTTTGGTCTTTTAGCATCAGACTATTTAGGAAATTACCTCAGTAAAAGTAGTATGACAGACACTACATATGGTATTAGACGAGAAGCAAATAAATTTTTTATTGGAAATAAGGAAGTTGATATTGCCAATGATGATGTTACAATTGCAAATAAAACCTACAAGGGGACAAAAGGTTTGTGGCAATTGTTAACTTTAAAAGAACCTGATGATTATACTCCGGCTGATTTGCAAAATTATAAAGAAATTTTGGAAGCTACAAATGGACATTTAAAGAGTTACAAAGATGGTGCACCAATTTCAAGTAATAGACATACTAAATATCTTAATATAATTAAACCTCTTTTTAAATCTGTTGGTGAAGGTTTGAGACAAGTGACTGGTAAGAAAATAGACTATATTTATTGGGATGATCCTAATGAGCTTGTAGATAGGTTAAGACTTCTTTGGCTAAGTCGCCAAGCTGGTAACTCAGGAGTGGATAATGAAATAGATTCCATTATTGAGGAATTGAGAGAAAGTGGAATTATTTATTAAATAAAAATATGTTTATAGATAAATTTTATCGTTTATATAATCCATATAATAAGCCTGCAGAACCCAGGGCTAGTAGTGAACCTACTTTAAATTTACAAGACGATAGTTGGAATGGTTTAAACCGTAAACTTGGTAATGTTAAAGATGGGGAGTTTGTAGATGATGTATCAACTTTGGGACAGACATTAACTAGAAAAGGTGATGTCTTTTTACAAGGTAAAACTAAATATGAGTTTTTAGAATCTAAGAATAAAAATTGGAATGCTAAAAAACAGAAAATCACTAATGTGGAAAAGGGTGAAAGTTTAGATGATGTGCCCACTTTACAACAGACTTTAATACGAAAAGATGGTAAATTTGTACAAGACAATAATAATTATGAATTTTTAGAATCAGAGAATGGTGTTTGGAATGCTAAGAAACAGAAAATTACTAATGTAGAAAAGGGTAAAAGTTTAGATGATGTGCCCACTTTACAACAGACTTTAATACGAAAAGAAGATGGTAAATTTGTACAAGACAATAATAATTATGAATTTTTAGAATCAGAGAATGGTGTTTGGAATGCGAAGAAACAGAAAATTAGTAATTTGATGGAAGGTACAGATAGTAAAGATGCTGTGAATGTTTCACAAGTTCCAAAAATGGAAGCAGGCTATTGGAGTTTTAATAGTAAAAGGTTAGTACGTGTTAAACCTGCCATTGATGACACTGACTGTGTTATAAAAGAACAGACTATAACTTTTGATAAAAAAGAAAAATGTTGGGATGCCAAAAAACAATTTATAAGGAATCTACCAGAGGGGAAACATTCAGATGATATTTGTCTAATGTCACAATCTATGCATTATGATGGATCAAAATTTGTATATGGAGAAAAAAAATTTAATTTGATGGAATATAATCCTGATTTATTAGTTGCTGACCCCACATCTTTGAGTGGATTTAAGTATATAGATAATAGACCATATATACCAGAAAACTATGTATTTAAAAGAATGGAAGATAATCTATTGATTGGGGCTAATGGTGATGTATTTAGAGTTACAGGAAAGGATGATGTTATAAAAAATGAATGAAATTGCATACGAACTTCATAAACCTGCAAGAAAGAATTTCATTAGAAGGTCTTTTAAAGTATTAGGTATAAATGAAACCGTACAAATAGATTTAATTGATATGCAAAACTATGCTAGAGAAAATTCTGGCAATAAATATATTTTAACTTTAATAGATACATTTTCTAAAAAAGCTTATGCTGCTCCACTAAAGAATAAGACAGGGTTAGTGGTTACAGAAGCCATTAAAACCATTCTACCAAAGGGGGTTAAAAACATTCAATCTGACAATGGAAAAGAATTTTTTAATCAATATTTTAGCAAACTAATGAAAAAATTAAATATTAATCACTATCACACATTTTCTACAACTAAGGCTGCAATTGTGGAGAGGTTTCAGAGAACTTTAAAGAATTGGTTATATAGGGAATTTAGTGCTCAGGGGAGTTATAAATGGTTGGATTTACTTCCAAAGTTAATTCGAAAATATAATAATAAAGTGCATAGATCTATAGGAATGAAGCCTAACCAAGTGAATGTTAAGAATAGTAAATATGTGCATGAGAGGTTGACTTCTAAAGTAGTGCAAATTAAAAAGCCAAGATATAAGGTAGGTGATAGTGTGAGGATTTCCAAGTATAAACATGTTTTTAGTAAAGGTTATACTCCAAATTGGACAGGGTAACTATTTACAATAGAAGAAGTTAAGAATACAAAGCCTGTAACTTATATCTTGAAAGATGAAAATGGCAATATAATCAGGGGAGGCTTCTATACAGAGGAGTTGTTAAAGACCAAGTATAAGGACATGTATTTGGTAGAGAAGGTAATTAGGAGAAAGGGTGATTCGTTGTATGTCAAATGGCTTGGGTTCCCAAGTAGCCAGAACTCATGGATTTCCACTAAGGATGTCCAAGGGAGTGCGTCATAAGCCAGGAGCATGCCCGAGTTCACGCACAAACCTCACATGATTTTGAAAATATACATGGGAATGGATGTGGATTTGAAATTTTAATAGAGTTTGAACATTTATATAGGCTTGTATTGGACGAGATCCAGGTCTTTTAAAAAAGTGGCCAAAAAATGAGCCATATTCCAGACGTGATTTTTAGTATTAACAAAAATAGAAAATTTATATAGGGGTGTATAGGTCGAGAGCTGGGTCTTTAAAAAAGTGGCCAAAAAAATGAGCCACTCATTTTTCTCATTTTTCCCCTATAAAAAGTGCCCTAAAAGTGCCTCTAAAACGCCGAAAGTGAGGTATCTTTGTCCTATTATATCTACTCATAATGGATCTTACTACTTTATTTTAATGCTGGGAATAGTAAAATTTAGTGGAGGATAAGTTACCATGATTTAGAAAACTTTACTATAATAATATGTGTATTTAAATCACAAATCTTTGACCTTATTAATTCATTTGAAACTAAACAGCTGATCGACAAATCAAACAAATCATCTACTTCATGTGAATAATGTTATTACACAAACATAGTTTTTTTTAACCAATATCTTGATTCTTTTTCATTTGTGGGTGTATTTTGAGTTTGCAGTTATGAAAGCACCAAGCCAAGTAACTTTTATCTAATTTTCTTTATAAACTAACAGTATTAATGAATTACTACATGAACTTGACAAGTCAGGTAACAAATTGTAAGTATACGAAGGGGAAGAATAGTGGGTCCTTGAAAACAGACGAAGGCGTAGACACCCATCTAGAAAATCCAACTGAGTGTTTACATATAGAGGTCAGTGGATTGCCAAGACACAGATTAGACTAATAAAAGGGGGCAGTGGTTTTATTGATGAGGAATATCAATACATCAAAAAGGGCCTCAATAATGGCACAAGGCTTCATGTGATCAGAATGGTTAACAACGTAATAGAATGTAAAGTCTTAACTGGAACAAGTGAGTTGGGACATATTTTGATTTCGAGGATAAAAATTAACTGTCTGAAACAAACTTACCTTTTGACATGGAAAGATGCTAATTTCTGTTACCTTTGGCATTTGCGGCGCTATATTATGTGTTGTTTTAAGTAAGGCTACATCTTTTAATAGGATATGCATATTCGTTACGGAAAACTCTGACCAGGGTAATCTTCCTGAAGGTAACTTTAAGGCTAAAATCGTAGTATTCATGGAAGTGCTTTTGTGATAAAAATATAGTTTTTTAGTGTTTATTTTTAAAAGTGTGTTTTCTTCAAGCAGCATTTTTATGACCCTCAAAATATGCTACATAGGCCTATTTGTTTGATGTGATAAAATGTTTTGTTAAATGTGTTTTAAAAATCTTTAAAAAATTAGGCTACTACCCTACAACCTTGCTCGCTGCCTATAACATACTTGAACTTAAACACTTATTAATTTACTAAATATAATACATATACAGCTAGAACATGGCTGGACTGCTTCCCTTCCAAGGCTTCATTATTACTGTATTTAATTTTTGACGTCGAGTCAATATATAGGCCTAATACGATGAATTTGTTTTCTAAATTCATATTTGTTATTTTGCGGGGCATTGAGCCGCACAGGTTCACTAGTGCATTTTAAATGCACAATCAAAATCCATAGCATTGCAATAGAATTGTGTTATTGTCACCGTTGCCAAGCAACTATTTATTTTTATTTTTGCTGATTCCTCAAATTATTTCTTCACAAAACATTAAAGTTTGTAGTTGTGTTAACTATCAGTGTGCATTATTATAGTGGTGCCATTTTAGTAGTGTGCCCTGATGTCATTTGTCATTGGGGTAGTCAATAAATGATGGTACAAAACAAAAGGTCAACATTATACAGTAAATGTACCAGTGTTTTGACAGTTCTCTAACAACCTAAACTATGAAAAATACCAATGATACAAAACACAAATAAACTGGCAAAAGCAATAAATTGTTCCTATTGCATAATTACATGTTACCTAACTTAATAATCTGCGAAACTTACATAATACGAACGTCATAAGCCATCCTGAAAGTCAAGACTGTATATATTACACAGTCGACTGCCTCCAGCTGTTTGGGCTTGCTTGTTGGAGAGGGAGCCGTCACCAAGGTCCTCCGAGTATATTAGAGCTTCCTCGCCCTTCGGACGTCCAGGGTTGCTCAACAAATCCTCTGGAGTCGAGGTGCTGCTGCTGGTGGGCAAACATTGCGAGGGAACTTTCCCGCCGAATCTGTATGTTGGCAGGGGTTGTGGGAATCAATAAGACTATTTACAAATAAGGAATAGCTTATAACTTTCAACCTGAAACATAAAACAAATTAGGGTTATTTTAGTATACCGTGGTTGGTTTTTAAGTGCCCTCTCCATTGATATGGGGAATGTAGGTTACTATTAGCCATACTTGGCACACTCTAATAATCTTATAATATTACAGGCTGTAACGGCCAATATTTTTTTTCATTGACTATGAACATGAACCCAATACTGACTACACAGTCATAAACAGAAAATTATTTCCCACAAAACGTCGAAGTCCCAGTGTGGAAGGAGGGGTCCAGGTGCTCAGAACAATGTCTATTAGAAGCTATTAGTCTCGCCAGCTCATGACGTAATGTAAATACTAGTTAAAGTAAGTAATAAGGAAGCAATTTTTGACTGCATACTAGTACTTTGTCTAGCATGTAGGATACATGAAAAAATGACAAAGACTTTAATCATACCATGTATCTACATTTTGATATGTTGCCCACGTATAGTAAAGAAATTTTAAATACGCTTGGAATTGCTAGATAGGCAAAGTAACTTAGAATAGTCAAATCTAGTACTTGAGCTATTTTATTTTTTTCCTCGTGGGTTGGCCCTTAAAACTTAAAATCCCCATGTTTGCGTACAGTACTTTTAAATAAAAACAAACTATATAAAATTACAATTTCAAGTACACAAGAAGGTTGTAAGACAAAGGACTCGCTCATTTATTTATCCTTTAACATTATCAACGCATTACGTAATAAACGTGGAAACAAAAAGTGAGCGTTAAGAGCAAAGTTTCAAGGTTGAAGATTATGTCCAGCACAGCTTGCACAAGCGGAGAATTACAACATAAATGAGCCATTATCTGATGGCATTACACTAGATACATACGATGAATAGTCACGATACAACTCACAATTCATTAGTTACAATTAAACATTTGTTTGAGCCAATGTCCGGGTAGTAATTGCTTTGCGAGTTGTGAATCGGAAGCTACGAATAGTACTGTATACTAGAATGGAATATTTGTATTTGATCTTGGTTGTGTTTTATTTTAATAGTACATACTACTTTAATGGACACATATTTTCAACTTATAAATTCAAAAGCAGATGACTGAAAGGAGTTTTTACATCCAGGCCTACTCGAAAAATTATCAGTTGAAGTACTGTTGTTGTTGGATACATCTAACCTATTATACAATTGAGGTGGTGTCTGTCTGTCTGTCTGGGCAGCTGTCACGACTAAAATACTTAACTGATACAGCTAAAATTAAGCACAACGATGGTCCACATAATCAGGAATGTCATAGGACTATTTACTTCCTTGAGTTCCTCTCGGGCTACGCCCCTTGGATGTCCACGGTTTTGAGGTGAGGTTTTCAAAAGTAAATATTAATTGGTCTCCATGGAAGCATGAGAAAATTCACAATGTTTGCATTTGCGTTGACATATCAATGTGGACATTAGAACTGGTAAATGCTTATTTCAGAATTTCAGACCCCTGATCCAAAGAAATTAAAGATAATATTTTACACAACTATATGGTAGGAGTATTCAATCTAAAACTTCATCATAGATTAATTATTCTAAATCTATGTCAATGATTATGAAACTGATTTTCCTTACCGTTGCGAAACACGGGTACAGCAACTAGTTTGGAATACAACTGTTACAATAGTTGGAATAGTGCTGTTTACAATTTTGACTGTTTTGCAGGGGGTGGTTTGCAATGTGTAATCTAAAAAACTGCTGTTTTGCATGAATAGCAAAGACTGTATTGTTGAACTCACTACCAGAACACAACAATTATAAACGTAGGAAATAGTTATTTGTGCAACTAGTGAGAAAAGTGAGCAATTGACTCACTCAAAAGAAATCCTTATTCAAGAGCCATAGGCGAGTGAGGAATGGTTTCTCGAGTGAGGCAATTGTAATTTTAACTCGAGTTGCACATTATACTTTTCCTACAGTTACCATAAAACAAATAAATTGGTGAAGAAACATAACATATTTTTACACATAAGTGAACTTTTAATATAACATTTAATGTGAAGTGACAAATACAACAGCTGACCAGCTGATTTACAGCCAGTGCTGCCCACGTATTTCGCGCGCATACGACGTTGCCTGCATGTTACGCGCTCACTATTTCGTGCCTTCACGTTGCAAATCTGGAGTGAGACAAAGTAATTAGAGTGAGACAATATTAACATTGTCTCACTGATGAGCGAATTGGCCACTTTGCTTTCTCAAATCAGTGAGAGAACATGTACATTGTTAGGTAACTGTAGGAAAAACTGTATTCTTTGTAATTAAGGATATTTAAAAATCCAACACAAAATGAATTATCATGTTTTGTGATAACTGGGGCCAAAATGTAATGTATAAATCGTGCGCAGGTTTCTCAAATGTTTCTTTCGAATTAAGCCAAGAGTCACTTCGCTCTAGGGGGAGCAAGCTGGTGTAGAGGTTAGAGTGCGGTATTCCGGTTTCTGAGGTCCCGGGTTCAAATCCCACCAAATCACCAATGGATGTTATCCAAGTGATAGTGCCGTAATCCCTAGGTCTAGTCTGAAGTAATGTGAAAAACAATTCCGCACTCGTGCCTGGCATCCTAGGACAACAAAAGTCACGTAGCTCTGCTGTAGTTGTTCGATATCTATTTTTATAGATTGCAAACAAATCTGCATTTTAGACTAGTCGGTTCCTTTATTTTTCAAACGACCAAAAAGCTGCAGACTTTGGACAGAATCGAACCGGTAGTCTTCTGATTACAAAGTAAGCCCTTTTTTGTTGCTCAAATTATTCTAGAAGACTAGAAGAGAACTTAACGCACGTTATGCCTGTAGAACAAGTCTACTGTCTAAATACAAACGAGGTCTTGTTTGATTGCAGAGGAAAATTGCAAATTGATTGCTCGGAGTACTTCTGAAATTGCAGAGGAACTCTGATACCACGCCCTCATCATATGACCTTGAATATAACCTTCCAAGGTCGATTACGTAATGCGTGCAAGAGTGCTCTAAAATGAACAAAAATGAGCCTCTTACAGGATATTGTAAAGTAGCTGATTATTTCATCAGACTGCTTAAAAATTAGCGATATTTTGTTTCTGGTAGTGCAATCAAAAATATTTCCATGTATATTCTCGATTGATTATTAATTTTATTCTAGTTGCAACTGAGTCGCACAGTTGACTGTTGTTTCCATAACCAATATTGGATAGATAAGTTTGTTGTATAGTAGAGAAAGAACCGTGTCATTGAATTTAATCTATTACCTAATACAAAAACAAATAGCCAACAGTTAGTATGGTTTATAATATATAACATTATTATTTTATGACACCATATCACTATTATAAAATAGAAGTACCTACAACCAAGGTGTATTTTAACCAAAGTGCGAATGGTTGATGGTCGTGTAGGTGATTATAATGATCATAGATTAAACGTACTTCCTTGTCGATTTGAATGGGAATCTGTCTATCATGGTATGCTATCATCTTTATAGATCAGCTGAAGACAACGTAGTTGGTCCAATCCAGTGCAAGTAGAGGGCGTGTTTTTGTTTATTTGTTACTCGTTATTTCACTTATTTCACAACTAGTTTAACCAAATAAAACAATCTACAAACTACTTGGTCTAATTCTTTTATAACCAACTGTAAAGCATTAGGCCTAATCCCAAAGTCTTCGACATACAGTATTAGCATCCAATGTCTCCAATATGAAACAGTCAAAAACAATGTTCAGAGTTTAAAATAGTTTGATAAGTCAATATTTACACAGGGAGTCCTGGAACGCTCTACCAATATTCTCTAGGGCATTGATCCTGAGTAAGAAACATATAAATATCATAAATTGTCCGAAAGTCCTTAGTTACTCACACAGCCACCAATTTACTTTTTTTTACTTATAATTTTTTTTGAAAAGTGGTTAAAAAGACGAAATTGAAACTTTGCAAAAACATTTACGGCAACTAGACAAAGGTACAAAAAAATATGACAAGTTTTCAAATTCATTAAAACAAAATGGCGGTCATTTAAACTTTTGTAAAATCGACGGGTTTTGAGTTATTTAGGAAACAACATTTTAAATAGCCACCATTTTGTTTTATGAATTTGAAAAATGTCATAATTTGTTTGTACTTTTGCCTAGTTGTCTTAAATGGTTGTGCAATGTTTCAATTTCGTAGCTTTAACTACCTTTTAGAAAAAATAAGTAATAATAATAAACAAAATTGTGGCTGTGTGAGTAACTAAGGACTTCCGGACAGTTTAAATATGATATTTAGATATGTTTCTTACTCAGCAACAATGCCATAAAATATTTGTAGAGAGTTCCGGGACATTTTCGCCGGGATGTAAGTTATAGATTACATGTCTTACGCCCCAATCCCATTGCAAAGCAAGCATTTTTCGCTTAAAATATAAAAGTCAAACTATTCCTCAAGAAACAATCTGAATCACTCGTATGCAATTCTCCGATAATAGATCATAAATAAAAAATTCTAGGGCATGGTGATTCGTAAAAATAATCCTTATTATGTAAAAAGGATTTAATTATTAAGATATAAACATTAATTTTGTTCACGAGTTAATTAATTTTCCAAAATTTCCGTGAACTGGCTCACTATCCGTGAAGTGAACTTACTGAGTTTACGACCAGAGAAACCGGCAGTAAAATAAATCGGTAATCGGTAGACGGTAATCGGTAGCAACTCCACGGCAATGAAATCTTTACTGCAGTAGACAGTACAATCGTTACGCAACGCGCTAATGGAAGGGCAAAATCGCGAGATGTAAGTTACAAAAACGGAAAATTGAAGTAATTACTTCCCCTCAAGGCCAGAAGAGCTATGGGGACCCGAGTGAGGAATGTCAATTTAATTATGTAACTCTCGAAAAGATTCACTCATGGTGGAAAAATGAGTGCAAGTTTTTCTATCTATAATTTACACAGAAACAAATTATTTGACTATATTAGTGTGTGAATGTTATTTAAAGAATGTGTAGGTTCTTTCCAAGTTTTGTCTAAGTTTTCCTAATTTCGCTCTTAGAAATGATCCTTCAATTCAATAACCATCAATAACTAGGGATTTTATTTGTCAGTGGTTGTTTAAAAGCATTGAATTACTAATTATTTGTTGTTATTGTGTGTTATTAGCGAATTTCCCACATAGGGAATAAGCTATTACCGTAGTACTCATGGTAAGACCTGGACCCGGGACCGATTTTTTTTTCGTTTTGAGGTCCCTAGAGGCCAAAAACACCATCCGTTCAAATTCATATATATATATATATATATATATATATATATATATATATATTAGATATATATATATATATATATATTTACATATATATATATGTGTCCGTTAGCGCGATAACTCGAGCAAAAATGATCCGATTTTGATGAAATTTGGTACAAACGTGTAAACCTACGTTTATTCGAACGAGTTCACGAACCAGCATGATCGGACCATGGGAACAGGGGTTTATGGGGGGCTTTTATGGGGTAAAAATGGGTTTTTCCTATTTTTGACCCAAAAAACATAAAATTTTGAAATTTCTTTCCAAACTATTTTGTAGAGCTTAAAAAAACAAATAATTTAGTATATTGAAGCGTTATAATGCGCCTAATGGTTACGGAGAAAATTCCAAAAAATTGTTAATTTAAAATTCCCATGTTATTCTTATGGAGAATAAGTAAACCGTTGTAGTGTGCTTGTTTATTAACATATTTTGCCCAAATTTGGAAAATGTTTTTATTTCTTACCAACTATTAACATTTTACATGAAAAAACATTTTTACCCTCCCTGTTGCAGCAAACCTAAGTATGTGTTAAACTGATTCTATTTAAATAGGGAATAAATGTGATATTTTTAAGGAGACATTTTAGTCTAAATCCAATCAGGCAAATGGAAATTCACTTAGTCTGCAGGTTTGCTGCGGCGGGGGTATTTTTATTATTATGTTTGCCAAACATTATTTTTTATTTGGGGAAATAAACCATACAAACACAACAGGTTTTTGTTAACAAATAGGGAAAAAGAAAGTCAATGAGTACATGAACTATGCGCTTAAAAGATAAAGCGTCTTATAGTATATAATAAATTAAAAACATAAACATAACTCTGTAAAAAATCCTACTTTGACAATTTTCATTTTGTATCACAGCTTTTTGTTGCTGATTGGTTCAAATTAGCTGTTGTCATCAATCTCATATACTAAAAAACCTTTGCAAAACTTATGACAGCTAGCCTTACTACTGGACCGAATTACACGCGGTTGGTACCAGATGAAAGATATTTACCTGTAGATGTGCAGAGTCCATTTATAAATCAAAATAGGCTCACAAATAAGCACGAAAAATGAATTTGAAATTTAAAAAAATTAACATGGGACTTATTTGTTTCTATGGTGATGACGAAATAACAACAAAATATAAACAGAAAATCAAAACAAATGGAAGACATTCCAATCTCATGTTTTATTTACAGTGTGGGGTGAAAATAGGGAAGTTTGCACAATACATGCTTTTGGTTGATTTTTCAACCACGAGGCGTGCTCTCGTTTAAACCTATTTAAACAATTAATAGTGCTGCACCCTGTTGGTAAACCTTTAAACTTTTTAATTCCAGTTAACATCACAGAATCAAATTGCTTAGTTGAAACAGCTGTTAAGATTCTTTAATTATATTTAAATACTAGCTGTGTACCCGTTCTACGCACGGGGATCTTATAATATTCAGTTGAAACCTTCTTATATAAAGAACAGCAGTTGGTTTGCATATTTTAAGATATGCTGGCCAAACTATTATACATAGCTTCATTTTATGTTGTTTTTTGTTGTTCCGGATCGGTATGACAATCAATAAAAGGTTAAATTACCTCTGTGTCTGCCGGTCGATCCTATAACGGTAGGCTTACTTTTATTTTTACTATCTGATCTCGTTTGCATGGCTCAATCACGTCCTGGTTGAAGTTCGTTCGCTACGCTCACTCACCTGTATGTTGGAGCTCGTTCGCTGCGCTCACTTTCCTTCAGGTTAGCTCGTTCGCTACGCTCACTTGCCTTCAGGTTAGCTCGTTCGCTACGCTCACTCGCCTCCAGGTTGCAAATTAGCTGTTGTCATAAATGTAAAAGAAATAATAGTGCTAGTGCTGCACCCTGTTGGTAATCCTTGTAACTTTAATGCTATTGAACATCACAGAACAGAACCAACTTGTTTAATTGAAACAGCTGTTAAGATTCAATAATTTCATTTCTCATAAGGTTAACATGGGCTTCCAGAAATTCCACGTCAAAAATCGACAAAAACTTGATTTTCAAGGGTTTACTGTTAAATATCTAACTGTCTCATATTCGATGAAATACGTCTAAAACCATCTCATATATGTATAGTATTTGGAAAATAAGTTTCAGGCGGGACAGTGCTATAGTTATTGAGGAGTAGTTGTAATAAAGTGCGTATTTTAGCGTTACCAAGAGAATGACAGATAGACAGACAGACAGACAGACAGACAGACAGACAGAAATTGAGATAAGGTTTGATTCGGTTTCTCTGACCTATGAAATGTAAAAATAACCAAAAAGTTCATTATTCTAAGCAATGTACAGACAAAACTCTAATTTTATTTATATAGATGAGTACTGTACTGTACTCATAAGTTTAACATGGGAAACTTCAGAGCCACTGGGGCGGAGCCCTTTTGACGGATCTGCATCCCACATACTTCTGGGATGCAGAAGTGTTAATTAATTCCATATGAATTGTCGTCTGAACCATACTTCACACAAACCATCCTTGAATAAAGCTTAATAATCCCTTAAAGTTTTATTGCAATCAGTCGAGTGGTTTCGGATCGGAGTCCATAGGGTACGTACATACATACTCCCACTTTTATAGATCTATGCAAAAATAAAATATAAATTTAAAGTAGTTTTAATTGAAATTTGGAATAAGGGAATTTAACCTTTTGGTTTTTCTAAATGAATTTTTCTTTGTGAATATTTCCATTTCTCATGTGAGCAATTACAATCATTCCAAATATGTAACATTCAAGGATTTTGTGATTCATAAATTACGAAAAAGGCTGTATTAAACCTTAAACATAGTGGTAGCAAATTTATTGTACAGGGAATTACTCATTAAATAATGTTACATTTTAAGATTTTATAGTATCACACTATTTAACTAGATGGGATGAATTGTCGTAAAACTTGAAAGTACATCGATTTCAATGGGGTTCACGTATTTTTTATAAATAAATAAAAACTAACTATACTTAATCGCAAATAACTAAAAAACCATGTGGTTTGGAGAAAAATAATAAATACCAAAAATGTGCATTTTTAGATGGACTAAATTTTGTATATTTAGCTTTTTCCTGTATCTCTAATAATTAAGCCACTATAGACAAAAATACAGAAATATGCCACCATTTTCCAATATAGCGGCCGTAGCACAGCTTAAATTTTATGGGGCTTTTAGTATGTTCAAAACGAAGGTACGCCCAACATCTTTACCAAATTCCTTGCTTGTACTATTTTTTTGTCAAAACATATTTTTATTGTACTATATGTACATTTCTCCAGGTTTTGTTAAACAAGGCTTTAACTACTTTTTAAGTTCTTGGACCTTTGGATAGCTAAAAAAGTGTTTTAAATATTACTCTTGCATCATAACTTCTATTAGCCACTCAAAAGTTACCAGTTCAACAATGAACTATCCAAAATTTAATTACATGTCAAATTGCACATGAAAAATTTCTCACAATAATTATGCTATGTTTTAAGTTGAGGTGTGATACAAACACCGATACGCCTACATTTTAGTCTTACAATTATAGATATAGTTTTATGTCATCACCCAGTTCTTTGAATTTGCTGATTTCGATTAATTGTTTTTCTATATGATACTTCTGTAAAATAGAATTGGATAAGACGCCAAGGTAGTTTGAAAACAAAAGATTTCCAACAAGTTGTATTTTCCTGCCACAAACGGGTTAACCGGTGACGACCAGTTCTAGGAATAGTTAAGGACGAAACTAGGAAGAAAGAATCTTCCATCTCAGGTCATGACACTCAAGCATTTAATAATTTAGTTCTTATTTTCCTTTTCACTTTAAAAACAAACATTCGAATTAATAAACTTCGCTAACTAACGGGTTAGAACCCCTAGTCAGTCCAGGGCGGTTGTAATCAATAATCAATAATCAATAATCAATCGTTGAGATGGGGACGCCACCTAGGTGCGTATTTTAACCCAAATATGATTGAAGGATGAGTGTAGAATGGTGTGTGATGACCTGTGTAGCTTTGTTACTGACTAAGATCAGCGGTTTCATTAGTCAGGATCATTTATTTAAAGCCCAATGATCAGGAACAGCTGGGTCCAGTTTCGAACCATCAAAGAGCTACGGACTTTTCTCAGGAATCGAACCGGCGACCTTTTGATTAATAGGCGAGCCCTATAACCACTCAGCTACCCAGCCAGTTATGTGGCCAATATTGATTGTCTCGCAAACTATCAATTCGGCTATTGGCACTTTAGTAGGGCAAAACCTTAATTTCTGAATGACCCTTGATTATCGAGTTCTACATTAGAAACTTGTTCAAATAGTGGAACGAATTTATATTCGGTCGTAGGTGCTCACAAAAATATTTCTACTATTGCATTTTATACCACTAGAACCTTCCAAGCTTCCAAAATCTTTACAAATAAGTAATTTTACACAATTTCTCTAAACCAAAGTGATTAATAGTTTTGACATACACCGCGACAACTATATCAATAGCAAATAAACACATAATAAGTCGCTTCATGCTTGAGAATGGTAAACTCACCATTCATTAGATTGTTTCATTAGATTGTTTGAAATAAAAATGAAGAAAAATTACGTCGATGGAAGCCAATTAATTTAACTGTTAATTTAAATAATAGTGATATCGTTATCATTGCTTCCGATGCTACTCAACGTTTTTAAATTCAAGCCACAGCCAGGTGTGATTGACACATACAACAATAAAGAGGTTAGAACTTGAAATAACAATACACGCATACTTTACATCAAAACCAACCCAAAAATCTCCATCACCAAATTTTGAAACTGGGAATCACTCCGATGACTCACTCGAAGTGAAAGATGTTACCATTTTAAATATCTTTGACGTCAAAAGGTTTACAAAGACATAAAGTTTCCAATCAGCTGTAAACAGTAATCTACTTTGTAGAGGTGTTCCCGATGACGCTCAGTTCTGGGAAGTATTGCAGACGACAGACGACAGACCTGTTTGACCTCCGATGTCGCTGTGATGGATATTGACCGAAGATTATTATCATGTCGCAAAAATAAGAAGAAAAACAGTGGTTACATTTTCTTTCAGGTGTGGCACAATATTATCTTTTCCTTACATTGTTCAAGAATAACTTATTTGATCAAACAAGTAACTTGGTGAAATTAGGAACTTAATTGGGATATAAAAAAAGTTTATGCCCAGTTTAAATGTAAATATAGTTGCATTTTTTCCCCTTCCGTTAGATAAATCATTATTTTATTCATAATATTCAGCTTCAGCCTCAAAACTTAGTACGTTTACGTAATCTGGCAAGATTTCTTTTCTTCCTTTGTGTTGAATTCCAACTAAAGCCTATTGTTTCTGAATTCACCCTAAACAAGCATACAGACACCGCCTCTTCTTTATATTATGGATGGATGAATGATTTGATAACACTTTTCCTTAGCGGATTCATAGAACTATATCCTGCCCTTAGATTCTTCCCCGTTACGAAGGACTTTTGAGGTACTAGTACTATTAAAATAAGGCAGTGTCTGCTCCTCCTCCCATCGCTTAAAAAAAAAACATAACTGAAATAGATGAAACTCAAGCAAAACATTACAGAGGACGATCAATGGAATGTTTTGCCTTTTTGAATATGAGATTTTCCACACATCTTCAAAAGTCTGAGGAGAGACTTTGGTGGAAAATATGGATCGATGTCCATGACAAATAAAATAATAAACGCAATGTTTAGTTTTACTTTATTTACATCTACCAATGAATACAAACCTTTTAAGGTTTGTTTTCTTTTCATCTACTCTGTTCAGATTTGTTGAAAGGCATCCATTATATGTTTACTGACTACTGATTTAAATTAAGTAAATATATGAAAAAATCAGATTCCATACGGTTTGAATAATATATAATTTTAAACTGAATGATATATCATTAATCACCCTATTTTTTGTCATATAAATGGACCAACGATTATTTATTACAGGTTTTAACTTCTAGCATTAAATAACTGATCACCGTCACCACGAAAGACTCAAATTAATCATACTGGTCTTGTCTATAAAAAATATCAAAAAACCTTCCATACTAAGTTCTTGTTTAGCAAAAAATTTGTAAAACATTATGAAAAGTTCTGAAATCTACTTAACTTTCATTAAATTTGATTTTGAGCCAAGAACGTGCTAAGATCATGAACAGGCTTTCAACCTCATAGCTTTTCGCCTACGTAGGCCTACTTCTACATTAGATAACAAGTAATGACGACCAAAGTAACTGCAGGACATTGCTGGAGGAGCGCCAGGACGTATGTTGTACATGGGACGTTGTTAACGGATAATTTGATAAGAGCAGCAGCGGCAGCAAGGATCAGCAAGGCTGGACAAACCTTGACATGCATTTGTCACACGTGCCAACCTGTCCCACAAACTGGCTGCTAAATCATAAACGAATCCTCACGTTGCACTTCACAGGTTCCAGTGAGGAGTTTTCCTAACTTATTCCCCATTTGGATGTAAATGGGTTGTTGGCATAATTCACCAGGTGCATCACTAAAAGGTGGGTCAGAT
This sequence comes from Macrosteles quadrilineatus, assembly GCF_028750875.1. Classification (NCBI taxonomy): domain Eukaryota; kingdom Metazoa; phylum Arthropoda; class Insecta; order Hemiptera; family Cicadellidae; genus Macrosteles; species Macrosteles quadrilineatus. The sequence goes on from NW_026542598.1 coordinate 8,064,072, forward strand.
GTCAAATTGTCGAAGTAGTACAAGGTACACTTGATATAATGTATGTTATTATGATAGGGGTTTCATTGTGGCTGTGACTTCCCCTGAATTGTCTTCGACAAAAGTGTTGATACAAAAATCTCTGTCGTTGGTTCTAAAAATGTTTAATGCAAAAGAATTTAAGTGGAGTGTGCCTCACTTTGCTGACTTGCACTGGAGTGTGCAAAAGTGAGGCACACTCCAGTCACTCCACTCAAGTCAAAGATTTGCCAATAGGATTTGTTTGCTAAGTCCCACATTTAAATCTAGGAAGCTAGACGCTAGGTTCTAGCCCAGAACTGCTTTACACATTACTTCAGGCTAGTCAGTAGTTCTAAAAGTTTGCGGCATTGTAACATAGATACAAATTAGTGATTTGAACCCGGGACCAAGGGTTTTGAAGTCCTGAGCTCTACTACTAGACCAGCTCGCTCCACTACCTATAGTATTAGAATTTGTGTGTATTTTAACACCACTGGATTTTCATTACTTACTAGGGGCACTACATCATTAGTTTTAAGGCATAATTAATTGATAACCAGTGACAAATGACATCTATTTCCAGACATCCTACTTCGAACCTCTTGGGATCGAATCAGAAACCTCCAGATTTGAAGTCGAGCACGACATTCACTCAGATTAGCAAATGATACACAGTAACTTGCACCATTGCAACTGACCGTCTGGGGCTCAACACATTTGAGTTAGCGTGTAGCGTACCTTGGCCGAGACTTGCCCGACCTTGCTACGGTTTGGAGGGAACGCCCACAGTCACCGAACCTTGCTTATTATGAGCGCGTGTGACCACAGCCTCGGGTACAGGGCCACAGTTACGCAGCTTAACACACTCAAGTCACACCAATCAGGTGACGGCTCATCCTCAGCCATCAAAACGGTGGATTAATGCACTGGCTCATTCTCATAACAGTAATACCCTGGATAATCATTCTCCATCAAGAACCCACTAGAGAGTTTGGAAAAGGTCCATTTCCAGCACTCACGTTCTATATTATCAGAGAATGGTTCGCCTAAAGCTGACTCACTTTTATGTTCACTGAAGGGTTGATCTTCAGCCATTATAGTTCAAATTAATGTGATGGATGAACAAGCTATTGCAATCCTAGTAGTTAACATGAATAGGGATGAATAGGGTTTCACTAACCAATACACATCAGAGGTTCAGGGAATGACTCATTCTCATCCACCTCCCTACCCTTGAAGGATATAAAATAAGTAATCCTCATCCAGAAAAACAATCATTATCTTCAAATGGCGAAAAGGTTCAGTTTTAGCCAACCAACACAGTAGATATGCAGTTAAAGGCTTATCTTCATCAAACCACAAGGGATCAGTAAGTATTTGATCCCCAAAAAATGATAAAATAGATGGTCATATAAAGAATCATGCCCAGTCAACTCACTAATTTTCTTTCAATCGGTAACACATTCTGTGTTGTTGGCGTTAAAAGATGGAACTTCTTCCTTGTAATAAGTATTTAAAGTCCTTAAAAGCATCGACTATTGGATAATAGCCTGCGAGCCAATGAACTAGATGCGATTATGAGCGAGCCAATTGTTTACATTAATGATGGCAGTTCCTCACTATGCTATTGGAGTAGCCATTCATTGACACCAGCTCGAATACTACAACCCTAAGGTTGGTTTTCGTAGACTGTCATCAAGGCTGAGTCAGTGATCCACATCACATTTTTAGTCAACGACCTTTTCCTGTTTATATTCTTATATGTTTATGATACAGTTATGTTGATAAGGCAGTCGACAGATTCCTCTTTAGCTGTAAAAGACCTCCCATGGAAACTGCAATGCGAAGTATGGCGCACTTCAAGTGATCAAAGCACATGCAGTTGAATGGAAGCCAGTTTCCTCAGAATGTATTTGTATTTTGTCATTTCCTACAGTGAGTTGTGGGTTGAGTATAGGATCCTTGAGGAACACCACTCCACTGAGATAAGATTGATTTGAATATCGATAGTTAGTTACCGGTAACCCAAGGTGAATCGATAATCAGAGCACACTTCCTGACCTTGGATATAAGGAATCTGGAGATAGGCATAATCAATCACAATCGATCGGGTAAAATATTCAACCAATCTAATGTGCAGAACCTGTTCTTCAGTACAAAATACGGGACTTCCTTTTGGTTAAAATGAACATTCTCTTTCGTAACATTTTTAATATACTCATGTGACTCAAAATCACATTAATGGCTTTTAGAATAAATACCCCTGCGGCAGCAAACCTATACAAGCGAATCTCCTTTTACCTGGTAGGATTTTAAAACTATTTCCTATAACATTTTAGATTCATCGCCGATATTAATAACATTGGGTTTAACTAGTACTAAAGTTACTGCTACAGAAAAGAAAAATTCGGGTTTTTTGTAAAATACAGCAGTGTAATATGAAATAAATAAATTTACCAAATTTGTATATAATATATCCATAAACAAGCAAACTACAATCGTTTGCTTTTTCTCCTTAAAAATAACACAAGATTTTAAAATTTATTCTTTCGGAATTTTTTCCGAAATCTTTAATAGTACGATGAAGCTACAACATTCATAATCAAATTTTTATCTGCAAGATAGCTGCAATGCGAATTGGACATTTTTATGTTTTGAGGGTAGAAAATTGAAAAATCCCGATAAAAGTCCGACAACACCTCGTTCCGATTACCAGGTCATGCTGGTTCGCAAAATTAACAAAGTTAAAGCTTCAAACATGCATGATAAATGTCATCAAAGTCAGACCAAAATTACTCGATATATCATGTTCACTGAATCATGATTCTTTTTTAATAACGCACATTCCCATACCACTTTTCTGGATGTAACGAAAGTCCATCTACGGTAAGTAACGTAAGGTCGCGATTGTCTCGCAGTGCAAGGCACGCGGATCATTACAATGATGTACAACCATTTAACGCGATGTGAAGGAATGTCAAAGCTTGAATGTGCTGTGAATGACGAAGTAGTAAATTATAAGTGTTCAATTTGTTTTACCACAACACAACAGTTATTCGTAACATCAGAGTGAGTAAACGTAACATTCTTGAAAAGGCGTTCTGGGAGTGGGCCTTCCAAGGAAGTAGTGGTCACTATATAATGGCTTTTGGATTATATAAGATTAGAATGTAGCCTAAATAACACCTGGATACGGTACAGTAGTAGACCATTATGCTCTATCCCTTTTTTATTTGAAAAAGAAAACTAAAGTTGGATGAGCCACTCACAGAGCGTGCTGTCGTTACAATTCGTTCCCCCCATTTTGTGTAGCTTAAAATAACTAATAAAAGTGTTGGAGAACATTTGGTTATGGAGAAAATTCTGGAAAACTATAAATTTAAAACGCTCTTGTTATTCTTATGTTGAATAAGTAAATTTTTGTACTTTGTACTTGTACTTTTTGTGCTTATTTTGATCAAATTTGGCAAATTTGTTTATTCCATTCGTAGCTATTAATATTTCACTAAAAGTAATCTTCATTGGCTTCCCTGTAGCAGCAAACCTAAGTACTCTGACATGTAAAATAACACTAAACCGAATGTTATTCATATAGGGAATAAAACTGATATTTAAGGAAATATTTTAATGAAAATTTAATGAGGCAAATGAACGTTTGCTTGGTATGCAAGTTTGATGTGGCGAGGTATTTTATTACTTTATTTTAGGAAAACCTAAAGAATGATCCGTCGGCTGAGGGTTTCATACAGGAAAAATTTGATACTTATGCGCATCGTAAAAAAGGCCAAATCCTTTAACATCCAAACTTCCACCTTGACAGTGTACATTTAGGATATTAAGTATAGGCACTTTACAGATATTCAATCAGTACAGTCTCAAATCACTTAACAGTCATAAAGGTGACAATAAAACAAAAGTGAACGCACTGCGTAGGCGTGGTTGGTAAAACCATTACAATTAGTGGCCGTGTAAAAGTAAAGGCAGTCCAAGCCCTTAGGCGATGACATTGACACAGAAGATAGACCTTGAACTACAGCTTGTGGCGTCAAAGCTCCGTGCACCGACACCGACACTAGATAACCTAAGTGGATTCATGCTAGTAATTAGTTGTGTGAACGAATACCAGTTAGCACTGTTTAGGCACTTTTGCTCGGCCAAAATGCTAAAATTTACTGTCTGAAACCCCGCTTGGAGGAAAATGCAAAACATCTAAAACTTTCATTGTGAACCAACTGATATGTATCACTAGAAAGTAAAAACAATCATAGGAAACCCCATCTACTTTATAAAACTACTAGAAACTGTTTTTGTGTCATACCCTCCCTCTTGTCCTCCTTCTATAGGTAGGAGAGGACTTCTAATTGAGATCCAAACAGAATCTTAATCTCCAAGCAGTGCTCCGCCAGTCAAGGAACATTTTGTGCACCGTCTTATACATTGGATATACCCCAATATGAAAAGGACAAAGTAGAATTGCAATGTCTCCGGATTATCGGTTTTCAAATATGACTCGACAACACGAACAAAAATTAGAATGAGCGTTCTAGTTTACGTTCAATGTTTCTTCCATTGATGTGAATTTTTAATCCAACAGCCTGCTTCAACACGATGGCATAACACTCCACGGAAACGTTCCGCCAGCCTAGTCAGCTTAGAAATATTACTATTCAATATGATAAATGCACCCTATGTATGGTTTTTAGCTCTTTTAGTGTCTCATAAATTGAGAAGCTCACACTCAGCTCACAGTTCTGAAGCCACTCCACCCCAACTGTGACAAGATTGGCAGTGTCGTCTCCGCAGGCGGGCTGAGATACGCAGCATGTGTCTCTGTCAACGCTAATCGTCCTGTGGCCTCGAGAACGGTGTTAACCGACAAAAACACGACGGACAAAAACGCGACTAGTTCTAACACACTCCGGGCGGCCGCTTCCGTCAACCAGACATTCAGGTGAGCTGTAAAGATAAATGAAGACAAGACAGTGATGTCCTTAGGGGTGATAAATGAAGACAATATAACACAACAGCTACAGTAGTGAAGATAGAGGAATATGCGACAAAGATGTCCTCAGTGAAGAAAAGTGGGGACAAGAAAATCATGTCTTCAGAGAAGATAAATGAAGACTGTTACTGAAGCTAAGAGATTAAACTTAAGTGATGTCTTTAGTGAAGACAAGGGAAGATGACAGTGATAATTTTAGTAAATATAAGAGAATATATGACGGTGAAATCTTTAGAAAGGATTAATAACAGCATGAAACACACCTGTTAGTGAGGTTATGAAGATAATTCTAGTACAGTCCAACTGACGAGTCCTAGAACGACACCACACACTAAAACATTTTTAAATAATAAACGAAGAATTAATACACCACAACGGCTGTAATATTTTTAAAGAAGATGAAAAATAAAGGGGAGATAACACATCTGTTAGCCAAGATATGTGAAGAGACACCAGTGATGCGGTAAGTGAAGATAACCTGGCATACAGAATGTAGGTTTTGCAGATAAGCAAGTGGATAAATAGCAAGAGTTAAGTAACGTATTGATCTTGAAGATTTAGAACAGATAAGCCTACTGGTGCTGAATTAGTAATTGGTAGTTGAATTTGGTTCTCTTCAGCTTTGGATAGGGAAGTTTTGAGAGGTGATGCATACCTTGCGAAACGTGCGTAAGTTGTGCTTTACGAATTAGCTTATAATGTTGCAGCTACTTGCTAGAGTGAAGTTGTAGGTAGTTGGTTTAGTAAGTTAAGACACAGAAGAAATGTATTTACTGAAGAGAAGAAGAAGCGTTTATGAATATGAGTAAATATCTTAGATTAATTGACACCATACTACATAGAGATCGTCTCTAGATGCCTTCATTTTGCGATTGACTTATATGCTAGCTTAGTATTACGGGTATTATATTTAGTGATAATTTCTTTTTCTCCATTATCGGAAGCGGTCAACAAAACAGTAACTAGACAGACCTTGATAGATGACCCAGTTTTCCCTTTGGCGGAAACGCCGCACAGCTGAGAAGCGTGAAGATGGCCTGCTACAAGGTGACATTCTGCCTCTACTGTAGCAGAACTGCACTTCCTTCTTCTGTGGCGTCTCGGGAGCCGGGGTCTGCGACAAGATTAAGAAAAACTAAAATAAGGTGAAGGTTATTACCTCGACTGCAGTTCCAAAATTGTAGTTTGTACTTTAGTTGTTACAGGTTTCGGCAGAACGCCATTGTCAAACTGTCGGAACAGGAAAATCAACACATGACAGTTTGACAATGGCGTTCTGCCGAAACATGATGACTAAAGTACAAACTACAATTTTGGAACTGCAGACGAGGTAATAACCTTCGCCTTATTTTAGTCTAAGTAGTAGTTTCGGGGCTACAACAATGGATTTTAATTGAGAAAAACGTCAATTCTAATCAACAATTATAGTTAAGTTTCTTTTAAATGGAGTTAACAATTAATTGTAAACATTATGTAAAATATGACGTGCTAAGCAATGCCACTTATAACGTTTATTGATTACATTCAACTTGGATTGTAGATTTGCAGATTGGATTACAGAATCGTTTCGATCATGCAACAAATTTGTGATTTGTAATAGTATATTTCGTACCTAGGGCCGAAAATGAGGTTTTGCCGGCTCGAGATAGTTTTTAAGTTCGAGACGAAGTCGAGAACTTAAATCGATCGAGAGCTGCAAAACCATTTCGGTCCGTGGTACGAACGCTATTTTTCACCACATTATACCCTATTACCACTATTCACCACTATAATAATGCACACTGATAGTCAACACAACTAAAACTTTAAGGTTATGTGAAAAAATAATTTGAGGAATCAGCAAAAATAAAAATAAATAGTTGCTAGGCAACGGTGACAATGACACAATTATATTGCAATGCTATGGATTTTAATTGTGTATTTAAAATGCATTCATGTTTTAAGTAATTAAGCGGACAGCTGATTTTGCGGCCCCGGACTGTAAAAACCTGCTCGGTCCCCAAATTACGATGACAGCTGGCATGGCCAGCAAAACGTAACTTTCAGCCACCAATTAACGTATGTAATACAGCCAAAAACATCATAGTATGGTGAAAAATAGTAATACCACTAACACTAGTAGCCCAAAGAGCTATAAAATAATGACTGGATTAAAAACAATAAATTCCTTTTGACGATTAAGGGTTTTGAGACCCACTGTTGACAAAAGCTCATGATATTTTCTGGGCCAACACATTATTTTTTTAACTTAGCTACTCCGGTCCCCAGCCCGGGACCTCGCCTGATGGTAGAATCAACTTTGTTCCAATATCACCTCAAGTTTTTGAGAGTCAATTATTTTTTACTGTGTGCAGAAGGAGGAGGAAGGAAAATGTGGATGTTGACGAAACTTTTTGAAACAAGGACATCAATTAATTTATAGCTGTGGGTGGAACCCACAAAACAGAATTGTAAAACACGTCGGTGAGAGGTCGCACAACATACACCTACAATGTTCATGTTTTTAACAAATTGAAAAAAATAACTGCAATAAATGCTGCTACGCAAGATAATCTAAATGTGATATTTTAATATTAAACTAAGAAAATACAAAACTGTTAACATCAACGAAGATTGTTTAGAACAGTTGATTATTTTGCATGCCTCCGGTGTGCCAGATGCTGAAGGAATTAGCGGTCTCCAAAGAATCCCAGATAAAATTAGGATGTGAGATTGTGATTAGACATTTTTACAATTCCAAACAATACATTTAGTATTGGCGAGACTGCATGTTAATGTTTTTATCAAATTTAAAGTGAAAGAGTTATTGCAACTGAGCCACCTAACGAATAGTACTGTTGTCAAATACTATTTTTGTTCGCATACGCCAACTTACAAACTATGAGCACAACTTACTGTAAAATAAAAGATGTTTTATGTCCTCCACCCCGCCATCGAACAGTTTAAGTACCAAACGTAAAGTATAGATAAAGTGATTTTCAGTATTACTTTCGATATTGTTATAGTACAACATCTCAAAGTGGAAATACAACTACTCCCAATGACAAGGCCATTAAATTAAAAAGTTAGTCCATACAAGTAGTGGAAGGAATGCTAAATATGTATAATTTAGTTTCCAACGGTAATAATGATTTATGTAACTGGTGCGCATAGTGGCATTTTGCTGTATTCAAGAAAAACGTGCACTCTCATGCGACTCGTGCGGAATAATTTATCGAGCGCATTAAAGACATTTTGCGTACTACAGTATTTACATCCTAAACGATTCTTACAAATACAATAAATCATTTTGATACATTTTCTACTACTGTTTTACTTTTCTAATTTCTTTTAAATTTTGAATTAAAAAACAGTGAAATTTTGTAGTTTTTTTGTTTGGATTTATCTTTATGTCTGTTTGACGAAACAGCATTGGCCATTTCATCCTAATAATGTGCAAAATTTAGGTTGTGTGGATTTTCAAAATTACTGTAGTCCAGCTTTTTGACTCGGTACCGTCGCCGCTCTACTATGTATATGTGAAGCTGTATCCTATAACCCCGAAGCGCAGCTCCCTTTAGGGGTTGGACATCTCTAGGCTCGCCGTCCCACTATATTTTGGTGTATATTTTCACAATTATCATTGTGTACATCGATTTAACTAAGCAAACCGTAGAAAAATCAATTTCAATACGTATGAAATAAAAGAAAAACTAAGTCTATTTAATGTATTATCAAATTGTCGTTTCAAAGCTTCTTTGTCCATCGGTCTCATTATAAATAAGACCATATTACACACAAGCAGCCAAGCATGCCCTAACGGTCTGAGGACCTTGAAGAGCAAGGCTACCCACACCGCTTCGCGACGATCTACAATAACCTAACTAAAGTGCTGCCATAAACATTATAAGGATATTACCCAGCTTAATTTTCTGTAAAGTGCGATTAGCCCCTAATAGCGTGTGATCATTGGACCAGAGTATGTTCGAGTTAAATAGCGTGTCTAAAGCGTGGGAAGGCCTACTCTGATTAATGGAGTTTTTAAATAAGACTCAACTAAGAAATTGTAAATATTTTAAAATGCAATATTGTTGTAAAACGTACATACACCAAAATTAACAAGTGGTAAAATTAGGTTAGAGGACGGAACTGCTCTCCTAGTCTGTAGGCAAAATCCTCCAAACACAAATTTGTGGTTACGGTTTTAACTTTGACTCTAGATATAGTGCTATACAGTCCGTTTCCGTAATTTTTTTTAACCATTTTGAGAAAACTGGACATAGTTGAGACAATTGAGACTCCAGCTGTATGCACTGCTGTTGATTACAGATTTCTTTTGCATCCAAACAAGTTTTAACCGAGCAAAACTTATTGTCGACTTGTTTTAAAAATAAAGCATTTGTAAATACAGAATCATTAAGCCCATCAAAATATTAAACATCAAAAGTTAAAGCATTTTGACAGTAGACGATTCCATCAGTGGCATATTTGATTTGAAAGAAAAATAGTTGGACTTGGTTTGTATAGATAGAATTTATACTTTGGCATCCAAAAATTTGTTTAAAAACAAGATTAATCATAGTTTTACACCAATAAAATATGAACACAATTCACAAATTGTGTTGTGGATTTATAGGCATGTATTGTGGATGCGATACTCTCTTATGTGGATTAACGTCCGCACGAGTGAGTACTACGACTATCCGCAGTACTATCCTAATAATTAGACCAATTCGTATATACCAAGACAAAAATTGTGTTCGGATTCCACCATAAACTGTAGGTCCCTTAGTTGCCATTAGCTGTATGGGCTATTAATTAACAGCTGTGTCTAAGGAATATGTAGGCCTTAGTCACTAACAAGACTACAAGATCGCACCACTCATCATACTTGGCTTAAAATACCTACCTACTGTACTTTGTATGGTCGCCATTTAGTCGAAAAGTATTAAAAATTTAAAGTATTAAAAGAGGTACTATTCATAAAAAATATAATAATTAGCGAAATACTTACACAATTCACTAGTTAATATTCAATAGTATAATTGAATCAGAATCACCCTCTTCATGGAAGTAATGCTTGGTCGGACGCCGTTGATTGGATGACCTTGGGTTGACCTTGGCACATATTGGTTGATAAATGAAACCAATTGGCAAGTCGATCTGATCTAAATGTGAGATAACGGGTTTCCTGTTAGAATTAATTTGTAACCTTTCGTTAATATAGGTACTGAAAGCGTAATTATCCTATGAAATTGAAATTTTTAATAGCAGAAACGAACATGATATCTATTTTACAAATCATAAACTATGAGAGTCTATTAAATTTCTGCCATTTAATTTAAACCAATTATAAAGCTCTTAAAAACTACTGTGTAAACGCATCAGAAAGTCCTTTGTCGCGTTTAGCGAAGTAGGAGAGTGTCCTAAAACTTCAAAATTGACAATTTTGAACTATTGATATATTGATTCTTACGCTGAAGAATTATTTCATTACTTTACCTGAATCAGAATTTGCAATCGTTTCAATGTTTCTTTGGTTTCCACAAAAATAAAAAAGTCACACTTGAAAAAGTTGAAATAATAGTTTAATAAAGGTATTATTTGAATCAAGTAAAGAAATAGTGAGTGTATCTCTGCAATATAAAACATTCTTGGAACTACCTTACCTCATTATCTGAAACTCTGTTGCCCCAGACCCTTGCGTTTACACGAATCGGCAGGGGTAGAGCGCACCCTTATGGACCAAAATTCAACCGTATCACTTCATTATTTGATAAGATTTTATGGCTTTTAACTCTGATAAGTAATGTATACCACCATTTGGGTTTAGTCAATTTTAAATCTTGTGTAAGCGAATATGAGAATCTTACCAATTTTCGAATAAAAAATCTCATACACTTGATTCACCTTCGTCTCCCTTATTTCCTTTAATTTTCATATTTTTGAATTCAATCTTGAAGTTACAAATTCCAATTATTATTTTTTTATGTACACAATATAATTGAACATTTCACCCACAATAAATCTATAACAAAACAAACATCAGCTGTTATAAACTCCAGCAATTCTGTTGTGCCTTTTCGATAGTGTTTCGAAATATTAATGAAAGGATATCTATCGGTACTATATAGAGTTGGAACATACTAATTTACAACGTATAAGTAAAAATACCAATTAGGATTTATTTTTAAATAAAATAATTAAGACAATTTGAGCATTTAATAATAAATTACTTATAACACAACAAACAAAACAATAATATGATTATAACAAATCGAGAATCAACAAATTAAATAGTGAACACATGTATATCTCTAATTCCGTAATAAAAAAAAAAACATTTAAAATTCACAGACCTTTTCTTTCTACTAGTTTTACTTTCTTTTTTTCTTTACTTTCTATTAATAGTTAATTCCTGTATTTAAATTTACACACTTACTGTTGATGAAGGATTATTATAGAATTATTATGGAATTATTATAGATATTTAATTGATTTATAAATTAACAAACACTGTCTATAACATGCTATAACTTATAATTTGATGATATTTTTCTTGGTTTTTTTTATTTGCGAAAAAAATCAGTTGGGGAAAAAATAAAAGCAAAACACAAACACTAAACTTGTTGAAATGTATTTAAGTTAATGTTAAGTGCAAGCTATGTTAAGATAAAATAAAACTATATCCAACATTAAAGGGCATTCAATCATAGCCCATGCATGAAGCACAGTTCAAAAAAGGCCTTCGATTTTGCAGTAGGATACATCCTAGACTAACCATTACAAGTAGACACTGGTGGTGTCGACGAAATTTAGTTTATATTATTTTGGAGTTAATTCCTTGATTTGTGCCATCCTGTTCCATAAGTATGAGAACTCTACTCATGGAGTATGTTTTATCTATGCTACGACATAGTTGTGCAAAACATCTAGATATATAACCAAAATTATTGCATATAGTGTATGGCAATATATGCAAAAGGTTTGGTTCATTAACCGCTTGGCACCAAGAAACAAATCTTCGTTAACACTAAAGTATAAACCTATTCCATGAAATACTACGTGTACCAAGTTTCGTGGCGTCGGGCCAGCGGTGTCTGAGTTTATCATTGTCAAATATACAAAACATCCTCTTTTATACTTATACATATTTTTTATTATATTTTTAAATTGTTTTTTTTATTTAAATTTTTTAATCGTTTTGTTTGCTCAAGCTATGCGTTGGACTTAAATAATGAAAATTGCTTCTATGATGTAATACAGACGTCTTCAACGCATTTTGTAGCACTCAGATAAGGAAAAGGATTTCGCATTCCATTATGGCAGTAAATCAACCTGGGAGGATCGCATGCGTTTTCCCATGATGCTGTATTCCTGTATTGCACACTGTTGGGCACGTGAGCTCGCCCGTATGGTACACCTGACCAATGCTCAAGTTTTTTTCCAGTATCTAAACAGTAACCGGTTTTTAGAACACGTCTTCGTACGTTTCCTCATTTAAATGTCGAAGCGAATCTAGAAATAGCCGCTAATGAATTTACATGTCTCAGACGAAGAAAGGAAGAGTTGGTTATATTTGATGGAATCAGGAAAGAAAGGATAAATAAAAGTAGTGTAGCAGAACAAAATTGAATAAAGAGTATGTAGCTATTGAATTCAACTTTATTGGATGCATCGCATTGTGATTACCTAATAAAATCGATGAACAAAATAAGAGTTGATGGAGTCAATAAATGTAATAGGTGGGATTTAATTCACACCTAGAGTATTTCACGAAAATGCCCAAAGTCATGGAAAGAGTGTATGGAAGAATTTAAGTCTAAAAACACCATTTCTTAATCAAGGGATACGTATTTATTAATTTTAATGTCAATCGTAGTTTCAAAGTGGACAAAACCTATAGGTAAACAATAAGTGTTTGCTTCGCTGCTGCCGTTAAATCGGGTAATGCGCCGTTCAACCGTAACTATTAACTAAGTTTTCCAGTCCCTCGCAGGAATTATGTTTTAGTTCATCAAACTCACCAATTACTAAATCTACAAGAGAAGATACAGTAAAAATACAACCTGTTGATCTATAAGTAGAAATTAAGTGTGAATAATCCGTCTAACCAACGTCAACAATTTTGAGTTTTTGTCAGAGATATCAACGAACGATAGTGCAAAAGACATACGAATTTTGGAAAATTCTCTAAAGCAGTATACGAATTGTAAGTCTTGTATTTTTTACTAGTCAATACAAATTCATTAAAAAGAGATAATATAAATGTTATCTCAGTAGGTTGTTATAATTTTGTGTTGAATAAAACTGTACTACATTGTTGATTCAAATCTTCATGATTGGGTCACAAATTTCATGAAGGAAATATGGCGAATTGTTACAGGAAAATTTGAGGTTTTAACATTGTTGCAGATCAGTCATAGTTTTAGTGCATTGTTGTAATTATTGTAAAATGCTTGTCTCAAAAACTTATGAAATGTATAGAAGATAGTATTAAACCTATCTTTGAAAGGCGACAGATCAACTTCGAACTATGGTGGAACTATTTAAAAAAATTCAATAAATTGAAAACTCTTTAAAAAAATTAAAAATAGCTTAGTTCGTTTAACTCAAGAATCAAAAATGTGTACAGAAAAAATGAAGAAAAAGTATATAATAGGTGGATTTCCTAATTTAAGATCATGTTTTGAATGCTCTCGATGTATGAATACCCTGAAAACCCTGAAATAACATTGGAACACTGCAAATGATTGGACAAACACTCCCAACATACAAAATTTCAAACTGCTACAACAAATTAAATTGACAACCACGATGCTCCTCTGTTTTGGTTTAAAAAAATCGTTCAAATTGGTTTTCTCTAAATTTGTAAAAGTCCTATTGAACTCTAAGCTTGAACAAACTCAAGGAGTAACTTCTAGAAAAACGACACAAGGAGTAATGATATGCTGATCTCTATAACAAATCTACTTTCCGATTAGGTCATATAATTAGTTAATTACCCTTGACTACACCTAGGCTGAAGCTAAGTAGGTCAATTTCTTAAGAACTCGCAACTCTTTTATGTAGACAATTAAAGGAGTTAGAAGACAATTAAAGGAGTTTGAAGACCATTAAAGCGGGAGCTACGACGGCTACGACTGAGATATAAGATAAGAAGAACAAGCCGCTTGACCTTGGCGTCAGTGATAACAGCTGATTACAACTACTCCTCTACCAATGACAGCTCACTTGTGTTGGTGTTAACGACCTAGATACGTCTTGTCTGGTTTTGAGGTTATATCTATAATCAGTTATCGCTCGATGTTGTCACTAAAAATTCTCCTATAATTTATACGGATTTTATTTTTTAGATGGGGTTAAAAAAGGTATACTGTATTTATAAGTAGTAATGAACTACACGTACTTCCTCATGGATTTATCCTCTTTATGAAGACAATTTCAATTTTAGCTTTTTCCGGTTTATGTAGGTTGCAGGGCGCTGCATGCAGGTGTGCTGCAGCGGAAGTATCTTAATTATATCTAGTAAAACTGTGTTTCGGAGGATACAAATTTTACTTGACAGTAAAATGATCAAAAACTAAATTAATTAATGATTTATGTCAAATACCACAATATTGTTCTCTACCACGGTCCATAGCCACGCCATCCTCCGCTATAAAATTGAAGGTCAGTGGATCTTTAGCAACAATGCTTCGTCTTACCTCATTTTTCTCAGGAGTTGTGGATTATTAGGTATAAAATGTCATTGCAACACTGTATAAGTGGCTTAGAGAACAATACTAATAAGGAAAGAGTCTCAATCAAAAGCTTCCAAGAATATTTTTACAACTACTATTGTTACAGATCAAAATTAGGTTCTCTCATTTTCTACCTAGCATTTTTGTATAGTTTTAACAATAAACAAGATAATTTTCTAATTTCCCACGGGAAATAATACATACAAAGTGGTCAGAAAAATTTCAATTCTTGTATCTTTTCAATAAAATGAATATAATTGATATTATAACGGCGACTATGATCAATGATTATTATAGTGCTACATACAACCATAGACCGATAGGCCATAGACAAGTAGACTTCTCATCCCATTGTAAATTATGAAGCTCGTTTTCGTGTCTAGTTCATGTCCGGTGACACTGATCGCTAGTGTAAACGAAATTTTGTTTATATTTTTTAAAGATTAATTTAATGATTCGTGCTTTACTGTGTGGTTATATAACCAGTTGACAAGTTATTGTTTATGATTAGTTTTATTTGGTTAAACGAGGTTCTAGAGACTGAAATGACAAGAAACAAATTGTAAACAAAACACGACCTCTACAGTGCACCGGGCTGAACTTTCAAAAAAATTGGCTTCAGCTGATCCATGAGGATGAGAAATCTACTAAGGGTGTATGTTTTATCGTTTTATCTATGACCTGGTAGTTCGGGTTCACATGACACTTATCCTCGTATTTCATAAAATGTGTCTCTGTTACTCCTTCGTACGTAATCTAACTCTAAAACTACGAAACTAAAATACCTGTAAAAAATAGAGATCTTTGTAGCGAGTACGCAATACCTCTTTTGACATCACTATAAACGGTTTTTCATTTGATAACACATGAAATTTAAATACATAGTATAATTTAATATCGATCTCAATCGTTAAATCAAGTGTATGAAGATGTCAACGCACTGAAGCGTTAGGCCTACCGATCATGAAACACAACAAACCAAAGTTCTAATTTTAAAATGATAAAAAGTCCAATTGTGGTATCCGAAATAGTTTAGGATTTTATGTGCTTATATTATTTCCCTTCAAATATGAAGTTTGCTATACTTCAACCCTAAACTGTGTCGATTTTCACATTAATTTGATTTGTTATTGGACTAGTTATCAAATGGTGCTATTTAACATAAAGTCTACGTTAGATACTAACAAGAACCGTTCCTAAAAAAAATTATGTCAATGGCGTGAAAGCACACAAAACCAAAGGCTTATAGACAAAAAATTACAGCAGAGAATAATTTTTAACTTCATATTGGTATTGAGTTCCGATGTATTCAGTGAGGAAACACCACTCGTGCACACCTAGTATGATGAAATGATATTGCAGTAATCTGTAATTCTAATTGATGCAGATTTTATTACTCAATGACAAAAAAACAGTGAGGCAAACAGTGACTAATTGTCATTTCAATTTAAATTAATTGGTATTGACATTTTTTCACACTTTACAATGTGTGGTCTTGTTCTAGTATTTTATCTTTAAATGTATTTACAATCAACAGTATTGTCAATTGTTGAGCAATAAATATAGTTGGTTGCATTAGTGATGTGCATCGAAATGATGGTGCAAGGGAAACAGCACGATTTGTTCTTAAAGTTTTAAATGCCTACAAACACATACTTTAAGAGTGTAGCACTGAAATAACAATCTGTTCTAAATTTTCAGAATAAACTGATGAGTTACACAGTACAACTATGAGATGAAATTTTGTACACTGATACGAAACTAAAAATTCTTCAAATTATTCAGCTAGGGTAAAAAATAGACGTAGCCTATTCCCCTAAAGATCATTATTGGCCAGCTAAAACTACGTAAGGATAGCCTATGTATCTACCCGGTTTTTAAGGGAGTTTTGTTTCTGGTTATGAAGCCAACTCCAGTTGATCGTATAACAGCTACCCGATCACCATTTGATCACGTTTTTGCCATATTTATAGAAAATAACATTGAATGAACTCTCTCATGCTTGATTTCCCACATACTTTCAAATCTAAAAGAATGTATGTGGTGATTATTTTTACCCCTTATGCGGTTGCATAATCCCACACTGACACACTTACATACCATCCATCAAATTCTTTTACCTCGTAACGTTATCAACTCGTGATTCAAGAAATTATTTTACCACAAAAAAGTTTCCTGGCGTCTCAATGCTACTTACCTAGTAATAATTCACTTAGCGCCTGTTGCATAGATCAACACAATGGGTTATCTAAAGGCCGCTGTGCAGCATGCAGCCTGCACTGTCTGCATTATCAATGATATCAGCTGAGATCTCTCCTTGCTTTCTATGACCTCGGGGTGTCCTCGACATTGGCGACACCTCAGTTGCCCTGACCTTTGACCTTTGACCCATGACCCCACCCCCTTGAGATAGACTCTAGGTCTAGGACGGGTCTCTATGAGTCCACGTGCACAAGTGGTGTATGCAAATCGGAAATAAGGTGCGTGAAACAGTGTTTATGCTTACAGCAATAAAGTTATCTTTGATATCAAGGTATAAGCAAAACAAACTGCATTATTATTATATTTTAAGAGGGCGGTAGACTGATTTTTCCTTCCACGTGAGTCCCAGGCTTGTGTGTAGAACCACATATAAAGTCAGTTCTCATTCTATCTGATCCGTTGAGAAAAATTTCCTCTTCACAAATTTCAAGTGACGTAATCGGAACGCGAATTCATGGATAAAAATGTGCTTCTTTCTATAGACTTACCATTGTTGAGAATCACATGCAGAAATGTTTCATTTTATTTCCACCCGGTTAGTGTAGATTGCAGTTGTTTACTAAAGAAAGACATTCGACTTTTAAAAGACAAGTCTACTAGTGGTATTTGAAGCCAATGGTATCACAATCTTTCACGCTACCGATTAAACCACCGAATCACCAAATCAAAATCAAATCAAATCAAAATCACTTTATTCAGCTTGAAATATACAGGAATACATCATGATTGGTAAGAATAGTATTCCCCCGAATGGACTACAAGTCCGTGCTCGAGGGAAGAAAATCCCCATCAAATCATACCCTATAGAGTAGTTAATAAAAAAACTGGATACTGTTGATCACGGTTGACATAAAATGAATTTTGCCCTTATTCATATTCATTTGAGATTAGAACGCCACCTATGTGCGTATCTTAACTCAAACATGAGTGAAGGAAGAGTGTAGAATGAAGCGTGATGCCTTGTGAAGCTTTGTCACTGACTAAGACAAGCTGTCTCATTATACTTCGTTCACAATATTAAGCGGTTTTTAGGGAAGAATTCATCCCCTCCACTTCACACTTACCTTTAAAATAATAGCTCAACAGCAGATTAAGTAATATATAAGTGTTGGGGGGACTTCCCCTCAAACCGCCATATATTGTGAACGTAGCATAGCCAGGACCATTTATTAAAAGCCCATTCTGTTCTTGTACAATATCCAAAGTCAATAGCACCTTAGACTAACCAACAAAAGGATGTTTAATCTGTGATAGTACTGTACTAGGTAATTTCCATACGCTAAATACATTCTTGGCTACAAACTTTAAGAGATGGAATTCCCGATTGCTTTGACGAAGTGCTATTCAACCCGTACATGTGTTCAAAGTGTGTTGACCACGTGAGGTATATTGTGAGAGAATAACAAGTTTGCAATCTGTCAGGATAAGTTTATGACTGTTCATAGCCGGTTTGATCTCAAGTCGTGTGGTATTTATCGTTTATGGTAATACAGTGGACATACTGGTATGAATGAGGTGTGATTTATTGCTCGTTTTATGTAAATGTATTATGAAAGGTTCCAAAAGAATTTGACAAGTACTCGTGTGTATTTAATAATACCTGTGGACTAAGCTTTGCTCGGAGAAAATAGTAAGTATATTCTGCTTACTGTCTTTGGTCTTTTTTAAAGTCAAACGTCGAGCCAGCGATACGTGGACAAGTTGATCGGCCTGCTGTTAATCATATTGCTCGGCCATAAGATCTCGAATTATTTGTCTACTTTTATTCTTCGATGCGCGACTTGGCCGAGGTTCTGTGACATTAGAGATGTATGAGCTGATTGGAACTGGGTCGGTTGTAGACGAAGTGGTAACATTTGTTTCCTGACGATCAGTTGTAGCTTCTCTTCCTTGCAGATTCTGTATAAGTTTTCGCTTCGGAGGTCTTTGGCATTTCATTCCTTAATAACTAACTGACCTTGAACATTTTAAACACAGATATGTACCTAATAAACCAAACTAAATATAACTATTCTTAAAAATATAAGTCCAAACATTTGACTCCTACTAGTCAATGGTCCAAACTAACCAATACAAATATTTTTGTTTACACGTCAAATCAAATTATGACAACAAAAATAGCCTTTATCAGCTGTTTTTGTTAACTACAGCTACAAAAAGAAATGACGATAACATGGGCACTTTCAAGGGCTGTAGCTGTAGGACGGAGACGGGATTTTTCCCAGTCTTGTGACCATCTCAAATCAATTTTCGTGGCCAAATGGCATATACCCAATTAAAAAAAATCAAATATCCTCGGACGAAAAAGGTTTGCCTGTACACGCACTTGTTTTAGACTTTTAGAGTATAGATGACTATACTAGAGCTAGCTACCAACAAAGTTTGCCGAAGTGTGGTTTGTTTGCAAAGTTTGCTGAAGAATTTCATTTTAGACTTATCGAAAACTATGGTACCTTTTATACAACATAAATCATATCATAGCATTACAAAATAATAAAAAAAACTATACTTTGTATAAAAGCTCCGACTGTAAAAGGCTTGTGTAGCTACGTTCAATTAGAATAACATAATGGCAACAGCTTGTCCATATTAAATTCCATAATGTAGCCCCTGAACTGCTCTCTGCTCAGTATAGACTTAACTATCACATACCTCGTCTTGCAGTTTAATCATGGTGTTTTATAATCTATGAACATTATATCCAAATGGGACTCGTGAAATTATAGAATTTTAAGTTAAACATAGAAATGTACACATGCAACGAACAAAACATTTAACGTGTAGGCCTACATGTGGATCATATGAGTACCTAAGATGTATTTAGTCTTTAGGGTTGACTTTGGTATCAATTATCAATTATCAATTATTTAAGATGGGGACGCCACTATGTGCGTATTTTAACCCAAATATGAGTGAAGGGTGAGTGGCGCGATCTTGTAGTCTTGTTAGTGACTAAGGCCGACATTTTCCTTAGACACAGCTGTTAATTAATAGCCCATACAGCTAATGGCAACTAAGGAAACATGAAGGGCCAAGTTAAACTAACTTGTTCCCCGTATAGCCATCGTCTGAGCTTAGAACAGAGTAGAATCCAGTTGAAAATAATGCAACAGTGTGTTACAACCAATAAAAACATCGATATGTACATACTTTCGGTACATGCGATTGCTTACATATGTGAACAAAATGTACATACAGCTGATTTTTACTCCCTGGGTAAAAATTTAAGGAGAACAATGCAGTAGCAGTATGGCGAAGATTTATTCTGTCTTGTTTTCCCGTAACTAACAGCTGCTACAGATTTATTTAACTATTTGGAACATCTTGGTGTGAAGAAAGTTCCATAAAAAAAGAGGATCGATGATTCATTTTGTTCTTAGTGCGCCTCCGCTTTTAGTCTGCTTCCAAGAAATAAAAGTTTTAACATTCAAATGGTTTTGCCTTTGGTCTGGCTCTAACACGTGTTTTGAGTTTTTCATTAGCCTATTAACATGTGCTATATTATTATTGTTGGTTTTAAAATGTTCTGTTGGTGTTAAATAAATACAACTGTTTGTACTCAATCATTTTTACTCTTCATTATTTTGTGAATTTTACCTATCAAAGTATCTAACAAGTTTTTTTTTTAAGTATGTTCCTCTCTCTTCATTATTAATACCTCAAGACAAATCAAGATTACAAAGAATAAATTCAAGGTAAAATCTCTTAACATTCCTATTCCATACTACTTAAGCCTAAAGCTAAATTATATTTTCTCTAAATTCTCTGGTCATTTTAAAAGATACGACGGTACTTACTTCACACTCGAAATAAGCTATTAAATTTGAAAATACCGAAATATTCCTAAATGTTTGTAACCAGGTTTACCATCTAAATTTCACATAAATACAGAGTAGTACGATTATAAACACAAATAAATTCCAATGACGACATGACATAAAAATTCGTTATCAAATTATTTTTTCCGCAACCTGTTTACAAAGCGGCTCTTGACACCAGCACAACTCCTACTGAAACTTCACGATTCACTCATTCTGACTGACTTTGTTGCCCTACGATTAAAAGGATTTACTTTACCCCACAACGCATCTATCAAAACAGCCTCTTTCCTGCAGTCTGACGAAAAATTATTTGCTCCATAGACTTACCCGTACTCACGTGTTAAACACTCTGTCGGCACATGATCCCACCGAACCACGCCCAATGTTGCAACTGTCCGTGATACGTGCTGAAAATTGCCGCTTATCGCTGAATAAAACCACGATCTTACCTCCTAACCAGTAATTACAACCATTCTTGATTAAATTGAGGAAATATTATAGCAATTATCACCTTAAATCACGCACACTTCCTGTGTTTATGGAGGATGGGAATGTTGGCGTGACTCCAGACTCCGGAGATTTCATTGTCTGTTTCTGGTCGGAAAATCTTTTATCAGTATCTGGGAACCGAGCTTTACTCTAGACACAGTATTTAGCCAAGATGAATATTGTTGTTCCAAAAGTCAAGTGAATGTTGAATCCAAATTCCGTGCTACCACTTGCAGGATCGCTCATGTTTGGTAATGAGCAAGTTTTTGATTGCTGGCAATTTGGAGGCAATGTTTGGTTTGTGAAATGGTTTCCCGCCAATTTCCCACCATCATCATCTTTCTTTACCACCCACACAAGTGACAAGTACATTCTTATACCTGGCTGAATATATCATAAATGTTATCCATTCCCTGGTCCTTGTAGAATGGCCAGTGCCCATCGAGCACGAGGCCGGTGTACTTCCTCCAGACCACACTCCCTGGACACGCTTCCTTCCTTCCTCCGTCGAACACGTCGCCAATTAGACCCAACAAACTGGATAATTGCAGAAAACTTGACATAGATATTAATATATATTAAATGTTCCGGCAAATCTCTAGCCGAATCGGCCTTAGTGGGTGACCGGACTTCGGCTTCAATTACGCCTTACTCTATCATGTGTAAAGTGCTATTTGTATCGTTGAAGAGAAATTACCTAACAGACAATTTTCATAAGGTACTACCACGAATACTAGAAAATTATGGCGCTACCACAAAAAACATAATATAAGTTTCAATAAATTTTAAAATTAATTGTTAAAATGTGTGTGAAACAATGTGATTGTGTTGTGTAGTTGGGCTGTAGCACGTACACCGCTTCAGCGAAGGTCGACCCTCAAGGCGAGCTGGAGAACAGCTGACTCGGGGGGTCGAGCTTGGCTCAGTGATATCGTTACATTTAGAATGTGCTTTTTGGAAATGTTTTTACCAAAATGGGGCACTCAAACTCCAACGTTACCTTCATGTTGTTGAACACATAGACCCCTTATATGGGGCAATATGATGAGACGTATACTTGCCTATTCAAAGTCAATAATGCAACTACCACCAACAGTTAACACTAGTCCTAAGTTATCATGAGGTACGGAGAAAATTCTTAAATGTTAAATTTCAAATTCCCATGTTATGTGAATTAGGCCTAAGTCAGTAAACTATTGTAGCTTGCTTTTTCATGGATACCTTAAATTGACAAATTTATTCCATTTATACTATGCTATTAACATTTTACTAAAACACACACTTTATTAGACTCCTTGTAGCAGCAAACCTAAGTACTTTAGTACCTAAAGCTATTTTAAAAGGGAATAAAGCTGACAGGTTTAAGGAAATTTAAGTGAAAATCCAGTCAGGAAAATAAAGTTAGCTTAAACTGAAGGTTTGCTGCAGCGGGGATATTTATTTATTAGGCTAGTTTGATTTATTGAACAAACTAAATGTAAATCTATTATTTAATTTACTATTAAACCAGCTCGTGTCATTTCTTATGTTTACCCAAGACACCAGAGTACTGTTACCACAAATAAATTACTCACAACTACAATGTCACTACTTTTTCAACAACTATGCTCCCAGAATTAATTAATCACACGCTAGCTCCCTTCACGAGTTAAAATGCAAACGAATATTGGAACAATCGAACGGACATATTGCATAAGAAGTGATTGTTGCTAATTAAGAATGAATCAGCTGTTTGCCTTGACAATTGATACACGTGTGGCACTGACTATAGTGACTAAAGTAGGTTTCGTTTGAGTTATACAACATTAGTGTCTGCTTTCAAAGTAGATCACCTCGCCCCTGCGAAGGTTTTTGGATCGGTTTTGGACAGAAAGGGTGCAGTTCAGGGCTGTTAGTGTGGTTTATTTCGCCCTTGGAGGGGTTTTGAAGGTTTCAAATAACTTATGAATAGAAGTTTGATTGGTGTTATGGAATGGTTTGATCCGAATAATTATGGTTGGAACTTGAACTATATCTTCTATATATATAAAATCCAATGTATGTTTGTATGTTTGTATATTTGTATGTTTGTCCTTTATGGACTCCAAAACCGCTCGACAGATTGTAATGAAACTTTCAGGCATTATTAAGCATTATTCAAGGATGGTTTGTGTGAAGTTTGGTGCAGATCCGTCAATAGGGCTCCGCCCCAGTGGCTCTGGAGTTTCCCATGTTAACCTCATGAGTACTCATATTTAAATGGAATTAAAGAATCTTAACAGCTGGTGCAACTAAACAATTTGATTCTGTGATGTTCAATAGCATTAAAAAGTTAATAGGTTTACCAACAGGGTGCAGCAATATATTTATCTTTAATTTATGAGAACAGTTAATTTGCAACCAAAAGGTGAGTGAGCGTAGCGAACGAACTTCAACCTGGAGGCGAGTTAGCGTAGCGAACGAGCTAACCTGAAGGCAAGTGAGCGCAGCGAACAAGCTCCAACCTAAAGGTGAGTGAGCGTAGCGAACGAACTTCAACCAGGACGTGATTGAGCCATGCGAACGAGCTCATCTTGAAAAGAACGAGCATGTGACATAAAACCACAATAGGACAGGACGACGTCTGTCCGGCCAGCTAGTACAAAATATAATAAACCTATTTATGTGCCGTAAGGTGTGCACTTTCAAGCTGTCTAGAGCATAAGTACTGAACTAAAAAATATTAAATCTGGTTGCAGGCTTTACCTAGAATTGATCTTCTCAAGAAACAGATCACTGGCCATAAATGAGAAATTTGCCAGTCTTTATTAAACTGAGTTGGTCTGCGATTATTCTCTACGTTGCCCAATAATATAGGCATTCCATCCATTACTTATACCTATAACTATGTTATTTAAGGAACTGTTAAGTGATGTGTGCTTCGTTCGAGTGCGCTAAAGTCGGCAGTTTTTCTAAAACTTTAGGGTATACTCGTATTTTACAGTGTAAACTATGCTCTTTGGTTAAAATACTAGAGGATATGTATAAGTTTATGAATGAGCCCATCGTGATGTCCATAAAATGACCCTTATGTTAGCAAAATAACATCAAATATACAATCCAAATGCCATCTACAAATACCGATAGATACATCTTTAAATAAAATATCACACATGTCTAACAAACTATCTCATAGATTTGTGTTTATGAGTCAGATGAAGACTCATAAACGTACAAAATACATAAGATAGTTTGTTAACAATTTGTGGTTTAGCTAAGGAAATATCGTGGATAGTTTTGATCACTTTTTATTACAAAAAATATCACGACAACGCATTACAACGCTTATATAACTGCAGTTTCAGTCTCAATAGGTTAAGCGTTACATAAATTGTATTAGAAAATCATTTTTCGTTACTCGGTAGCTTTAGGACTGATATTATAAATTATTAACCTTACAAATCTACCTTTGACATTACAATTTCTAACACTACAATTAATTTTGACATTATAACCTATGTTGACTACTATTAAGCGTATAATTTTCTAGCAAAGGCTCACTTGAGCTGTATTGCCAGCAATGATACATCACTGAGGGGTCATATGTGGGTGCGGGAGAGGGGTAAGCTAAGTGTACGGGAGGGAGGGGAGGTAATCCAGATATAATTTATCACACCTACACGTCCCATTCTCTCACACTACCTGGGCTGCATACTCTAGACGTCATTCTTCAGCCTCAGGAATTAATCATTGTTGCAGTTAAAAATAAAACTCATGTTTTTGTGGACCGGTTCATAGCATTTTTGTATGGATATTTTGAAAATACTGTAACGATCTACCTTATTTATTAAAAGAGCTTTTTATTAACTGTATATATTTTACTACACCAAAAATATTGTTACAAATATTTATCTCAGGGCATTAAAATGCATCAGGTTGCTGAACGTAATTCTAATAAAGATAAACTAATTGTTTCAATGCAATGCCAAAATGGTGGGATAAAATGTTAATATCAGTTAGTACACATTTTGTGTATAATTGGTATTACTTTCTTGGCCACCAATAAAATTTGTTAATTTTAAGCTAAATAAATGAGGTTAGGTCAGAGGTGGTACCAAGATATACGTACCATGATAAGTATGGAATGGGAAGATTCAACTTGTTGTTCGTATTAACCCTGTACCCAGCAATAGGTTGGCCAAAGACAATATTTAAGCAATGTTTGTGTATAGTGGCGCTTAATAGCGTTGACGTGTGTTGTTTATTTCTTATTACTGAACAACTTTCAGAACGATCTATAAAAACGTGTGTGTTGTCCGTAGGTTATTTATACCTAGATTTATTTTCCCCTCTGTAATGCATGACGATAGTTAAATCAACAAAATCGCCTTCATCAGGTCCTTTTTTTATCAAGAATAACAAACTTCGTAGCTTAGCTTGGCCTTAGAGGAGGCGGAGGAATCACTATACAAAATCAAGATAATAACCTCTTACTTACACTATTAATTTGTTAACCATAGCCTCCGTGCCTGGAGAGTAAATAGCATTCGGTAAAAGTTACTTTCAAATCAGGAAGAAACATTCGGTTAACATCATAGTACTAATCAAATAATCAAATCCATCTTTCATTCATCTCGTTATAAAATATCAAACAAACATAATATTAGACATATTTTATAAACTTGTGAAAAATACTCAAAGGCTAATTAAGTGGGTATTTCAAATTTTTAAGCGGTTATTTATGATTTAAACCGTCAGTTTAAAAGATTTTTTAAAGGATCCATGTAAAATTATAAAACTATAATTTAAAAAAATAAAATATGTACAAAAGATTACATAGGCTATATACTCTTCTAAATACAAATTACGAGTAAGTGAATTTACTTGGAGCTACTACTATTTACTTGGAATATTTGAGTAAATAGTCAAATAAAAGAATATAATTTGTGCAACACTTAGTGTACTTTTGAATAGAGTACTATATTTTTAATCCAGAAATATTTTTTTTTATGTTTGGACCATGTATGAACAGTATTACTGCCAAATATTGTACTAAGCGGGGGTTAACTCAATTTAAAACTGTTAATAAGGGGTTTAAATTTCAAATATGAATGTTCCAACTTGTGTAGATGGTTTCATTATCAGCATGTGTGATTTTTAGTCTCCACATTAAAACTCCCAGAATTTATGTTAGTCCAGGCAAATTAGATCAAATATAGGGTGTGCTCCCCGAAAAATCGTCTAAAGCTGGAAAGTGTTTTAATACCTTTGGGGGGTCCCAAATAAGACTCCTATGAGTTTGCGACGGGTTCTGACGTCTGCTTAAGTTTTGGGAGGCGAAAAACTATCAAAATTTTGCACTTTTTTCAGTTTTTCGCGTATAACTCCTAAATAACGAATCCTAAGGAAAATGTTGTTCATAGGTGTCTTTTAGTGCATTAAATTCCGCTTCGATTGATGTTAAATACGTCAAAATCGGCCGAGCCGTTTAGCCGCTGTAGCTTTTCAAAGTTGGTATATTTTCATCAACATGGCCAAAAGGTTGATTATTTGACCAGTTTTCGGCTTACAACTCCTAAACGACGCATGCTATACAAAAATGCACCTGTAGTTAGTTTGGAACACACAACATTCTGCGTATAATGTTTTTTTTTATTAATCAATAACGGCAATTGATTGTTACCTACTTTGTATGGTCGCCATTTCATTAAAAAAAGTATTAAAGTTAAAGTTGGGAAATTTTACTAAAATTGGTAACAACATAGATCCTGTCCTTAAATGGATTATGAATCATTAGATAGTGGTTTATTCCATGATGGTCATCCAGAGGTTTATCTTATTAGGTGTGATGAGAGTAAGACCCCCTATGTAATTTTAAGTCTAATATTGTTGTCTGAGGTTCCGAAAATTCTAGGATTCATCCCAACCACCCATTATATACGATCTATCCCTGTATTCATCTTTCAGTTTTTGGCTTACATCTTCTAACGCATGCTATAAAAAAATGTTCCTGTAGTTAGTTTGAAGAGCATAAACTTCTGCGTAGAATGTTTTCCAATTCATTAAGATCGGCTTCACAATTCAACCGCTATTGATTGTTAACACTAAATCATATGCTTGCCAAGTTTCCGAAGTTTAAAATCATACCATTGAAATCTGGCAAACAACCAGCCTAATTACCAAAAACAGGGGATATGGCGGTGAATCTATCCACTAGTGTGCCGTCATGGGTCCTGCAGCGTGGCCTATGAACAAGTAAGTGCTCATGAGAGCAACATCTTTCAGTGGAGAGCTTTTCCGAGATAGGGGAATCAATAAATTATGGGGATCTAGCCCGATGGTTCGCTGGCAGGCCCATCGCAGTGAATGCTACCCATCAAATTAAGGGATATTGTGGGATCACCTTTTCAACATAATATCAGCAAGTTGATAATATAAACTCCACGGATACGGTGGGATAAAAAAGAAATGCATCAAATGGTTCCAGTGTCACGACCCATTTACTGAAAATAGTTCGCTCATGTCAATCAGCTCAGCAGTTATCCCATATGATAGCATCAACGCGAGATATGTATAAAGCATAATGAAAAGGCAAAGCTTGCAAGAAATTCGTAAATAGGCAAGCCTATAATGACCATAAACTTTGCAGAATAAAAGGAAGTGGTGACCTAAATTGCGAGCTGTGATGGCAACAGCAAAGATTAAAGAAGAATCTGCCCCCCTCAGTTACCACGTGATATTCCACATTAAACCCAAGCCTCGATTTGAATCATACTTTGGATTAAAAATAGGTCCGTACCCACTAGCGCAGTTTGATGAAGAAAGCGTGATGTAGAAGAGTCGAAAATCTAACTATTCGTGTAGAATAAAACTAATCATGCTGTTTACTCCAATCAATGTAGATCTCACCGTGTTCTGACGGGTTACAACGCTTGGCCAAGTTGCAGAAGCAGGTTGGCCCTATACATGGTTGGGAGCAGAAAATATCGAAATCAAGTAAGGGTTGGCCTCTTCTAGAAGACACTTTCAAGTAATTTTGACTTTGATTCTAACAAAAGGGGCTGCTCATCCACCAATCCTTTAGAGCTCATTTAAAAGTGTACTTAATTCAAAGAGATAGGTATGGAAAATTAACGCCAATGGGTTAACTCCCATCACTACGGTCAATCCACCGGTTCGACAAGAACTTCTCAACTCTGTCTACCTATCTCGACTATCGTGTACATGTTAAAAAGGTTTACATTATCTTGCTCCTTTTGGAATGTAGGGAATGCACTACTGTCTGAAAGACTTGCGAGCGGCACGATTATCTCAATTCGATATATGACGAAAAAGATGGTACCGAATGTCACCATTTGTGGCAAGAGCAATAAGAGCAAAGAATGAATCCTTATTCTTAAGATTCCAATGATGAGAAGTAGAAAATTTATATGGTAAAATCTACGAAAACTCCCAATCGTTTTTTTATAGGCTAAATACATAGTAAAACTATGTACACCCGTCCCATTACCATCTTTTGTTTATTAAGCTAAAAAATAACATTTTTGCTATATTTAATAAAATATTTTTCGTTGTAATATCTTATTATATATTAAAATCGCTTAGCACCATTTTGGAGTGTCCAGAGATGGGATCGTATAAATGGGAGCTTAGGACGAATCCTAGAATTTTTGTAACCCCAGATAACAATATTAGATTTAAAATTAGATAGGGGGTCTTGCTACCCTTCCCTTCACACATTCTTGGATAAACCTCTGGATGATAACCATGGAATAAACCACTATCTAGTAATTCATAATCATAATTCTACGCCGATTATTGTGTTTTCCAAACTAACTACAGGTGCATTTTTGTATAGCATGCGTCGTTTAGGAGTTATAAGCTGAAAACTGGTCAAATAATCAACCTTTTGGCCATGTTGATGAAAATATCCCAACTTTGAAAAGCTACGGCGGCTAAACGGCTCAGCCGATTTTGACGTATTTAACATCAATCGAAGCGGAATTTAATGCACTAAAAGACATCTTTGAACAACATTTTCCTTAGGATTCGTTATTTAGGAGTTATAAGAGAAAAACTGAAAAAAGTGCAAAATTTTCATAGTTTTTCGACTCCCAAAACTTAAGCAGACGTCAGAATCCGTCGCAAACTCAAAGGAGTCTTTTTTGGGACCCCCAAAAGGTATTAAAACACTTTCCAGCTTTAGACGATTTTTCGGGGAGCATATGTCTAATTTGCCTGGGCTATGTGTAAACCAGCTGTTCTGGATGATAAACAGTAACTGACTTCATAGTTCTCGTGCGCATCACGGGCCCAAGAAATGTTAAGAAATAAATGGGAATTGTGTTTCCCTTTTCTAGCCGTCTACATGCCCGAGCCGCTGTGGCTGTCACAGTTCTACACTTCTTAAAATGATCTTCATAATTCTCACTAATTGTTGTGGTATTTAGAGAATTTCCCATATAGGGAAAAAGCTATTGCCTTAGAACTCATGGTAAGACCTGGACCCGGGAGCGATTTACTTTTTCGTTTTGAGGTCCCTAGAGGAAAAAGCATTTATTTCTTACTGAGCTATTAACATTTTACAAAATAACTTTTTACCCTCCATGTTGCAGCAAACGTTACTATAAAAAAAAGTTACTCGTTAAAATAATTCTAAATAGGGAATAAATGTATAATTTTTAAGGAGACATTTTAGTGTAAATCCAATCAGGCAAATGAAATTTCGCTTAGTCTGTAGGCTTGCTGCAGTGGGGGTATTTACACGTCAGATGGTAGGGATTACGTGTGGGCAATGTCGATGGTGGGCATTCGCCTGTCCACGAAATAAATGGTCGATAAGAACCTGGCTTAGCGTCCGTTCACGGAAGGCGCCGTACTAACTGCGACCGCAGCACGCAAAACACCAGCTGTATCTGAATTGCGGATGCTCGTTTGAAGGCGCAACATCAAAAAATATACATATAATGATCAATTAATGTATTTCTTGTTACCTACAACTTACTTAATCTAATAGTTATACTTATTCAAATACAATTTTTTAATTAATTAATTTTATTTCAGAAATTTAAAAAGCCACATACCAAAGTAATGTATACAAGAGGTTCTACCCGCGAATTCACGGGTGTCCCGAAGCCACCATTAAATTAATTTAATCAACTTCGAATTTATATTTCATTTAAAGGGCCCAAGCTCGAGAAATTGTTGTTTTAAAGAATGTTAAAAGCAGTGGACCCTTCATACCTTACGTCCTGAGGTGGCCGAGGTGGGTACGGTTGTACCTGAACTCGCCGCTCTCCTCCACGACGTCTGTAATACTTTAATACTTTTCAATGAAATTGCAACCTTTTAAAGATCGATGACAAACTCTTGGAACGAACAACATACATGGTTTGTTAATCTCATATTCATCGTGTTTCGATCATCTTTAATCCCTCTGTTGTATAAAACAGCTAGAAATAGCTTCACTGTCCACTCACCGAACCTGTTTTAAGAACACAAAACTAAATAATAAAATAAGTAAACAAAAATGTAAACAAACAAACTATATTGTCAATTGCATTGGCCAGCTGTTTTTCACTAAATTAATCGAATAACGTTAACACCCAAAACATGCCAGGCGTAGCCCTTTGGAAATCAGCCTGTGGGACAGAGCCCTTAGGGAGTTCGTCCATATCAACACTTTTCGGCAAATTTACACACTCTGAGCTTCATTTTGATATGCCATATGCCTATATTTTTACTTGATAAATGGCCTTAACCGTTTACATAAAATTTGATTGTATCACTTTAATATTATAATAGATTACTTGACAGAATTTCCCACACACCTTCACTCGTTCTTTAGGACCTGGGATCCGGCTCCTGTTAATCCACTAGGCTTAGAATTCTTCTCTCGATGTTGTCAAACAGTTATCGAACACACATCATGAACGCACACAATACGATCAGGCGTAGAATTCAATACTATAAACGGTCAACAGGCAATAGGAACGTTCCGCGATGGTCGGCCAAAGTGCAGTGGCAGAAAAAATAAAACAATTTTATAGAAACAAATTTATAAAATGTTTAAACAAAGAAACTTTTGTCCTCACCCACACCTAGGTAACACAGTAAATGAGTATGAATTTCGCTTGTGTTAAAAATGCAAATAATCCACACACAAAGTCTACAGTAAGTGAGGTAAATATTGTTTCCTACAGTTACCTAACAAAGCGAGCTTTCTTGCACTTATTATACCACGAAAATTAGTCAATTTTTGCATTTACTTACTTTTGCCGCACTCATTTTACTTTTCCGCACTCCAGTATTCCAACCAAACAACGTTGTGTGCTTTTACAAGGGACGTAATATGTGTACGCTCGAACATAAGTTGGCAACACTTAAAGATACTACGATTACAATCAGCTGGTGCAGTGTTAGTACCCGTAGGAAAAATAATGTAATTTGTAACGAGAGCACACAGATGACTGTTTTGTTTTGTAAATTTGTTTTGGCAAATCTAAGTTTGGTGAAAAATAGCGTTCGTACCACGGTCGTCTCGAACTTAAAAACTATCTCGTGCCGGCAAAACCTCATTTTCGGCCCTAGGTACAAAATATACTATTACAAGGAATTATTCCCTGTAAAATATTATTACAAATGTTCACAAATATTATAACAGACTCAGCATGGATCATAAACATGAAAAATGACGTAACTAAAGGAAACCTATACTAATGACATTAACAAAATGGTTTGACAGTTCCATTTAAGTAATGTTAAATTATATTTACATTCGTGCGAGTGACATCATTTATTATTTTTATGATCCATACAGTTTCTGTTCTAATATTCGTCCAGTATTTAATATGTTTGAACCAGCTGTGTGGAATTTTGAAATCAAAAATAAATTTGACAGTTGGTTCTACTTGTTTACATTTTTAAACTTTTTTTATTTGTTTACTTTACAATCTGTTCTATAATATATTGAACAACTAGAAGCGTACCCATCCTTCGTACGGGGTACGGCATATAAGTAAAAAATGTTTTTAGCAGTTATACTCAACTCAAGCTTTGAACTTGCAATGGGGGAGGACTCATTTTGATAAAATTTGCTTCTTTAAATTTACGGTATACTATAGTAAAAACACATCTACCATAGTTATAATATTCCACCACTTCATCTAAACAATAGAGAAAATAAATTATTAAAAGTTCAAAAAATATCAAAAATTATTCATGAAATTAAAAACATAAACACAACTATAAACAATCCTACTTTGACAGTTCTCATTGCTTATCACAGTTTGTTGTTGCTGCTTAGTTCAAATTAGCTGTTTTCATAAATTCAAAAAAATATAGTGCTGCACCCTGTTGGTAAATCTTAAAACCTTTAATGATTTTGCATATCATAGAACCAACTTTTTAGTTGAAACAGCTGACTAAATTATTTAATTCCCTTTAAATATGAATACTCATAAGGTTAACATGAGAAACTACAGAGCTACTGTGGCGGAGCACGAAAGGATTTTTGAGATAAGAATATGCCTATATGTTAATCGGGAACGTGAGCTACCATCATGCCAAATTTCAGCCCAATCCGTCCAGTAGTTAATGCGTGATTGAACTTCAAACAAACAAACACACAAACTTTCCCATTTATAATTAGTAAGATAAGTAAATGCTATGTAATACAACAAGTTAAATTTTTTGGCATTAAAAATAGCTGTTAAGCACTGTCAACAACAAATTATTCAATAAAAAACTTTACAAAAATCTGAAAGGCAGGTTCAGAATTGATGGCCTCTTAAGTCTGTAAATTGTATCCGTGTTGTTTAATAAGTTTAATGCTAAATGATTTTGATGAGATTCCAATTTCGTAATATATCTTTTACTTAAGGCCATGATTTCTTCCTTAACTGTACGCATCTTAAGGTCTTGATGTAGTGTTCTATTGGTGACATACCAAGGTGCATTTGTTATCTTCCTCAGCATTGCCAAAAAAAAGATACCGATTTTTAAACTTAGTAGGTTTGTTCTTTGTTACCATGGATACCATCAATAAATATTTACTTTTAAATCTCTCACCTCAGATTTTTGAAAGCCCACGGGGCAGAGCCCTAGGTCAATATTGGAGTGGGAATAGTTCTATATGTATCCTGGGACCTGTAGCTTCATTTGTGTGCAGTTTGAGCCCAGTCGGTTCAGTAGTTTCTGTTTATATTTCGTCGTTATCTCGTCACCATCATAGCAACTCATAAATTAATGCCAATACTATTTTTTTTTAATTTAAAATTAATGTTTTTTTATTTTTGAGAATCTACAGGAAAATAACTTTCAACCAGAACCAATATGCGTAGATTTTAGCTAAATTTTCAAGAAACATGCTTGCCTATTAATTTATAGATTATCTAAATGTCGTATTAAAGAAGGACGTTTTTGCATAACTTCCAAGTCCACAACCCATCTTTATGTTTATTCTGTTTACTAAGCATATAGTTGGGTTTCCATGAACATTCGTTTTTTGGCCCATTATAGCCTATATGATTGCCTTGAGTTTGAACTAATAACTGCTGTAACTAATACCTAATAATAACTAATAACCTAATAATAACTAATACCTAATACCTAACCGTAACTAGCTTAAATTTATAAGAGTGGTTGTTTGAATAAAATAAAGGCCATTATACTATCATGTGTATGTCGTCAATGTTTGAGACGCATATTAGTTGTTCATTGATTGTAATTTTATTATTATCGTTATGTAGAAACCGTAACAACACGTTATCATTTGACGACTGTAGTGTTTTGTTGGGTGGGGGTCATAATATTCCGATTTTAGATTTACTCAGACTTATGGGATGATCCCGTTTTGTTTACTTATTGTCTGATATCAGTCTTGTTTATTTTAGGCTATGACTCACTAATTTCCTAGAGTTCCTTCAGTATAAGAGTTCGTAGGGCATCGACGAACATTCTCCAAGTTTTAATACATCAACCAAGAAAAGTATGTTATAATCTTATATATTAAAACGTGAGAGGGTTTTTCAAGATTCTAAATCAACCACTTGATGGATATTTTCATGATTTTTCGTTGAAAGAAAGATAATTTTGAAAAAGATGGGAATTTCGAAACCATAACTGTATAATGGCGTTTAATTTTTTTTTTAGCAAGTCTTATTTTTAAAAGTTTATTGTTATCCATAGGGAGCAAAAGTCAGCTGTTGTAAATAGTCGTGGATTTCGATTGTTGCAATCATATGGACCGAAATGATTTATGGATTGATTTATTAGGTAAGGTTTTGGATTATTGTTGAATTCCTGTTAATAATTCGACATATCGATGGAAAAACATACAGTAACACAATCGTAATAGACTAAATATAATTGGATCACTTAATATAAAAAATAAATAGCTGCTTTCGAAAGCAAGCTGGAAGTCGTTTTTAGAGGTTATCTTTACATGGAAAGTATTTTCGCATTCTAGCTTAGTTTGTAAATTAATTATGCAATATGACGAAAAATAACGTTCATCACAAGGGCAAAATATAGAAACTTCAGCTCGGGTCCAAAACATTCACTTTACGTCATAGTGATGAAAGATATTATTACGTTACAAGTTGTAACGCAACTAACTATTGATTCTGTATTAAATATTTGTACGATGTTAATAAAATGTAGTTTTTTCTTACTGTGAAGGATTTACGCATTCGGATAGTTTTGAAACTTTGTACTTGATACCCTAAACACTTAACTACGTATAATAAAGTTGTGTTGTATATATAAGTTTATGCTGGAGAATTTTGAATTCATGTTAGGTAAATATTTTTTAAGAAAACCATCGCTTAATTGATTAAGTTATAAGTAGTTTGTGTGTTGATAGTTCTCTATGTTCGATCTCGTACGTCTCTCTGTCGACGTACCAAAATGATCAAAGTTATGAAAATGTTAATCGGTGCAGAAGGTAGGATCAATTAATTGGTCACTAGAAAACTCTTAAGGCCCAAATGGCTGACAGTAGAAAAAAATAAATTTAGATCGTACCATAACTATCCTAGTAGCACTGTAATGTTTAGAATCTTGGGCACTGACCAAAAGAGATGTGTTGTTAGTTGTTGTGGCCAAACCCTCTTAAGGTTTTAATGGCCACGGAGGTAAGATAAGTTTGGTAATAGTATTCAGCGGAAGGTACTGTACTTATAACAAGGGTGGAAATTCAAGCCCCCAGTTTCAATTTAAGGTTTTTCACGTGGACGAAGTTGCTGTTTTACTGTAAAGTCGTTGGATTTAAAATTCATACCGTATGATGAGATTAGAAATAGGTGGTCACACGACTTTTGAGTTTACAAGGTGATTTTTCACAAGATATTCTTTTCACGTGGGAAACGACAACAGAACACGAAAAACTAAAGAAAAAAAAACTTATTCTATAACCATTATTGTACATTTTATTTTATTTTTTTGTACACGGGCAACGCCGGGCTTTGCTCTTGCTGCCACAATACAATAAAGTAGTTGCTAAATAATAAAATGAAAATGTTACTCAATTTAAAAGAAAAAGATACAGCGCGCGCTACCTCTTGGCGTCAGCTGTGAAGCAGACATGAGCAAACGCTAATATAGTTCAACGTTTTACCGACAGATGTAGTAAGCTTCTCCATAGGATTTTCTCGTCTTCTGTTTGTTTGGATGTTTGTTATTGAAAATTTCAAACATGGCGGGTCTAGTTAGTGGTGTTCAGTGTTCTCAGGGTTAATGTTTATTAAAATTTCATTTGTGCGGCATAAATCTCGTAAATGACTATTGACTGACATAAATTATGAGTTAGCAGTTGTAACAAGTGCATTTGCACTTTTTGAGGCCTCATGTGCCATACGAGAAGACTGCTACACAAGACTGAAGACATTGTGGATAGTAAAGACTGAGATCAGGTTAGAGTCAAATGTTTATTAGCTATTTTTATATCGTCAGCAGTTATCTTAATGTTTCTTTTGATGCAGTTCTAATTACAGGAGAGTTAGCTAAAATAAATAATTGATTATGTTATATTTAAGTTCAACCGGTGTTTGTAGCCATCAGTCAAAAAGTGGGACATGGTCAAAGCTATTTAGGTATTGTCAATGCAGATGATACTTCAATAAGAGCTCAATAAAATCCCCTAGGCTCATTTAGAATGAGTAGGCCTATATTTCTATTCAATCCTATTTTTTTCTATGATATAATCTTAATGAAAGTAAAGTTTTATTTAGGCTAGCTGATAGCCGTGTAAAAATTTGATTAAGTTACCATTCATTCCATATTGTTTTCTTATTGACCTTCAGTAGTACCTAGGCTAATTTCTCCCCAAAAATATAGGAGCTAACCTTATTATACTCATATTTTATTTATTTCAGTGTATTGGGCTGAGACCTTAATAACAACTGTGCGCCTAGACTTTCAAATAGGTAATTCTGTAACCTATCCTACATGTGCAATTTTTAAAACAACATCTTAGACTATTGTACTTAAATAGGCCCTAAGTTGGTTTATTGCATTGACGCTCAAACTTAAGTTAACTAGTGGGTTAACACTTTTGATGGATGGACATTTTTTTGAATTCTAGCCTGAATCTAGGCCTAAAGCTAGTGTTTCTTGTCCGCTAACCTAGAAAAGCCCAATTTGTGTAGCCTAAATTAAAAGTTGACTTAGACCTAGTGTCAAACAAGCAATTCTGCAGCCTAGCCTTCAGTTCGTTATCAAATAGGCCTAAGTTAAAGTTTTCATTGGATTTAAAAATTTGGTGGCAGAATTTTGACGTTAGGCCTAGGCCTACACTTAATCCAAATAAATTTTGTCTTACCTTCTCACTATCTATTAGGTAAGTTAAAGCAAAACTTATTGTTGCACAGAGAACTATAGGTCAGCCGGTTAGAAAGCGACCTGCGCTAAATTTTTAGCGCATGTAGGGGAGGTAACTGCGAGGGAGGGTGTATGTTCCCCCTCTCCGCGTATTTGTTTGAATTTTGTTTAGCTGTATAAATTAATTGCTGTTAATAGGCCTACCCTATTTTAGTTGCAATTTAAGGGGGCGTGTGTTCGGGTAAGGTGGGGCGGCAGCGGAGTGGGGGAAGAGCCATAGTCTGTCTCACTCCCACAGCTTGGTATCTCTCTCTCGCACCCAATGCTACGAGGAGGTCGTTTTCTAACCGGCTGACCTATGGCAAGAATCGTAATGGAAGGGGGGGGGGAGGAGAGTAAACAATACAATATGGTGTAAAAATTGTACTTGCTCGCATGGCTGCGTCTGAAGCTTGTGGGATACTTGATGTAATTTGTAGACAACATATGTAAGCCTACTGTTACAATAATCTTTACGAATTTAAAAATTTTCACACGTTTGAAGTTAGCCGACAATGATTTTTATTAGGTACAGTCTTTTCTTTAATACCTACCAACAATGTGACAATGTGATTGTATTCCAACTGTCAAAACATAGTTTTCTTATTGCAGTAGACTCCCTCTTATCCGGACACCTTTTAACCAGACATCGGTTTGACCGGACTAGATTGGTAGGAAGTGGGCAGTACCGTAAAATGGGGTAAATAGAAACACTTTTTGACTTTTAAGCTTCTGTAAAAACGATATTTTTAATTTTTAAATTTTCAAAACTAGCTCATATTTTCGGTCTTGGACTCCTCTACTCAAACCAGTTATCATTTTTTTTTCTTTTTACTCATTAAGCAGAAAAAAAAAAATATGGCTGTTTCTATTCACCCCGCACTTTGGGGTGAATAGAAACACTGTGTTAAATTGATGATTGTTGCTTTTCCCCTCTTACCAGGGGCAATAGAAACATGAAATTAATGCTTGTTAGCTTAGGTTGTTGTAAATTAAAATATTTAAAGTTAATTAACACATTTATTTATAAGTACAAAGTATAAAAACATCGTTTTCATAAACCCTTATCCAAACAAATCGGAGAACATAAATGACAATGGGTGAAATCAGAGTAACAAAATCTTAGAAACCAACTAAATGAAGAGTAAAATCAGACAAATCTTCCTCAAAATACAACACTCCCCTAAATCTACAAGTTGTCGAAGTTGTACACGGCTTGGGAGTTGGAAGCCGACGTACTACGTCATCGACTTTGAAGAGGGCCTCTTAATCTGTCTCTCAGAACTTTTTGGTTTGCGCAATTTTCTTGATGAATCTTCCTATTTATCCTTCCTCGTCAAATTCAATAACTTTTGCAACATATAAACGATAGCAAGTGTTGTTTTTCCCCATTACTTTGACAATTACATCATCATGAAGGGACAACTTTGAAGGCTCACTGATGTCTTGAGCTAGGTATGCTGGTTCTTCTTCATCAAATTGTTCGTCTTTGTCACTTTCTTCCAGTGAGAAGTGTGACTGATGTGGAATCATCTTCATATCTGGTATTTTTTCTTTTTTGGGGGTTTTCAGGTCAACCTTTATTAATTATTTGCACCACTGGTTCCAAAAAAAAGTGTTTCTATTCACCCTGGTTTTGCAAAATCATGACATAACCTAAATTAAAAATAAAGTAAAAAAATATAGTTTATTTTAAGGCTAATCTATTAACCCACTTCCGGTTTTAAGATCCCTAAGACAATATAAAAAATGGTTATTAACATAAATACATGTAATAGGTTCATACTTAGAGAGAAAGTTTTGAAGAGAATGTTTTTCGCCAAAATTTTCAAATTTTGTTTCGCATCATCCAACATCCGAAGCAGTGATACCAATATGCTGAAATAATTTTTCCCAGGTAGATAGGATATGGTTATAATGGGGGAAAATTATTCCCTTATATAAAGTCAATGTATAACAAAGTTATAAAAATGTGAATCATTCATTGAAGTTTTGTTTCTATTCACCCTGTTGTTTCTATTCGCCCCATTCTACGGTATTGAAACGACTGTTCTCTTGGGAAAGATTTGAAATCAGTGATTATGTGTCTAAATACAGTGCTCTCCTAATTTTGAGTCAAATACTGTATAGAGTATGCACTTAAACTGTCCGTTTTAATGAGATTTTGGGGACGTCGGTTTAACCGGAAAACCCGTTATCCGGACTGGGATCGGTCCCGAGGAGTCCGGATAAGAGGGAGTCTACTGTATTGAATACAAAGCAGTAATATTAGTAGGCGAGTACTGACTTATTTGCAACTTGGTAAGCCTCAAAGGCCAATATATCTACCGGGGCCATCGAACGTAGTCTAACTAAAACAATTTTAGGCTTCTGATTACCTACCATTTAATTTGTGAGCAAATCACAAAAACCCCAAAAATATATGCTTGTTATTTGTTTCTACTTAGAAATTAAAGTTTAGAACTATGACCCTTGAGTTTTGGGTTTGAATCCTGCCCTCAGTATATTGTTTGCATCTTGTGAGGAATTCTACCTGATTGTGACAGGGGCAAATGTTCACCCAGAATAAATCATTGGACAGCTCAAGTTAAACAGTAGGAGAATTGTTGGTCTGCTACAGCTCAAATCAGGAAGTGAACTATGCTTAATACTTCTTTCACTCCATTGGGGCAAAGTCCGGGCCTGTATCAGTTGAAACGATTCTGAAGTGACTATTGGATCTTGTAGGAGCTTTCACACTAGTGCGGTTAGGCCCGGACAATCCTAAACTGTCAATGCGGGTCCAGTAGTCTACACTTATGCGTCCCAGGCTGGTTTCACCTTGAACGTTAATCAGTAGTTTTCCCAGTTTGTCTTTATCAGTGGCTGAGTGCAGTGGTTCTCCAATTTTTTCTTCTAAACATACAAAATGTTTGTATGTAAGGCAGAAGAAATTGACAACGAGCACTTGATTAGTTGGTCAAGTAAACCTGTTGTATTTTGGTTTGGTTTGTAGGCCAGTGATGTTGGACATACACCCTGAGACAGCCAATTAATTTCCATTTAGGCCTACTTGATTAGGTATTTTTATTAA
The DNA here is from genome assembly GCF_028750875.1 of Macrosteles quadrilineatus. Taxonomy (NCBI): domain Eukaryota; kingdom Metazoa; phylum Arthropoda; class Insecta; order Hemiptera; family Cicadellidae; genus Macrosteles; species Macrosteles quadrilineatus. The sequence goes on from NW_026542598.1 coordinate 8,104,257, forward strand.
AATATTTCATTAAACATGTACCTGAATTATTCCATATTTAAATAACTTTATTTTTAAAGACATTCGGTTTCGCTTATACAGGGAAGGTAATGATAATGAATAAATGAATTTATTTCCCATATTACAAAACACTTTACAATCATAATATCTGTTGAGAAATGTAAATAATTTTGATAATGATTAACAAAGTGATTTTTAGCTAAAACCTTGTACCGGTAACTTAAAGTTTATACATGCATTGTAGGTTACATACGTAGCATAGGCTATATCAAAATTTGATCTACAGTTTTGTTGTTTTTCCCCTCTTGGACCGATGCACCGATAGCAACAGAAAAAAAAATACAGTCCCAGGTTTAGGTGTTATTGTGTTTTAGTAATGGAGCATGGTGAGAGGTGTGTTTAGAGTAAAAGTATGATTGCCGTGGACATTCTACTGAAGTTTAAGATCTTCCCTTCATCACTCCGTAGCTGTGACCATAGCTTTTTTTGAAATACAATTAATCAACATAAATTTACCCGTACTTCTTGAATACTAAATAGTTCCTAACTTATTTATCACAGGAGCGTTGTTTTTTCTTTTAGGATACACAACAAGTATAACGCATACCACTTTACTGTTGTTATTCATTTCAATCTTAAATAAGTTACACCCAAAAATCACAAATTTAAGCCTGCAAAAGCCCAGATCCGGGCAACTAATGTGAAAGGGCAGACCGGAATGACGATCCGGTGCAGGCTCTAACCACACTGGTGTGAAAGAGGGCTAAAAATTAAACTTAATACGTGTTTATACACCAAAAACTTATTTAGCGAATTTCCCTACAGGGAAGTAGCTATTACCGTAGGTGGCACGGTAAGACCTAGACCCGGGACCGATTTACTTTTTCATTTTGATGTAATATATTATTATATGTAATATATTGATTTTATAGTATATTATATATATAGACTTGTATATATATATATATATACGTCCGTGAACGCAATAACTTGAGTAATTTTTGTCCGAATTTGATGAAATTTGGTTTAAAGGTGTAAGGCGGGATAAACTTGAATGGGTTCGCGAACCAGCATAATCGGACCAGGGGTTCGGGGTTTTACGGGGGGTTTTATGGGGAAAAAAAAGGTTTTTCTAATTTTTGACCCTCGAAACACAACATTTCCTAATTTCCCTCTAAACCTTTTTAAAGAGCTTAAAAAAACAAACAATTTAGTATATCAAAGTGTTTTTGTACAATTTTTGGTAACGGAGAAAATTAAAAAAAATTGTTTATTTAAAATTCTCATGCTATTCTTATGGAGAATATTGTAAAATGTTGTAGTTTGCTTGTTTATGGATATATTTTGATCAAACTTGGCAAATTTATTTATTTTATACTAATTTATTAATATTTTCCAAAAAAATACACTTTATTAGTTTCCTTTTGGCAGCAAACTTAAGTACTCATTAAACCTAATGTTATTTAAATAGGTTTGGTTAAAAATCTATTCAGGTAAATGGAAATTCGCTTAGTCGGCAGGTTTGCTGCAGCGGGGGTATTTTAATCATGACTTAGGTTTTTTGTTCTTATGATGAGAGAAAAAAATTAACACGAGCCTATAGGCATATAAAAATCTATAAAAAATACTCCCTAGGGCTCAAAAACTTAAAAGTCATACACTTGTTCTAAAATATACATGCAAAAAAGTGTAGGCCCTATAAGTACTATATTTTTAATCCTTTTTGTCTATGGTATAACAGACACTAATTAATATCAGGTGTGCAACAATAGCGAAAAAAACATTGCTCATATGCAAGTTTGGGATTGAAGATTAGCTTTTGAGATGATCCAAAAGATAACACTGGTTTTATATTAGCCTACTTGTGACACTTTTAGGCCTACATGTGTAAGATGGGAGTGGAGAGATAGGCTGGGTAACACATTGCCTTGTCACATTCCAGTGTAATAAGTCCATTGTCATCCAAGTGTACTGGGAGGTCTGCAGTCTACAGTATTGCAGTCCCGTTTTCCTTAAAAGTATAAATTTTTATTTAACTCAAATAAAAATATTGCAAAGCTATAAAATTGCTATAATAAGTCGCTGCCAATTTTCGTTATTGTCTGAAAAGTTTTGAAGAATTGATGGGTGATCTCATTTAGAAATAAAGATAATAAAAAAATATTTTTTCTAGTCTAAGTCTAGCTCGTACTTATAACACTGGGGATGCACAATTGCTACCTATTGGATGCAGGCTTATAACCAACTAATAACTTCAGTCTGTTATTTTCACATCTCATGTATTTGTTATTTTATACATTTTTTACAGTTAACCACTTTTGTGTGGTGCTTTATTACTAGTCAAATAAATCAAGTCAATAAACTTGAAATTAATTTTTGGATTCACATAAAAATCGTGAAGTTTTTTCCAAAATATTTGGCAGCTAATATCTGTTGATAGGTGCATTTGTCATGTCTCATTTTGTTTTGAATATTTTTATCAAATTAGTTTCTTTTGGTAACATACATTTTTTCAAATGTATTGTTTCTATTGATTAAGTGCTACATTTTAACGGGTGCATAAGACTGGTTTTTGTTTTTATCATTATTTTGTGGGTAGCCTAGTTTCATCAATGTCATTAGGAAGCGAAGAGTAATTAAAGAAGGCATTACTGTAAGTGAATGAAATGATAATCCTATTATAATTGTATTCACACATACCTAATATATTTTGAAACTTTATGGCAGAACTAGTTTCAAGATTTATTAATCAACTATAAAGGCTATTATTTTATTATTATTTTTCAGCCCACCTGTCAGAAACACACTTAACAAATTTGATATTTTACAAACAACCCTATTTTTTGGACAAGTAATGGGACATTTCAAAGCTATGAATGTAGAAGATACACAGTGGTTATCTACATAATACCAGGCTAACAAACAGATAATGTATCTCAAATATTTACTTTTCTCTTTATATTCTGTGGGAACTAGTAATTCTGAAAGTAAGTAAATACTTCTTCCACTTATTTTATGCCCTTTTAAATACTGCAGGTTAACAACTTCTTGATTAATTGTAATTATGAAGCCTGCATTTATGTGTGTTTTATTGGCAACACTCTTGTACAGTGATTTCTAATAAACATTTAATCCCATATTTTAGCCCAAATTGTACATTTTGTCCAATAGTTGCCAGTTCGATCCTAAGAAAATGCTGTAACACTTTTTGACTGGAAGAAACGACCTGTAATGTGTATGCTTCAATGGCACTTTTTGTGCTGAGGGATTGGGATTATTTGCTGCTTTGCCATTTTGACATTTTGTAACATAGCCTACCTTGATTCAGACCTTCAGTCTTTGTGAATCCTAACAGCTGTAGAAACCCCCTTTTCTTGGCCTTGTGATCACATTTTCTTGGACTTTTGGTCTTCCTGGACTATAGCTTTACCCAGCAACATCTTCATGGTTCCTTATGCTAGACAACTGCCCTTCCAGAATTCTGAATGATGATGTCTCTTTTTTTGGTCAGATTATAACAGATCATAGGATGAACATTTTACTGATGCCGCTCAAATTAAACGTAGTACAATTTGTATGGGCTAAAACTGGATTCAGCCTTGTCAAATTAAGTTTGATTTAAGATTTAGACCAATTGTGGTAAGCAGTGTTGTGTAAGTGGGTTCCTTGTGTTGATGTTGCTGGTTTGTGAAGTGTTAATCTAGTTATTCCCCAGTTCCCAGTACAACTGCTCATTAGGTCTACTAAACAGACCTGTGCCAGACTGCTCCTATAAATACCTTTAAAAGTAGTTTGAAATGGTTGAGTGGTTAGTGCTCATGACATCTGTCCTTGAAGGTTTTAGCAATGGGTATTGTGACCCGGTTGTTCAGAGATCAATTTAAGCTTTTTGAATTATCTTCTGGTTAGTACTCATGATTTTTGTTCTTGTATGTTTGTGTTAAAGTCCTGTTAATCACCATCTGTGCTTTAATCAAATGTGAATTGTTGCTGCAATCTTAAGCAAGGCCCTGGAAAAACCGGCCATGCTGCAGGATCCATGACGTCACACTAGTGGATAGATTCCATTGATAAATGCATTGCCATTGTCATCCCCATAGTATGTTTTAGGTAAATAAGCAAGCTGGCTCTTTGTAAGATTTTATTGGTAAGAGTTTAGTACAACTATCCACCACTGTGAAGTAGTGTTGCACTGTCTGTGCAGCAGCATGGCCTGTTTTTCTAGTGGAGCCTTGTCTTAAGGCATATTTCCATTAATATAAACAAACTAAGTTAGGTCTTTCAGGTAAGGACAACTTTTTCTGTTTTGAAGACCTTCCTCCAATATTTATACAACAAATTTAAGTTTTTGGGAAGTTATGTTTTATACAAATTTCAAAGTAATGATCCAACCAAACTTTTGTGACTTTTAAATCACTAAGACAGTTGGATGCCAGTATTGCCAACAGCATTCAAAAAATTGCAGGACTAAATTCAAAAGACATTTTACTCTAAGATACCACCGAGGGATACTAGAGACCTAGGACTCTGCTCCACGAACTTTCAATGCTTCATGGTTGAGCTTTGGCAAGTAAATATTGATTCGTCTCCATGGAAACAAAAGAAAATTTATGGTGTTTACATATCTGGTTTACATATCTGATTCATTCATTGTCTACAAAAGTTTTCCATGACTGTATGTACACTTTAAAATTGTTGATTCAAAATCAGGGTTGCTGCAACAAACATGTTAAGGGAAGTTCCATTTGCCACGTTGAATTTTTACTATGTTATTTCCTTAAACGTACTTGATTTCAAATAAAAAAAATAGCTATAATAAAGTAGCTTTAAAGGATCTAAGTTATCTGAATAATGCAAAGCAAGGGGAAATCTACTAGTCCACGGTATAAATTATACAGTAAAGCAAACACCATCATTGTGGTACCATCAGTATTTTCTATCATCTTTAAAGACATACATGAACCCTACATACATCTTACAACCCTAATAAAAAACCTAACTAACGTTCGTTCTCATAAGAGTTAAAGAATGGCGATTACTATTTTTTAGGTTTCAAAAACCAAAACCTTAAAAGGATTAATCGAAAATTGATTAGGTTGAACAGCTTATAGAGAGAAGCGTGAAGAGCGACTCGGTCGTATTTGGGTCGCGGTTGGCCCAAGAATCGTTAGTTTTATTGTTATTGATAGGGGACTAACATTGACATTATTAGCGAGGATTTGACAACTCTAGAAATGCGGGCTGAGTTCTACTGTAGCGTGAATGCTCGTGCATAACACGTTTTTTTATACTCCAATTATTAATATTAAATTGTATAGGAGTTTGATAACCACTGAAATTGATTGGGCAATCTTCAATTAATGATGGGAGTTGAATAGTAAATGAAATTTAATACTTTCTTCTTTGAACGCTCCTAGCAGAAGAAGAATAGAATAGTAGATGGGGTTTTAATATAAATTCAAATACTCCAGTTCAGAGTAAAACAGTTAAATTTAGTCGTGTCACATTATTTTAAGCTAATTGCGTGTCTGTATTTATGTTTTGTATTATGATAAGGTTTATTACTGATTTATTAGTTTCTCAGTCGCGATAATTTCTGTCCTCCGAATTAATTGTACTGTCTTTTTATATACTAGAGTTCGAGTATATAATTTAATTGGCCAAAGACAATATCATTATCAGGCTTAACTGAGCGAATTGAATATTAAAGGAGGGATGAAAATTCCACAAGTTTTATATCATCAGCAAATTAAAGAAAAGGGATTTTGATAACTCTCTTTATGCCATATGGATATGGAAATAAGAAAATATCTGACTTTTTTGGATGTTTTCAAGTTAAATTAGAAATAAACCAATATTATATTATATTACTACTATTATTTTTAATGCTCCTACTCCGACCATGTACTGCAGATCAGTTACACGGGACACTCTAATACGAACTACATTATCGATCTTTTTATGTCACTGTTCTGCACTACCGACAGGCAGAGTTAGTTGCCGACATACACGATAGGTAGCGCGGAGCGTTAGTTTTGCCACTCTAGCTAGCCTTGCATCGCACGACCCGTCTGTTTGTTTATCTTACAGCCACTTGCAAAGTTGCAACTTGCAACACTTGCAGCCATGCATCTTGTTCTTGCTAGTGTGTAATCTGTTGGATATATCCGACCTTTGCCAACCACAGTTCCCCCTCCTTCACGTTTGTGGCGTCTTCTAATATTTTACATCGGAAATAGCGACGACGGCACCGCGCAGTCTTTTACTGAAGACTCTTCCCTAGAAGAGATTTTCTTCGTATTTTGTAACGGAGATTTAACTGTCTGTCCGCTTTTTGCTTGTGCGAAGTTGAAAATGCATTCAAAACAACATTTAGAAGACTTCAAGCCTTGCTACGTCAGCCAATCATCGAATATCAAAACCATTTCGAATCTAATTTTCTAGGTTACGTACTTCTTGGCACACAGGCACTCCATTATCTACAACAAATTTTCTACTGTAAAGTAGCTATATCGTCGGGAAATAAATAAATAAACCCTCACTATAGTATGTGCTCTAGAAAAGGCACCCACACAACAGTCACTGAGCAAACAAGGCAGCCCAGAACAACAATAATGTGCTTTTGCATCGACGAGACCTGTGATAATAATCGGAACGCAGTAAAAAAAATTTATATTACTCATATTGATGAAATTTGCTTAGTCTTAACACACATTTTGTAAGGCGAATTAAAAGTGTAAAAATAAAAGCAGCGAAATCAATAAACAAATTTATATTATTTCTAATTTTAACAATAAATTATCACTAGCCAACAGTTGCAGCCTTTTTTTGCGATTTCTCGATAACCCTGGGCAGTTTACGGGAAAATCTCAGAATAAACAACATTAAGTTTAACGCAACACATCTAACGTTTGCGTTTGACATATTGATGGTAAAAATCGTTACAGATGCAATGTCCATTCGAGTATAAGTCATTATGATCGGAAAAAATTGTAGAGAAATAAAATTCAAGTCTTGAAGGGTCAGTTCACCAGTCAGTGGAATGACCATTTACTAGTAAGCTAGAGTTTCTACCTATTATCCAAAATTGTAAAATATGGTACTGTAAAGTTTAAATGTATTGTGCATGTCCATATAGCCTACTCATAATCTTGTGTACTTCCTAATGATAAAACTAAATGTATTATTGTAGAACAGAGTGTGGAAAATACCATTTATCGCACATATATCATTTCACCAGTGAATTACTGCTATATGACATTTTTGAAATCGTATGAACCCCTCAATAACTCATAAAAGCCTAGCACAGTAAAGTCAACTAATAAAACCATACGGGAATATTTAAATTGCCCACCGTTTTAACATACGATTACGAGCAATGTGCTTTTTATAGAACAACAGTACTGTATGGCTGTATTAATTATCAACTGTCGGGGTTGGTTAGAGTGAGAGTTTGTGAGTATAGTTGAGTGAATGGACTTCCACAATCCACAACACATACGTAATGTTTGTACGTGTGTAGCTTAGTCATTACGCAAGTAAACATAACGACAGCTAAGTAAACATGCTACATTCGGGAACATTCTGAACATATTTAATCTTGCCTTAGTATCTCGACCTGCTACAAGCTACAAGGCTCAGAATATGAGTTATAACTTGACTCTTTGAAGAGATCTAATGGTAACAGTAGTTGTAATACTTCGGATACTGAAACATAAATCCTATCTGTACGGACAATATGTAGCAGTTTTTGCCAAAGGAGGAATAAGTAGAAGATAATCTTATAGAGTTTGCCAAAAGTCTACGTTCTCTATTAGTTTTTGATTATACGCCGAGTTTGATATGCCATTAATGCCGATTAAATATCCTTAGGTATTAATGGACTAATACATAGTTTTTTATTTGATATAACTTGTTCCGATTAAACTGATTTCAAATTGCAAAACTAATGCAGTACTCTAGTATCAGTATTTGTTTTATACGTAGACTATTAACACTATTTTAGCGCAACAAAGTACTGCCGATATTTAATGTTGCAATGGTTATTAAGTTGCATGAGTGGTTATGAGGATTGTTAAGAATATACCAGCTCCGTAAAAAGTAATTTAACAAGTACAGACCACACGCTTGGTCGTGGGCGTAGGACTCTTGAAATCCAGCAGTAGGAATTGTGGACAGTTCAGTTTTTTTATTGCCGTGGCTGTTGGTCGATGTCAGCACGGATTTGTTATCTAGTCTATCCGTTTTGTTAGGTTTTATAATGCAAATTTCCGGCTGTCAAAATATTGTTCTTACTAAGATTTGTCTTGACGTTAGGAAACTTTTGAATTCAGTTTTTTCTACGTTTTCGCTGTGGACGAAGAAATAATCTCATTTGGTTTCAGGTTGCATAATGTATTTTTGACGTATCTTTTATTTCCCAACTGGTCACTCACTCACCTTTTTAGGTATTTACGTTTACCTGAATGTAAGGTGCGTTTTTGAACAGTGCGTTTCTCATGCTATTGTGAGAACCAAGCCTGTTTTTACTTAATATATTTCATGCTAGTAGTTATAGAGTGTGCTTTTTTGACAAAATTAACCTCTTTTACTTAAACAAGTATTGGCTTCTCTTGAACAAGTAATAGCTATGATACATTGTTTTATCCAGTTTTAGAAACAAACAGTAAACCCAAACGCCCATACTACTGCTGTTTGAAATACTTACTAATTGTCTTAGTTGATTAATTGGCGGTGTTCAATTTGAATATATTATTAGCAACATATGATGTCCATATAGCTTGATACAGTATCTACTTTGGTATCCAAGTCGATGGTTCAGCTCTGTCGTTGCGCCACAGTCCCACTATCATCAACCTTTTCTAATTAATTGGCTTGTTTCCACCGAGCTCAAACCGGTACACGCTATGCACTAAAGAGTTTACAAACAGATAAATTGCATTTGAAATTAATAGTACTGTTTCCAGCTCGAGAATAATATTTCAACAAGTCTTGTATATGGTAGTAGACCCCTATATTACCCAGTACCTGCGCTAAACATGTCATAAAACGAGGCTAGCATCTACGGAGAAAATGTAGAACCTTTCTAAAAAGACAGAAATAACTCTTGTCAGTAATAGCCATGGGTATTGCAGTATGTATAGGCTGATTCAGTTTGAGGTTAGAATTTAAAACTAAATAATATTCGTTACTGTTTACTTACTTGCTGTATCTTTGTGTGAAATAATTTTTAGAGACTGAAATTGAACATGCAATATTACTTTAAAAACTTCAAAAAATTTTGTGTTAAATTCTAGTGAAATTCAGAGCAATCCTCTTAAATTCTACCATCAGCTTCGGATTCCTGTTATGCTTGTTTGTGTAAAACTTAAGCTTCAAGTAACCCCAGAGGAAATAATCTACCGAAGTGAGGAAACATGATCTTGCTGGTCAAATGAGCAGTCGTACAGGAAACTGGCTGAGCAAACTGCAGGGTTTCTTGAGCTTGTAGCCCCTTCTTGTTGAAGCCATAAGTTGTTCAAATCGAACCCACAATATTGTAATAGTAAAGAGATCGCTTATCATCTGGCATCTACGTCCTCATCTACTATAGCTACATCGCCACGAGCATTTACAAAAAATAGCCAATCGCACTTTCTCATAATTTTCGAAAACAGTTTTTGTAGGTTGAACATTTTTTCTGATTGAATGGCTCTTCATAACGGCAAATTTTACATAACAACAATGCCTAGTAACAAAACATCAGCTGTTCTGGAATAAGAAAGCAGGGCTACAAAAATAAAGTAAAATACCCCCGCCGCAGCAAACCTGCCGTCTAAGCGAATTTCCATTTGTCCGAATTGATTTTCAATTGATCTATTTAAATAACATTATTAGGTTTAACGAGTACCTAGGTTTGCTGCTACAAGGAAACTAATAAAGTAGTGTGTTTTTAGTAAAATATTGATAGCTTACTATAAAATAAATAAATTTGCCAACTTTGATCAAAATATATCCATAAACAAGCAAACTACAACATTTTACAATATTCTCCATAAGAATAACATGGGAATTTTAAATTTACCATTTTTTTAGTTTTCTCCGTAACCAATAACCGTACAAAAACACTTTGATATACTGAATTGTTTGTTTTTTTTAAGCTCTTTAAGAAGGTTTAGAGAAAAATTGGGAAATTTTGTGTTTTGAGGGTAAAAAGTGAGAAAAACCCATTTTTACCCCATAAAACCCCCCATAAAACCCTGTTCCCATGGTCCGATCATGCTGGATCGCGAACTCATTCAAGTTTATCCCGCCTTACACCTTCAAACCAAATGTCATCAATATCGGATAAAAATTACTCAAGTTATCGTGTTCACGGACACATATATATATAAATCTATATATATACCTATATATATATATATATATATATACATATATAAAAATTTGAACGAATGGTGTTTTTGGCCTCTGGGGACATTAAAATGAAAAAGTAAATCGGTCCCGTGCCTAAGTCTTACCATGAGACCTACGGTAATAGCTACTTCCCTATAGGGAAATTCGCTAAAAACAAAATAACCATTTTGGAATAATTATTCGTATTGTTTAGCCAATATTTTAAAGCCTTAGCGACCGTTAATCATCTCACTCCACTGAGAGAATCAATTTATACTTTTGAAACATATTTGTATGAATTTTTATTTTGGTAATAAATCGTTTTATCTTACAATTTGTGTTTAAAAAAATCATACTTTAATGAAGTTGAAGATGGCCTAGTGGCACATTTACATCGGAATTGTTACAATGCCAAGCAGCGATAGCTGGCACACGGAAGTTGTTCATCTGTTATCTACAAATAACCTCTTATCAGAGTGATAGCAGATGTTATTGCCACAATGTTGTGCTCTTTACACTTCACACTTGCAACAAACTGTCTAACCCTAGGCTTCGCTAATCACCTGCTGTATTATTCCAATGAGAATCTCTTTTGTTGTGGTTTTTTTCGGATTTCCCATATAGCCTAGGAAATAAGCTTTTACCGAAGTCATGATAATACCTGGGGCCCGGGGCCCATTTACCTTCTTTTTAGGTCTCCAGAGGTCAAACACACCATTAATGTGTGTTTGTGTCCGTTAGCGCAGCAACTCGAGCCAAAATAATGAGATTTTGATTTAATTTGGCACATACGCGTAAACCTACGTTTATTCGACGAGTTCGGGAATCAGCATGATCGGACTATAATAGGAAGGGGGGTTTATGGGGTAAAAATATATTTTCTCATTTTTTACCTTAAAACATAAAATTTTGTATTTTTTCTTTCCAAATAATTTTGTAGAGCTTAAAAATACAAATAATTTAGTATGTTGAAATATTTTTGTATGCCTGGCGGTCACAGTGAAAAGTGAAAATCAAAATGCCCATTTTATTATTATGGAGAAAATCAAAACTGGTGTAATTTGTTTGTTTATGGATAGGTTTTAATTGAATTTGGTAAATTTGTTTTTTATACTAAGCTACCAACATTTCAATATAAAAACACGTTAATACCCACCCTGTAGCAGCAAACCTAAGTACATTAAAGTTAATGTTATTTAAATAGGAAATAAATTTGACAATTTTAAGGTAATATTTTATAGAAAATGCAGCCAGGTAAATGGAAATTCGTTTAGTGTGCAGGTTTGCTGCGGTGAGAGTATTTTGGGTGCCAGTAGGTTTGGACACTGGTATCGTCAGAGTTGTTGATTCCTTAAGTCACAAAGTGTCCGATATCTTATCTGTAAACGCAGTTCGTAAAATCAGTAAAATTTTGTAATTTGTCAAATCAAATCTTACCCTGGCACTCTGGCAGTGGACCCTGATACGGTACGTTGTGTTTTTTAGCGTCTCTAAATAGTGTTTTAATATACTAGCCGCATGTAAGTGTGAATATGGAAACTGACTAAATTGCATTACTATCGTCAGATATAAATATACTTCTTGTTTAAAAATATTTATAGTTTCGGATCCTGATAACTTGAATATTGGTGTTTAACAAAAAACGCCAATATTCGCTGGAACATGCTTTTTAGCATACAATTTATAAACCTCTACATTAAAACGAAGGGGGGGAGTTCTTTTCAATATGCGCACCTTCGTATGTAATAGTTGATTTTAAATGCTCGGGATTTTTTCTCATAACAACTACCTTTCGTCGTCTTAATTGTCTGTTTTCGTTGCGTAAACAAGTTTTGTTGCATAGTATCCTTAACATTTTATCCACAAATTTAGGTTAAGTGATTTCAAATGCCAATATTTTTTTTCAATCATCTCATCTGGTTTGGATTGTGTGGGATGTCCACATTACTGATCAAGCAAAACCTTAGTTGATTTAAAATTGTTATTAATTATTAAATTACTGGCCCCGTAATGGTTAGTAATGACTAGGTTGCAGAGTACGTGCTTTATCAAGCGGTTCATCTTGGCTTATTATCTATATCTAGCTCATTTAAATTCAGTTGATGTATTACGTTTTGCGAATTTCAGATGATAATAATACGGTTTACCCAGATAGTATTCACTATCTTATATATTTAAAAACTGCTGCAAAGCGTATGACAGCCACTCTGACCGTACTACTGGACCGAATTACACGCGGGTTGTACCAAAAGAAAGGTTATTGGTCCAATGTGCAGGTTTTGTTTGTATTTTAAGAATAGTTATATTAATTGGGTCAAAAATGGAAATTCAAATTTTCCTATGGAGATTTAACATGCGGATAATTCTATGTATATTAACAGATATACAAGAATGTTTATTGAAAACCTTTTTTCTCAGCTCCTGTGCATCGCAGGGAAAATCTACGCATACTGTTGGAAATATATTTGCTTGAAGATGTGCAAAATCCCTTTATCAATTAAAAAAAGCTCAAAAATAAGCACAACAATTAATTAAAAATAAAAAAAATTACATGGGCCTTATTGGTTGCCATGTCGGTGACGAAACAACAACAAAATATAAACATAAAATCAAAACAAATGGAAGAAATTCCAATCACTTGTTTTATTTACAGCGTGGGGTGAAAATAGAGAATCTCAACCACTGGGCGAGCTCTACAATTGTATATAAAGTCTTTATTCCATGGTTTTACATTCACGATTTTTACTTACCATTTCGTCATGACTTTTACATTTCTTTCACTATTGGTGTTGCAATGTTGTTGTTATGACTTGGACTTATGTGATCGTTGGTTATGACTAACTCTTATCTTTCAGCTTATGATGGCAGAGCATCGACAGGGCTTTATTTTTTGTTCCCTACAACACACAATATTTATTATAACGTCCACAGCGCATAGTTAGCGTAATTAATTAACCACCCGATTAGCATAATTAATTAACCAACCACCTGATCTTACTCACTCGCCATACTACGATCTCTTGCAGTCATCTCCTTCCAACTAACTTTGATGCCTGTACTGGATAATGCGACAATGGATGACCCGACTTACTTCCCTTCCGACGACGTGCCTTGAATGTGTCGTCGGCCGATTAAGTTCTACTTTCTTTAATAAACATTTACTTTTTTTAAATAATGTACTAGCCTAAGTGAATTTATAGTAATTGTAAATTTAAAGAAGTATGTTGATTTTTCGAAATATATGTTAATATTTACATTGTTTTCGGTAGCCCGACATATTTCCTGTACCGTATCGTTGAGAGCTATACTATATACATACATCTATTTGAATATTATTCTTTGAATGTATATAAACAAAATATTTGGTTCAGTTTTTGATGAACGGAAAAACAGTCTAATGAAAACACTGTTCACCTAGGAATACTCAATATCCGTCACGAAGGACCAGATTAGATGGTGTTGTAAAGTGCAAGTTAGTATCAGTCGACCTTGTGCTTGACATTGGCCGCCACGACCTGCGCATGCGTGATGGTGTTGAGACTGTCGTGTTATGCAAGCGTCACGTCATCCAAGATGGCGGAGCTACATACACCTGATCAGGGGGCAAGGTCGGAAGTGCCGGCGTTTTACTGTTTCGCTGTTACGGTGTCAAAAGTGTATCAGAGAAGTCTGGAGTTGACAAACTAACAATCGTCGAAAAGAGGACCGCCGCTATTAATATTTGCCCCATGCCTATGTAAATGAAGCTGAAGTTAATGAGAAAAGTCAATGTGTATACACAGGCAGAAATGAATAGTTTTGCCTTGCCTGAACCCCTACACAATAATTAATTACGTGCAATAAGCAGTGATTGATGTGTCTGAACATATCGTTGGTCTGAGCCTAGAGTCTGACTATTTATTACCTAACCTAACCGAACGTAATCTAGCCATGATGCAACCTAGACCTCAACATAACATCACCTTCATTTGCATAGGGAAAATGTTAAAAAAAAAATAAATAATACCGATAATACTCAACAATCTACATAATTTAGAGCAGGTTTGATTACAGTACGTTAAAGAAGTTGGCACCTCAACTCAACATCGCCTACTTAATTTTAAACATTTTCTTTAGTATTGGCTCCATTATTTTTAACCAAGACAAATCCCTCTATTGGTTTACACGTTCAACAATTTCGACCCAAAACTCTACCTGGTGTTTAGTAGGCCTATCTATCTTTTCAAAATATAGCTAACAATTTTAAATCCAGGATACGTAATGTGGACAAGCACGTATAAATACACTTGTTTGTACATAAACTTATGTAGTGCATACACAAATCAAGAAATGGTTTGAAATGGTAAAGAAAGTATGTATGTATGTATGTATGTGTGTATGTATGTATACCCTATGGACTCATGTACTAATTCCTACAATTACAAAATTTAATCTCAAGGCGTCTTGCATTATTTTTAAAGTCTATAATTAGATTGTGATTTTCCAACCTACACGACCTAATTACGTATTCCTATTTTTATATTTTTTTACTACGATCTTCAAGTTAAGAAAATAGGTTAGTTCTCAACCTTCGAAGTTGTTCGGTGTTCAATAAACTTGCAAAAAACGATGACAACAGTGATTGGGAGTGAGAATGAAGGTGTTAAAACAATGAGACACATTGTATGAAGTGCAGCGGCGGCGGCGCGGTCGCAGATAGTAGTGACATACATATGCATCCTCATTGCAGTGACCTAGACCTCTCCACCTAGCCTTGAACTTGGCCCCGCAGTCGCAACGTGATGGGGGCGTTATTGTGCGTTACGTAAATACAAATTGTACTTGAACATTACATCGTTGTATTGTTTTGCGTTATATGAGTTGTTGTATCTTTGGTGTAATTATTTGGTTGTGCTGATGAACGTAGGGGCATCAAGGTGCGTTGCAAAGCTCTGTTTAGATGGTTTTATGTATTGAGAAGCATAATGTTATATATTTAATGCATGGCAAATTATTGTAATCCAAAAATATAATAATTTAAAATACATCCAATTATTCTTTGGTAAAAAAAACATTCTTCTTTAGAATGAAAAACATCTGTCTCCGAACGCAATGAGAATTGTCTGTGTAAAGATTTATCGCTCCCTAAAATCCATGTAATTATTTAAAATGGTCATTCCTCTCAGATGAAGAATGTTTAGTATTGGAAACTTGAATTCTAATTCGATCTCGAACTAATCCAAGGCCGTTGACCTTAATAGTGGAACTTGTTACTAAGATAAGATCAAACTTAGTGTTGAATATCCCATACGAAATTACAAGCTAAAACTTTCTCTTTTTGAATGCGCTATTTATATCTAATCGGTCCATGAATGCGTTCTATTGCTTTTATCGCTGTATGAATGTCTAGTATAATAACTTGTTTTGCATATTAACTAAGTTATGAGTACGCATTTCTATGCACGGATAGCATGCACTATCCGACTAACTAATTAACTGTTCAATTAGTTTGAATAGTCTGCAAACATTTCAATTGTGTTGACCACTTTTATACTAGTTACCCAACCAACTACTCTTTAAACTGTATCATTGTATTTTTTGCATTGGTTCGCTGTTTTCTTAGTGGTTATAGTGCTGACACAACAATAGTAACTTTTTAATTATTATTCGAAACTGGGCACAGCTGTTTATTGATCATATGGCCTTTCAAAAATGGTCCTGGATGAAAAACAGCTGATCTTAGTCGGTAAAAAAGTCACACACTTAACCGCACTCCATTCTACACTCATTCTACGCCTAGATATGTTACGTCCCCATCTCAATAAGTATTAATAATAGAATAGTACGAATAAGGCAACCTATTGTCCTGCCGCAATATACATTGTAAACGTCCCAGACACAGAAGTTAACTGGATCAGTCGCCATCTGCGTTTATTTAAACTTACTTAGACTATCCTATCCATCTGGCAGTCCTTAGTTTTAAGTATATCTATATGGCAATTTGCCGGAGTTCGGTCTAAAAGCAGATATCTAAGTGGTATCGACGGTAGATTTACCACACTCCAGTACCTAATTTTCTTCCGTTATTTTATCAAAACTTGAGAGTGCCAAAACACACCAAAGCTTTTAGTGATGTAGATAATGTTCCTGACTGCTCACCGTAAAGGGTCCTCATTAGGATATTCTAATTAAAAATATATTTAGGAAATCGAATTACAATGTAATGGTGTTTTGAAATTCTTATCGCCGGTTTTATTTAGATTGCCGTTTCGTGAGATGCAATGGCTGGTTGTAAGGTGTGACTCGGGATTTTGCTGCCAAGTGGGCTTTTAGACGATATTGAGTTTTTATCCTCCTGTAATGCTGTTATGCTGTTGACTGTTTATTCTTCTTTTATGTTGTCAGTGGGTAGGGGGGGAACTGAGGCTGTTTTATGATATAGGTTCTTTTCAACCTTTATCTGTCCATTTCACTTGGTTGATGCCTAACCTAAGTGATTTTCTATGAACCAGTTATCATCATGCAGACACATTGCCATTTTTTCTGCTATCACTCTCTACTTGTAAATGAGTGGTGGTGGGGGGGGGGAGGTCAGAGACAGAGAGCACAGAGACCAGTCGTAGAGATGGAGTGTTTGGTGTTTGCCTACATCTTCTCTGGAACGATAAGGTAAACTCAAAGACGTAATAAAATCAAGCATCAGAGTGAAATATGATTTCAAAATGTTGGAGGAATCCTTTTACAAAAAAAATCACTCGTCATACAACTCATTGTAAGGGCCGGTTTTTTTATAATTACCATAAAACAATAACATCACTGTACACACCCTGTAACATAACATTTCAGGCCAATGTTATGGTGCAATGTAAGCCCAGTTTCATCTTTCGCAAGGGCAAAACCCTAATGTACATGAACTATTGACTATTGAAATGAAAAAAAAATATCAAACTACTGCAACATGTTATGAAATTGGATGATTTGAATGTACAAAATACACAAAACTACTACATCTTGATGTAGTTAAGTGGCCTGAGCGAAGGTACGAGTTTTTTATTCGTTTGACCTGATTTGTTATATACTGTATTTTTTTTAATATTTTAAAAGTCAAATAGATTCGTCACTTGCAACGAGGTTGTGTTGGTCTGTGTGTTGGATGAATACCAATCACCAACGTTTAGTCAAGCGGAGGCGTTGTAATTTGTCTAGCAACTGCTTTTTTCATGTCATTGCCTTGGGTAGTAAACCTGCTAGATTATCTCGTTATACAGCTTTGTTTTATTTTAACTGGACTTCTCTATTTTCACCCCACGCTGTAAATAAAACGTGTGTTTTGAATTTATTCCATTTGTTTTGATTTTCTGTTTATATTTCGTTGTTGTTTCGTCACCAATGGCAACCCATAAGGCCCATGTTATTTTTGTAAAAATTTAAATTCATGTTCTTTGTTTTTTTAGCCTATTTTAATTTAATGAAAATATCTTTCTAACAGTATGCGTAGATTTCCCTGCGATGCACACGAACTGAGAAAAAAGGTTTTCAAGAAACATGCTTGCCTATAAATATACAGGATTTACTAGCCGAGTACCCGTCCTTCGTACGGAGTTGGCAGTGTAAAATACTTATTGCAGTTATACTCTATCTTAGCGCTTGCAATAGGGGAGGACACAATTTGACCAAATTTGCTTCTTTAAATTTACTGTATACCATAGTATTACACATCTACCATAGCCATAATGTTCTACCACTTCACCTAAGCAATAGAGAAAAATAAATTGTTAAAAATCGAAAAATATCACTAATTATTCATGCAATTAAAAACGTAAACATAACTGCTAACAATCCTACTTTGACAGTTCTCATTGCCTATCACAGTTTTTTGAGTTCAAATTAGCTGTTTTCATAAATGCAAGTAAATAATAGTGCTGCACCCTGTTGGTAAATCCTATAACTTTTTAATACTTTTGCATATCATAGAACCAAATTTTATAGTTGAAACAGCTGACTAAATTCTTTAATTCCCTTTAAAAATGAATACTCACAAGGGGAACTATAGAGCCACTGGGGCGGAGCCCGAAAGGACTTTTGAGATAAGAATATGCCTATATGTTAATTGGGAATATGAGCTATCATCATGCAAAATTTCAGCCCAATCCGTCCAGTAGTTAATGCGTGATTGAACTTCAAACAAACAAACACACAAACTTTCACATTTATAATACTGTATTAGTAAGATATATCCGCGAAACGTTAAATATAACTGCGCTCATATTAACTTGTTTAAAACCACTTTGACTTACGATATAGCTTACAGAATTTGTGTACGCTTAGTTGGTGTTGTTATGTAGAATTGCGTACACGAACCCAGTTGGAAAAGTGAGGGGACTCAGGCTAACCTCTGCTGGCTACGGGTCAGGCTCAGAGACACTTCCAGCATCCAGACATCTCCCGTTTCCATGTAATCGCAAATCTAGTTGGTGGTAGGCGGCAGTTCGCCTCCACAACGGAATCTGTAGTGACAGGTCCCGTTGTGGAGGCGAACTACTTTTTTCCGACGAAGTGTCCACTTTCGAAAAAGTTACGTGATAAACATCTTCAGGCAGAAAATCTCCAAGTTTCTACCTTACCCATCTGGCGAAGGGTTTTTTTAAACGTCGGACTACGTCTTTCTGATGTTTCTTTCATATTGAAGTAGTTCATTTATCGTTTACCGTTGGATATTTTTCAAATCTTTGCAGAATAGCTGATGGTTATGTTAAATTTGCATAACCTCGTTGACATACAATGTTGTAGCTTTTCTGTTACGAGTCATTTAATCTTGCACCACTACTGAAATGGGCCTCAAACATGTGATTAGGTGGTATAGGTAGATTTCCTAGCAAACGGTTGAGATAGGGAACTGGGTTTCCTCAATAACTAGCATGCGCACGCTACAAGTGGCCATCTATATGCAGTTAACTCACCACAGCAGCCCTTTTCACGTGGAGGGGAGGCAAGTCTGATGAAAGCGCAGTCTTTACTGGTGGAACGGCGTGCGCAAAAACTGGCAGCCTTGTGAACATAGGGGCGGGGCCAAACTTGATAATCTGAATGAATCTACTTTTCCGCCGACCCAATTGACCACGTCATGCAGATTAGAAAGGACTTTAATTGGCTTAAATTAATACCTTGATTAACCTACAGTTTGAGGAAAACTGAGGTTCCCTTCGCTGCAGATGGAGAATTGTGGTTTAACTTGACACAGGTAAAACCTATCTAAAAAAATATAATTGGAACTATTTATTCTCAATATTTGTTGGAAGAAATATTCATTAAACATTCGCAGGTAGAACGGATTCTTTGTTGTGCAATTCCAAACATAGAAATACAATGGTTACGTTACCAATGAATCACGTGTAGTGCAACCTCAATGATAGAAATATCAGCGGTGGTGGTATCTATGGACCTTAAGTCCCATAGGTACCTAAATGTACATATGGTAACCAGGTACATAAAGGTACATAGGTAACAAGGCTGCTACACACTATAGAACACCCGGTCGCTTATCAACCGGCGATCTGGTTGACGATCGTCCAAATTGCACAATATCGCCGTGTGTGTGGGAACCTTTCAATCAGATTGACGGTGATTTGTAGGTTGCCAGGCGACATTTTGGTTTCCAGTGTTGCACTTGTGTAGGTTCCCGATCAATCAATTTATCTCCAGGCAATGCAATTTCTATAAAGGCTAGTACTCACTAGGACACCCGGTCGCTTATCAACCGGCGACCTGGTTGACGAGCGACTAAGTTGATGATTGAACGTTTTATTGCTGGGTGGTACACACTAGGATACCTAGCACTTTCAACCAAGCTGGAAATCGATCAAAATTTGGTGGGATAGACAATTTGTTTTGTTCTGGTTCACGCTTAAGCCTATCAAAGTGTGAACCTAAATGACAACACCATGCCCCCGACGAAGAGGAAATAGCTGCCGAAGTTTTGATTATATTTAAAACTTATGAAGTAGAGAAGAAGAAAGAAATTGTTTAGAAG
This sequence comes from Macrosteles quadrilineatus, assembly GCF_028750875.1. Taxonomy (NCBI): domain Eukaryota; kingdom Metazoa; phylum Arthropoda; class Insecta; order Hemiptera; family Cicadellidae; genus Macrosteles; species Macrosteles quadrilineatus. The sequence continues at coordinate 8,124,640 of NW_026542598.1, forward strand.
ATTTTGGGTTAAAGGGTGGCTTTAACGTAGAAATAGTTACAGCCACAACGGCCCTCCTACGAGCTTTTCGACTTAAAAATTCTCAGGATTTTAAGAACTATTTACATATTTCAGATGACAGTTTCCGTCATACTAAGCAACCAGTGACACCCGTGACACCTCACATAGAAAAAAAAGGACGTCAGATTGAGATTTTAGCATGGTTTTGTTTCGTCAGTTCATTTTTCGTTGTACTGCGCATGCGCTAGCCGTCTTTAGTTGATCAACTTGGTCGCTGAAGCGTACACACTCTAGGTTTTTGAGAAATCTGATTGCCCGGCGATAAAATGGTTGATCGGAAACCCCCAGGTTTTCGATACATGTCCGAAAACCAAAAAGTTGCCTGGCAACCTACAAATCGCCCTCAACCAAATTGACAGACACGTACACACACGGCGATATTTGTGCAATTTGGTCGCTCGTCAACCAGATCGCCGGTTGATAAGCGACCGGGTGTCCTAGTGAGTACTAGCCTTAAAAAAAAATTCCTAGAGAGTGTGTAGGGTTCAGCGACTAAGTTGATCAACTAAAGACAGCTTGAACATGCGAAATACAACTAAAAATGAAATGACGAAACAAAACCTTGCTAAAATCTCAATCTGGCGTTCTTTTCCTATGTGAGGTATTAGGGCGTCACTGGTTGCTATTATAAGTATGACCACAGAAAACATACTACTATAACTATAGGTTATAGTAGTATGTTTTCTGTGGTGTGACGGAAACTGTCATCTGACTTCTGTAAATAGTTTTTCCTGAAGATTTTCAGGTCACAAAGCTCTCAGGAGTGCCATGTGGTTGTAACTATTTCTACGTTGAAGCCACCCTTTAACCCAAAACCTTCTAAACAGTTTCTTTCTTCTCTGGTTCCCACAATTAAACATAATTATAACTTCGGCAGCTATTTCTTCATCGTAGGTGGGCATGGTGTTGTCCCTTAGGTACACACTTAGATAGTCTTAAGTGCAACAGAGCTCTTAAGAGGGCATAATTTGACGTAATTTATTTTAAATGTACTAAATTGTAAATTGTTGTATGCAATTTATATAATATAATTACAAAAGCTTTACAATATATAACTCTTTAATGTGTTATGAATTTATTAAGAGATATTTACAGCCGTAAAATATTTTTTAAATAGTGACATTGTTAGGTTCAAAACCAATATATTTTGCGTGTGCAAGTTTTAGTTAATCTAATTGTAGTTGCATTGACAGTATCCAACCCGTGTCAATTTGATTTCGGACTGAGCGCAGCCATATCCATTAGGGCACCTTTTAATACTAAAGGTAGGTATTTTATAGCTAGTTAAACTCATAATCTTATAACAGTTATTAAAAAAACTATTACAAACTTTAATGGACGTTCCACAAAATACTTGTGTTTTTAATGTTCGATTCCCGGCACACATATGGGGTTGAACCGCTTTCCCAACAAGCTTTTGAATAACTCTTTCTTTCTATCTCATGCCAAAGGCGTAGACAATATGAAAAATAGTGTGAATAACGCTTGATTGGTTCGGTTAATATGCGGTTGATTATGTCCCACCTTTTTTGAACATCCTGTATACAGTTTCAGTTTCAAAAACTACGTATGATTAATATACCATATTGATTCCAATTAGTGTTACATTTCTCCAAACCCGGGCAGCGTGAGTAATTTCTGCAAGGGCTTAACCTATATCGATACGTAGTACTTATCCGCTAATGGACTTCATGCATATAAATTGGAGGATAAAGTCTGCAATGGTAACTCACCAGTGCTTAAATGGCAACAGGTCACCTGTTGGTCGGGACTGGCGACCATTTACTGGGATATCGACCATATATTGTCAACAGATCAGCCATTGAGAGAAACTACTCGAATAGTAGGTAGTTGGAAGTAAAATAGTTTAATTAAGTCAGTCATAAATCTGTGGAACCAGTTTTGCGAGCTTCTTAGCTCACTAATTAACATAGGTGAATTAAAAACGTAAGTAATTGAACATATCAAATTGCGTTAATTAATCGCTAATTATTTTTCTATGTACAACCTTTTTACTACGCCGGTGTCGAGGTTATTAGCATACATTCATGGCGTCTTCGATTTATCTTGTAATTAACGTATTATCATAAACAGCTTTGATAGGCAGGTGGAAGTGCCGGACACGTTTTTGCTTGCTTTGTCGGAATATGCGATTCAATTATCGAGTGATCTCGCTGAAAGAATTTTGGATTTGTTATTTAAACATCACAGAACTTCAGCAACGTATCAATGGCAAAGAGTGTTTCGAACGCGAAGTTTAGTTAACCAGTTCCTTAATACGCGAATGACATGGCAGCGGTGGCATGTGGCGTACTGTTATTTAAAAAGTGGGAACAGACTGAAATGTACATTATTATGAAATGCGGAATATACATCTACTTGAATAGTAGGCCTATAATGAATCTGATAACTGCAAAGACAAATACTGTTTATATACCTTAGCAACGTGGGAGTATTGCTTAAGGTGTGTAAATCTCTCTAATTTGACTTGAGTCCGTCAGTTATTTCGAGTTAAATTGACGCGACGTTTTTGATTGGTGACCGTCAGCTCTCAAAACTCTAATAATCGTAAGTCTTTACTTGCGACGGGACAAACCTGGCTAAGACAAGATCTCCGCGAGTCGACTTCTAAATAGATTTGGTGTTTTAAATCAGCTTTACGAGTATTAGCTGATAGTCCGGACGGTTGGCAGCCTGTGTAATTGAAACTTCAGCGAGAGCCGCCCAGGCTTTTAGCTTCTCAATTAGTGAAATGTATGACACCGTTTAATGACAATTGAGTAAACGCAGACCATTTTATGGCAAAGCAGTCCATTTAGTCTAGTGACATATGAGTCATCAGAAGGTGGCTGTTAACCTTATTTTACTAGTGTTTGATTGGTGGCACACAAAGTAAATGGCTTATCTCTCCAATCTCAACTGACATTATTATCACGTCATCCTTTGAATTTTTATGACTGCACGATGTTAAAATTCGGTTTGTATAAAAAGTGGTGTTGGCTTACAGAAGGGCGAAGCGGTGCTGTGGACCCTCAAACCCCGGTGATAAATTACAGTACTCTTGCTTTGTCGTCTCTTTATCTTGTTACAAGAACATCTACAGTATTAGTAGTACAAGTATGATGTTGAGCCTATGGTAGTTAACTGGCTCAGAAAAATGAAAACGGCGATAAATATTACTTACTATTACTATATTACACTTACTACGTTATTAGGACACAACTAATGCGTGTGAAGTGTGCAATAAGGGAGAGTAGTTTTGTTTGTACTGTTCTTTCTTAATCCACCATATAAAGGTTGGATCGTCAAGGCTGGATCCAACTTAAAACTACTACAACAACAAACAACGCCCGCAACATTGGACTTAGGTTCCTGTGGACCCTCGACCCCCGCTGGCTCTATACAATACTGTAGGACTGACGTGTATTGTCATGATACAGGTACAGGATGGAGACGGAGGACGCTGGCAGTGGAAAGGAGGACGAGCCCGAGGTGGAGGCTGGTTCAGAGCAGGAGGACGATGACGGTGCGGGACCCTCAACCTCCGCCGGCTCTTCTTCAAGGTAAACAGTTATACTTGTCTTTGCAATTTGTTGGTGGAATAAACTAACATGCGTTTTGAGAGGCTTATCAGTTGTGTTGGTTCTTTTTGTGCTGGAAGCCTAGTTGAGGAATAGCTCAGATAGAGTGCTTAGATGTTGTGTTTAAGACTTTTTCTTTGACCAATTTAAGGTTTTTTTTGTGTTTAGCAGTATGCTAAAGTCTAGTTTATGTTGACGAGCTGTAAACAAATTTTAGAAGTGTGTCCTCGGCCATTTTTAAGGATGTTGGTAGTTGGCTATGACCTTTCGTAGAGCTCAAACCGAATGTTAATCGTAATGAAATGGCCTCGTGTCCGCCAACATATGTCCTTGTCATATCAGCTGGGTCACCGCAGCCGCAGCCACAGCAATGACGTGTCAAGTGTTGTAAGTGATCTAGAAACGTGGGAAGCAGTTGTGTTGTGTAGACCTACAGCGACGTCGACTGCACTGTACAATGCAATGTGCTGTGATGAGGAAATTGTCTATTAGAACAACGAGGGAAATTGAATTGTGCGTAGTGGAAGATTTGTAATGCATGTAACATTAGTTGTGGGTTTGCCTTAACGCAAACAAGTTGTACGATGATTGAAGAATTATTTGATTAAATTTTTTTTATGTTATTTTTTACTCTGTTTTTATACGGGTCTGATGAATTTCTGATCCATCCTAAATTTACAGAAACAAAAAGTAGATCCATATGTAAAGAAGAGCGTTAAATGTGATAACCCCTCATGTTTGCCTGCTGTGAGTACTTATGGCAGTTTACAACAATTTTTGGAGGTTCTTTGGTGATGGCTAACCCATAGACGTGTGGTTAGACCTAATTTAAGTAAAGCGGAGTAGACACAAACAATCTGGGAAATGAGTGGTTATGGCATACATACCTCAATGTCAACAGTCCAGAGTCAAGTTAAAGGTCACCATGGTTTCAACTCACCTTGTGTCATGATCACAAAATCAAACGAGAATGTAAGTCTACATAAATAATTGCGTAGACGTTGTCAAGTTCTTATCACGCTGTAAGGTGAACGGTGTGTGCGTGTTTCTTTGTAAGTTTGTATTAGTTTCATTAGTTGTTGATGAAACCCACAAGACGATATGAAGAATGTTCCGTCCTCGTTTGATGGTGTGAACGTGACGGGGCAAAAGAGTATTGAAACCAATTAACCAATAAGTTACCTAGTGAAATGTTATGTTGAGGTAAAATTGCTAGGTGGCTGAGTGGTTTTAGTGGCTGCCTAGCAATCAGAAGGTTGCTAGTTCGATCCTGATAATAGGGAAAAGAATTTTGATGTTTCTACTGTTTCCGCTTGTCTTCACTGGACTTGGCCAAAAATAATGACCGTATTAATCTAATTTGATATGTAAACAACCCTTTTTCATAACTCACAACTATTGCAATCGTACTGGTCACAAAAAAAATTAATGATCAAGTATGACAAATTGTGTTCTTGAAGCCCTCCCACAGCGTGCTTCGTAGGTGAGCTAAACCTACCATAAATTTTAGAAGATTAATTTAAAGAAAATTTATATCTGGTCTTTAAAAACTCGTAAAACTGGATAAAACGAACGGTTTGTAATTTACTTGGCCGCCCTCCGGCCTCAAATAGTGTACAATTTTCTAATCGATTGAGCTTAAAGCTTATGCTAATACGAATCAATGTAGTAATTTAATGTACTCTATCTTATGACTCACGATGACTGTTCAGTGTTCCTGCACTGATGGACCGGTTTTCTGTGGAAATCGCAGAGTAAACATCATTATACACAAGCGCCTGTAGCAGTTGTTTGATATATTCCGCCCCTGCCTCGGCCTATGGGCTACTGGGCTAGGACGTGACATAATGTGGTACATATGTGGTATAGTGGAGTAATGCGATAATTTGCTAAACCGCTATCGTATTAGTTAACTGTTGCATTTGGACCGATTGATTTAGTCGAAATCGAGCAATCTTATTCGTAACCAATAAGGAAAATACAACGCATTAATAATATTTGCAAACACAAATCACTTAGGTAGGAAAAAGTAGTTCAAACCATTAAATATTTGAACGAAATTAACCAATCTTTGAAAGTAGATCGTTTTTTAGGGGTGAAGGGGTGAAAATTTCGGAAAACATAAGAAAAGGTTTTGTAGAAAATTTAATTCCTGACCATGAAAATTCTTTCAAATCTTTGCTAGCACTAAGCTTTTTTGAGTTATAGCCGTTAAATAAAAACGTGTTTTGTCGTTTTCCGATGTCCGCCATTTTTTCCGCAGTTATAAAACTCTCAAAGGACGGTGGGATTTGGAGGGAAATGAGTTGGAAGGTCGTAAAACGCGCGGAAAGTGGCCGAAAGTCGATTTGGTATATGGTCAAGTCGAAATAAAGTTGGCTTTGAAGAATAAAACATTTTAGGATTGTATATACTGTGATTGATGTTAAGGAATTTTTTCATGATTTTAAACTGTGTATCCGTTTTCGGTGTGAACTATATGTAAATAGTAGCCAGGCAAAGAAAGCGAAATATTTCTGTGTCATTCCGGTTGTAAATGCCCAGACTAGCGGTCCAGATAATAGATATGCCACCTGTCGACCTTACGTATGGAGATGTCACATGCCTTCCACCAAGATTTACTGGTACATGTTAAATTGCGCCGGTTATAGTCACATCTACATTTGTAAACACTCGGTACTGGTCTAGCCACTATATCATTGCTGACAGCCAACAGATTTACTACACTTAAGATGTTGTGATGAATGTTGTAAATTCGAAAGCTAGCACGTTCGCAACACATGATACTTTTAGTAGAATTTAATGTTTCTTAAAATTAACTGCAGTAGTAAAAAATCGATTTAGAAACTATTAATTCATTGACTTCCATTTCTATGCGAGTAATTCATGTTAGTGTAAAATATGAACCCCCCACTTAGTTCATGACTCTCCTGCTATAGACAGCTCTTTTCTGGAGGAGAAAATTGGGTTTGTTTTTAAAATGGTGTTTGCCGTGTTCCTTTAGCGATCTCATTTAATCGGTTTTACCATGTTTTTGGCCCCCACGTAAGAGCTTGTGTTTTTAAACGCGGTTAATGGTGAAGTGAGTGGGTGGTTAACATGGACTTCGCAAACTTCTTCAGACGTAGTCTTCAGCATCTTCAGGCTTGGGCTTCAGCACCATCTACATCTTCAGGCTTGGGTTCTAGCATATCCAGACTTCGTTATCATCACCGTCAACATCTTTGGGCTTGGTCATCAGCACCGTCAGCATCTTCAGGCGTGGTCTTCATCATCAACATCTTTCAGGCTTGGTCTTCATCACTATCAACATTTTAGGCTTAGCTTTAAGCTTCTTCAGCAGCTTCAGGCTTAGTATTCAGCTCAGCGGCTGGTCCAGAGGCTATAGCGGGAAGTTACTGTCATCAAGATCCGAAACCTAATCATGCCAATCTGAAAAAAAAAACAATCTCTTAATGTCGTAATTTCTACCTCTCTCATAAAACAAGGACTGGCCAAAGCATTTGAGACTTGAATAGGGATGTAAGGATGGAGAGGGCCAAGGTCTTTATTGTTTAACAGCATCGATGTGCTCACCACCAACTAAAACACCACAATCACGTAATTTATTGGAAGACCACATTCGTAAAAGCAATACGATACTATATGTTTACAAACGTGTGGCTAATTAGTTTTTATCATGCACCGGATTGACAGGTCGACCTTACTGCAACTTCCCTTCTTTATCTAAATTGAGTTACGTTCAATCAAAAACGAACACCTGCAGGCTTGGCGGTCTTTAGTCGAGTTACTTCTTATTTCACGACCGACTTCACACTCAGGCGTTGTCAAACAGGAGATCATATAGGTAGATTACAGCAAGACACGCGCTAACCTGTCAGCCTCTAGACTCTAGGTAAAGAGGCGGTTAATTTACACGCAAGCAGTGAGTGGTTTGATTAACGATATTCTGATTTGTTCAACAAGAATACGGAGGAGTCGTAGTGGTCCGATAAGAATCAGATGTTAATAGGAAATGTGTTGATAGTTTAGCAATTTAATTACCATACGTCATATGGAGGAAGGAGTTGTCAAATGAGACAGGTCTAGTTAGATAAGTAAATTTTTACTTGATATGTGGTCATACATCTGTAGGTTGGCTGTGAACCACCTAGTCGTGAAATTCAATGCTAAAAGCCTTTGGTGGTTGGTAGAATTTGAATTCAGGACAGTCCTCGCCTTAATACTAATCTAGCGCAGTTTAGGTTTACAAAATGCAAACCCATCCTTCATTTAAATTCATCTCTCAATACTTCAACCAATTCCTAGTTATAATCTGGATCGTAGTGGATCCTGAAGAGTACTATATAAGTTGAAAGTTCCACAACACCTAACACGGCAGCTACATACACGAGTGCCGTCTAACAAGCGTGTAAACGTCTACTACGGTCGTGCCTCCGTAGTCCAGACGTACAACGTAAGTGAAAAAGTGACAGGTACAGAATGTCGCAAAAACGGAAAGTTTTGAAATTCGTATTGGTAGCCATGAGCAGATAGCACTACTGTGGAACATTGTGGTTGAGCAAATAAAAACTGCGTCAGTTAAGTAAAAACTTATCAGGTTTGTAACTTGATGGCCAAAAGAAGCTGTACACCTTATTTAAAATTGAAACCGAGGACGTTGTTGTGCCTTGCTGAAAAATTTTTTATTAAATTGAAACCTTTGTGGTTTCAACTATGATGATGTGTGAGTTACATTTCCTCCCAAACTAGTTGGTTTGATTGGTTGTTCTCAAATGCTCAGTCGCGAAAGTCTTCTAACTGCGTTCAAGGAAATTTCCTCAAAATAATGGATAGACATACTTTTTGCGGTAATTCGTCGGCACTCATCTACAATGGTGGCTGTTTCTTTGATTTGACCTAGTGGTCTAGTTGTAAAAGCCAGCCTCTGATGAGTTGAGTACTTACTCCTGTGGCCATTGAAAACCAAAGCGGGCCACAGCCTCGCCAACCATGTGCCTCAGGGTCCTCTGTCCTCTGCCAGCTCTAGGTCTGCTCCCATACTCCTTAGGTCCTTTGTAACTTCATCAATCCATCTCATCCTTGGTCTTCCCAATGGTCTCTTGCCCTCTGGGGTACTTCTTATCACTTGTGTTAACACCTCTCTCTCACCTCTGCGTTGAATGTGGCCCAGCCACCCCAAGCTACTTCTCTTTCACTCCTATAGTAGGCCTACAGGTATAGTATATTTATCAACCTAATGTTGGAAAAGTATTTCTTAAATGCTCAATGTATAAATGAAAAGAAATATAAAAAAATCTACAAGTTTAACATTCTTTTAGATAACAGTTCAGCATAGCAGTTTAAATGTGCCAATAACGTTTACAAATATAAGGGAATTACATTAGTTTAATCAAATTACAATGTACTTTCCAAACTCCAAATAAAGTAAGCAATTCAACTACGGAAGACATTCAAGCGTGACAGACCCTTCTTTTTTCATACGCCGTTGTACAACCGCGCGCATCAACTCCCATCCTGCAACTTTCTTGCAAATGCAGCGATCCAAAATTGTGTCTGCATTAATGTTCTTTATTATTCATAACTGCAAGTATAACCACCCAATCACGTCATTAGCAAATGGGCGTCCGTGCACCCTAGGAGTGGGAACTGGTTGGACGTACACTGCCTTAACTAGTGCGACAGGCTAGATTAATGTCCTAGACAAGCGTTAGGCCGATACGCCGGGTGCGGCTTGGGCTCGTGAACAAGACAAATAACTTTACAGTTGCAGACGTAGCGGCCAAGGAGGACCACCTGCACCTTTTTGACCTATTTGTGATTCCGAGTCGTTCAACACAATGATTTGAAGTGTTCGAGGAAAGCCTTTAATGGTTCAGACGTGTTTGGACTGTCGGGTCGTAGTATCCCGATGGTACGTTGATAACTCATTCAGAGAATACGTGACGCGATTTTGACGTTTCAGTGAATTATCAGACCATTGCAGCTGTTTTAGTACTTTGGCCTGAGAATAGCGACGTTTCAGGGTGGTTCCAGGACTTTGTTCCTCTTCAGCCACTGATTGTGTCATTAAAATGTTGAAACAGGTTATGCTTTTTGAGAATCTCAAGTTAAGTTTTTTAAGTAAAATTCTCGACCCCAGAGGAGAATATTTTTCGTGAAAAACTTCCCGTCAAAAAGATTTAATTTGACATACTAATAAACGTTATAGTAGTAGAATGTTTGTCAGCCATCAGCGGTAATAAATTTGGCATGTTTTAATACCTTCTGCGCATGTATGGAAGGAATACAAATGCAAACCTTTTTGATTTATCTGTAACAAGCAGTCATACCAGCGCTTCGCAGTGGGAAGAGAACGCTAAAGAGAATAATTAATTATGTTCCATAGATTTGCTGTTTGTAGGTAAATATCCCTGTTGGTAAATCTTATGACTTTTTAATGCTATTGAACATTGCAGAATCAAAATGTTTAGTTTAAACACCTGTTAAGATTCTTTAATTCCATTTAAATATGAGTACTCATAAGGTTAACAAGGGAAACTCCAGAGCCACTGGGGCGGAGCCGTTTGATCAATGAATGTCCGCTTCACTTATTTCGGTTGAGTTATATTTGAAGGGAGTTTTTCTGGCCAAAGAACAGGTTAGAGTGTTAAAATTTTGAAATTTCGGCTTCGTCAGACTCTGCCAATCGTTGGAAAGGAGCTGTCGCTTTAATAATTTGTATAATGTGGCAAAAACTCCCAATTGTTTTCGGCAAAAACTGTCCGAACCTTTCACAAAGCAAAGCGGGAAAAAATCCTTATAAAAATAACTACCCTGTCTGGAAAGTTGGTCGCTGAGTAGTTTTTGCGAACGTTTGGAATTCCACGAAAGAAACTCGACTGCTGTGGTCCCGCATTGTTTATTACGCGTTTCGTCAAGCAAAATAACTCAATTTTAATTGTTTAAGGATTTGTGTAATGGGTATGGACGCAGTCAAACACCAATTTGAAGTATTTTTCCTTTAAATTAAAATAATATTACTCGGCTAGCCGAACGTCTAAGAAACATGACAGGGCTTGGGTTTTATGTGGTGAGGAGGGTACGAACACTATCCATGCTATACCTATTGCTATCCAGTAAAGCCATTAAAGCTTTTAAAACCATCGCATATTGCATTGTACTGTGACATTGTGAACCTTGACTGGCCTGCCACTTCTAGCAACCCCGTGCTTAATACCTTACGTGTTGTCTAAGGCTAAGGTAGGCGTTGACCTGTAACGACATTAGGCTAGGTCAGCCACTCCCCACACAGGATTGTCGTCCAGCTATTTGCCAATGGACGATCACGTGATAGAAGTAGATAAACATATGGCATAATCAGTCCAACTAAACAGTGCGTGAAGACACAACGATCTCTCGTTAAACCGATCTGATTCTTCTGATTCTGATTCTTAAACCCCCTGTAGAATGGAGTGTTATGATATGTGTAGCTTTGTAACTGACTAAGAGCAGCTGTTTCATTAGTCAGAACTATTTATTAAAATCCCTATGACCAAGGGCTGGGTCAAATCTAATATAGAACGATCAAAAAGTTGCGCACGTTTCTCAGGATCGAACCGGCTGGGACCATTTCGTTGCACATTGTTTATTCGTCATCTTTTACAGGAACAAGTTTAAATCCAGTTTTCTTATTTTACAATACAAAATGTACTCGCTGATATTTATATCAGGGGACGATTATTTAGTTTATAATTGCGCGCTCTGCTGTCAAATAGCGGAGAAAGATCAAATTGTCACCCTTTTTCCTGACGATATTTTGTAGACTTTAAGAGGTGTAGGGAGCTGTGCGGCCTCTTAAGAGGGGTTCCCTCGACCCGTCCGGTATATTACAAGTAATTTGTACGATCTGGTTGATAAGACACTGATTGGTTTTAGGTAACACCTCGGTCGTAAAAACATATGAGAATTGTGGCCCGGTCTGTAGATAAACTGGTTATATCAGCGGATATCATCTCGTACCGCGATCCCTCGGAGCGTTGAAATCGGAATATTTATGGCCATGGCTGAATGATTAAGAAATTGAAAATACGACGCAGTGGCTAACCTGCGAAATGCGTAACTTGTGAGCTGCAATAATTTTAAACAACTAGTGCGCCTGTTGCTCGAATTCGAGCAATTTCAAGTACTACAGGCGTTATTTCAAAACTAATAACAGTCACAATTTCCGATGACTAACTCAAAGATAATGTAATCAATCACTCCACTCCAGTTAACGAAACTGAAATGACAACGAATTCACTCTGAAAACTAAAGCTCTTGTGTGTATCATGTGTTTACTATGAACAATTTGTGTTTAGCTATTTTAGTATGTTTTGATGGCCTGTGGGGCAGAGCCCGGAGTCGCCTTCACGTATTATATATAAGGATAATAAAATAAGTAATATCCGTAATTACTATCTTCTATTTAGTAAATCTAATTCTACAAGGGTTTTTATTTTTCAATACTGTCCTACTACTTACTGCTAACTTACTACTTGGCACGTACCTTGTATATAAAAAAAATAATACCCAATAATCTGTTCAGTGCAAAACTTCAACATTCAGACTGCCATTGAACCATTATTTCACGCGAAACTCATGTTTAAAGTGAGATTAACTCACTGTTTTAATCCGTTGCTTATTATGTTCAAAAAATACATTTAGCCTACTGTTCATTCTAAAGTACAACTTGAATCTGTTGTAGACGACTCCCTGCATAAAAGAACTAGTACATCTATATGTAAATTAGGTTTTGGATATACAGTTATTTCTGTATGTTCGTTAGATTTTGTTCATCACATTTGGGGCACACATTTCGGAACTATGCTCCTCTACTGGGTGAAACGTGTTCATATCACATTTCTAAGATTAAAATCGTAGATAACGTCACAATAGACAGTACGTTGTTTATCTCACCGGAGGAAATAAAACAATCAAAGAGTTGTAAGCGGAACACTAGTGAAGATGCTGTGTTACAGTATAAATGTAAAATAAAGAGAAAACGTGCAATTTCCTGGTTAGCCGAGTTCCAAGCGGAGTCGATTTTCATCCAGACGCCATTTCTCGTTGGACCATCCATACTGATATCAAAGAAAATTTGATTTGGATAGTATTACAACCGGGGCTATGACCATTCCCCCAAAAACACTTTTAATGTCAATGGCGTAAGAGCCAACTGTTAAAACCTCACGTGGGTCTGAAATCGGTGTGGCTCTGTGCATAAAGCCCTGTTAACCTAATTAGTTAGTTATAGTTAACTAATTAGTTACAATTTTACTAAATGAAGTTAAAACAATAAAATTTCTTGGGTTGCATATAGATGATAAATTCAACTGGGACAGTCGTGTTGAAAACGTTTGTAATAAAGTCAACTCAGGCATACATGCATTAAGAAAGATGTCAAAATTTAGTAGTTTAAAAACCTTAACAATAGTATATCATTCCTTAATTGAATCACATATTTCTTTTGGGTTGTGTCTTTATGGGGGCACATCAAATTTTAACCTAAATAGCATTCTGGAACTTAAAAAAACAATTCGCATTATGTTAAAACTAAAATCAAAAACATCCGCAAAAGAGCATTTTAAAGAAATAGGAATTATGACTGTTTTTAGCTTATACACTTATCAAATAGCCCTTTAAATTAAATCAAACTAGGAAAGATTGCCAAAATTGAACTCTTTTCATACATATTGAACCAGAAAAGGTAATGAATTGGCGTTCAACAGACATAATTTATCGGTTTATGAAAAAATCCCATCTTATAGTGGTGTTAAATATTTCAATAGCTTACCTGACAATATAAAAAATATAAATAATTTTAATTCATTTAAAAACGTTTGAAATTATTTCTCACCAACGGAGACCCTTGTATAAATTAGAAGATTTTTCCAACTTCCTGAAATCAGATTTTTTGGTAATAACAATATTCTTTGTAAGTAGTCTTAAGTTTGATATTGTGTTTTTATAACTGACTCCATTCTGTACAAAATGTGCAATATGAATAAAGTTATTTTGATTGATTGAGTTTCTGCTGTCAAATTATAAACCGATTAATACTTCAACTGACCAATTCCACTAATCGACACTTAGCACCCGAGTTTACTAAGGACAGGTTCTTTGTTGGTGTTACTGCGCTACGTAAAACCCCCATTTGCGCACGGCGTGGTTTGATCTAAATTTTATGGCACCCATTTCGTGATTAATGTAATTCGAAATGGCGATAAATATACGTTATTTATTTATCTGCCCTTAAGTGGCTAATTTACGGCGTTGCAAAGATAAGTTAAAACAGTTTTTATGGTGACGCGTAAAATTTTACACCCCTAATTGGTAGGCCCTAAATTACCTTAGCATCGCTTAGCTCGTTAAATCGCTAAACTTCTGATTTTTTATGGTTTTGTAATTTCGTTGCACTCGTAGCACAGAAAACATAGTATGTTTTCTGTGCTCATAGGTGGATAAATTTACAAATAAAAGAGTGCAATATAATAATAGACTCAGTACTACGTGGAGTTTATGTTTCCAAGGTTTAACAAAAATGTTCATGCTTTTAGTTAATAACTTTGAAACCGACCCTTTCAGCTTTTATTTTTTAATTTATTTATATAGATGTGTGGGTTGCTCAAATATACAGCGACTTGCCCATCCTTTAAATACCTTTCCATTTGTACTATGAAGTGATTGGAGACATTTGAAGTAAAGAGGTCAAACAAAGGGATGATCTAAAGTTCGGCCTACAGCGATCTTGAAGATATTTTGACTCTTTAGTATAAAATATACCTTAAGTCAATCACATTTATTAAACTAAATAACTAAATTAAAATAGTTTTTACCTTGAAGAAGCGTTGCAACAACTAGCGAATATACGATTAAACCGTTGGGTGTTTTCTTCGTTCGTAGGCTTATAAGGTCATCACTGAATTCTCGGTCTTCCGGTGAGAACCGCCAGCCGCGTCAAGTTGGTACGTCTGGTTTTGACATCGTGTACAAATAAATTCAAACTTGACAGAAGACCGAGAAATTCAGTTCTGTGTTTTAACGTAACTATTTATAAACAGAACTTATATTTTGAAGTCACTCGTAACTGCGTTCGTGTCTCATTCGATTTGGAATAGGCTAATTTTCCTCAGATTATTATTCCAGAGTTTTTGTTGGTTTATAACAACAGACACCACTAACGAAGTGCATCGGCCGAGACCACACAGAAATGGAGTTTGGAGCACAAGAAATGTTTCTAGTTCTTGTCGAGACTCGGGTACACCGAGGCATGTGGCGGAGTTGTCGGAATGAGGAGATCAACTTTTATAGGAGGAATATGATTGGTTGTCTACTCGGGAGCCAATCATCTGGCCAGCCCATAGACAAGTATGGAATATAAATGGTGTGTACGTGTACTTAGCGTTTCTTTGTAGCGAAGCCATGGCTCGTCACGTTGTGAGGTACAAAAAGCCGATTCAGGTAGGTAAGGTGGACACCTTGATTGCTCCAGATCTCGCTGCGTCGACACAACACCGCATGCCAACCCGCCAAATGAAGGAGATCCTCTGATAGTCGGTAGGAATCCAGTAGGAGTTTTCAATGGTCATTATAATTCGGTAGAGAAACTATACATTGTGAGGGAGAACTTGTCACCATAAATTGGTCACACCGTTTTAGGGAAGCCTGTTGAATTATTCCAAATTTATAAAACCGACGGTGTCTTAGCAAGATTAGATGTACTCCACTCGACAAAGAAGTAGTTTTTGGTTCCGTTTTTGTCCAATGTTCACTACACATTCATTCTTTTTTCATTACCACTTCTTTGCACTTTCAACCTGTTTTAATGTTCATAATCACTATTGTTTACACGTCTGTTGGTACACAAATAAAGTTTGATCACAATATGGTTTGTACATGTTTAATCAGAAATAAATGTGAGTAATTTTCGTCGGTGCCCGCTAACACCAGTGTTAAATTGGTTGTTTTGTTTGTCGGTCGCACTGTATCAGATACAAGCAACAACATTTTCGGTCGTCATTTTGTCATGAACTGAATACTGAATACTGCGATTACTATCCCCTCACTTAATGGTATCCTCTTCCCTATCACGAACCAGCCAGTGCTGAACTTGACCTTGTCCAGGGCACACTTTATTTAATTGTATCAATTTTACACAGTGCGACATACCCCGTTAAAGACCATCGTTGTATACAGGGTCTCCATAAAAAACGTTTCGGGACTTTGGGAAATGAATCCTCATACTAATAGGAAGAAAACAGTTTATGTGAAGGTATATCCCAAAAATGCATATTTACCCAGTTATCTGCCATTTTGTTTTTTATAAAAAAATATATTTATCTGTGAAGTTTTTCATTCGATGATTATGAAATTTGGTAACCATGTTAACATACACAAGACCTAATTGAAAAAATAATAAAGTTGTTTCAATTGCAAATTTCAAAATTGCGGCCGTTTGAATTTTTTGAAGTTAAATAACTCAAAAACTGCTAACTCTATGAAAAAAAGAAGAAAAAAATTCTTTTTTTAACATTTTTAATTCCCTATCAAACAATACCAAGATAAAAAAACGGGTAAAAAATAACTGAAATATAACTTTTTTGTGTAAAAATAAGGCAAAGTTAGTCGGGGAACCCTTAATTTTGCCTTATTTTACACAAACAACGGTATATTTCAGTTATCTTTTGTCCTATCTTTTTGATCTTGGTATTGTTTGATAGGGAATTAAAAATGCTAAAAAAAGTATTCTTGGCATTTCTTCCTAGAATTAGGAGTTATTGAGTTATTTAACTTCAAACGGCCGCAATTTTGAAATTTATAATCGGATCAACTTTATTTTTTTTCAATTATAGTTCTTGTGTATGTTAACATGGTTACCAAATTTCATAATCATCGAATGAAAAACTTCACAGATAAAGATATTTTTGTATAAAAAACAAAATTATGGATAACTGGGTAATTATGCATTTTCGGACATACCTTCACATAAACTTTTTTCTTCCTTTTAGTATGAGGATTCATTTCCTAAAGTCCTGAAACGTTGTTTATGGACACCCTGTATAACTTAAAGACTTAAGTATCACTTTGATACAGTGCGACTTACATTGATTTGTTTGTTTGTATCATTTTGATTCAGTGTGATCATAGATGTTATTTCTCAAACTTGTCTAAACAAAGAAATATTATCATTTAGACACTGATAGTAATTGAGCAAATTAAAAACAAATAGTTATCAATATTCCTGAGCATTTGTCCTTATTATTTATAACTAAACTTAAAATCTGTTATTTGTGTATCAAAATGATACAGGGCGACCGTTCCAGATTTGAGAAAAATAGCTAAAAGGCGTTGTCATACAAAAACATTATTGAGGGCAAGGAATTAAATTAAATCCTGAATTATAGGCTTAATATTCAAAATGCAACGTAATTAGTCATATATCTTAAAATATAACAGTCAAGCGAATCATTGCAAGACCTTGAAAACTATACGTAAATTTAACTGTGTCAATTATAGATACCCCACTGTTAATTATTTAGGTGCGACCGACGAAGGGTTTTAACAACCTCAACCGATTTTATGGCATTACCGTTGCGTAATCATTAGTTTTGCAACCCCGCAAATTCGCTACTTGATGGACGTCGACGGCGCAATATATAATCTGTTTGTAATTATCACTGAAAGGCTTGTAGCACTTCCCGTCGTCCCTTTCTAAGTGACATGTAAGTAAAGTTTGTTAAGACCGAGCAAGTAACCTTTATTTTTCGATCCGTCAACTCCAGTTACAGCTCTGTGTTTCGCAGGCAAGTTTTTCTAACATTAACTCCCGTCCGTCGTCCAATGGAAGTGAAGCTGGCGGCCCCACCCTATCAGCTGATTGGTCGGTGAAAGTAAACAGGTAAAAAATTATGAAAGCGGGATATCAAGTTTTTTTCAGCATTAGTATCTAAAAAAGCATTCGGGGTGGGACGTTGGGGGGCGTGTTTGTTTTGGTTGCGCAAAATGTGAAATTTTGGAACTACGCAATAGTTGACGGTTTCAAATTGAATTAATTTTAGTTCAGAGTTTTTTACATTAAATTTTACTGTTTTATACGCCTGCCTGCCCTCCACAGAAAGAAGACAATAGTTTAGTTGTTTAAGTTAATTTAAAGTGAGATGGGACATTACCTCGGTACATGGTACACACTGTTCGAATTAGTTTCAGAAATTTTATCTTTCGCGATGATACGTCTAAATTTATACATATCTGGTATCAGTTGAGTTTTATTTGACAATACAGTAAACATTCATTAATATGAACTTTACTTAAACCAGGCAGGCAATTATAATCATTATGTGGCAACCTAAGTAGTTTTAAATATCACAAAGTCAGTTTAGAAATGTTCACATGAGTTCAATTAGTGGAGGGTATTTTCATTTTACCACACCGAAAAACTTTTATGATGATTCAAATCGCAACCAGGCGTCTTTGATTGTTGCCTTTGAAAAAAAAAATGATTGTGGCTTAAGACCAGCTGATCATTGGACAATAATTCTTGATTCATCCGCTACACAGATCATCCGTTCCATTCTAATAAAATCCTGCTCATTAATGCCCAGCTTTAAATGCGCACTTAAATTAGGCTGGTAGCTTGATTGGTTATTAGTTACCATATGAAATTGAACAAATAAAGAATCGATTGAATTAAAATAAATATTAGTGTGTAACTGGTTGCATTTAGCGTTCACACATTGACTACATTATTAGCGAATTTCCCTATAGGGAAGTATCTATTACCTTAGGTCTCATGGCAATACCTAGGCCCGGGACCGATTTACTTTTTCATTTTGATGTCCCTAGATGCCAAAAACCCTGTTCGTTCAAAATTGTATATTTTTATATATTATGTGAGTGTGTGTGTGTGTGTCCGTGAAGACGAAAACTTGAGTAATTTTTGTCCGATTTTGATAACATTTTGTTTGAAGGTGTTAAGCGGGATAAACTTGAATGAGTTCGCGAACCAGCATGATCGGACCATGGGGACAGGGTTTAACGGGGGGTTTTATGGGGTAAAAATGGAGTGTTCTCATTTTTTACCCTTAAAACACAAAATTTATCTCCAGACCTTTTAAAGAGCTTAAAAAACAAACAATTTAGTACCGGTATATCAAAGTGTGTTTGTGCTGTTATTGGTTATGGAGAAAATAATAAAAAAACTGTTCATTTAAAATTCCCATGTTATTCTTATGGAGAATATTGTAAAATGTTGTAGTTGGCTTGTTTATGGATATATTTTTATCAAACTTGAAAGATGTATTTATTTTATACTAAGCTGTTATTATTTTAATAAATACCCCCGCCGCAGCAAACCTGACGCCTAAGCAAATTTCCATTTGGCTGAATTGATTTTCAATTGATCTATTTAAATAACAGTACCTGGGGACCGAGCTTTGCTCGGGGAAAATCATTCCCCCACTCTGCGATGCCAGCATTTACATTCCTTCACCATTTCCTACGTCATGGACCTGTTTACTTCCCTTATCATAGCATTTAAGAATTACAGATACATTAATCTATCTGCCACAAACGGTTCCCAGTTCCCACAATCTGCGATGCTAAACTTTACTACTTCCTACGCCGTGGAACTATTTTCATCTCTTTCCATAGCATTTTAGTATTATAAATACATTAATCTGATTGCCACAAACATTTCCCACACCCCGCACTGCTAGCATTTACTACTTCTTTCACCATTTCCTATGTCTTGGACATGTTTCCATCCCTTCTCATAGCATTTCAGTATTTCAATTTCAGATACATAAATCTAACTGTTACAATTGGTTTCCAGTTCCCACACTCCGGACTGCTCGCATTCACTACTTCCTTCACCACTTCCTACGTCTCAGACCTGTTTTCCTCCCTTCCCATAGCATTTTAAGATTGTAGATACCTTAATCTAATTGTCATTAACAGTTCCCACACTCCGGACTGCTCGCCCTTCTTCTTCCTTCACCACTTCCTACGTCTCAGACCTGTTTTCCTCCCTTCCCATAGCATTTTAAGATTGTAGATACCTTAATCTAATTGTCATTAACAGTTCCCAAACTCCGGACTGCTCGTCTTTACTACTGCCTTCACCACTTCCTTCGTCGCGGACCTGTTTCCCTCCCTTCCCATAGCATTTTAGGATTGCAGATACCTTAATCTAATCGTCATAAACAGTTACCACACTCCGGACTACTCGCCTTTACTAATTCCTTCACCACTTCCTACGTCGCGGACCTCTGTTTCCCTCCCTTCCCATAGCATTTTAGGATTGGGTATACCTTAATCTAATCGTCATAAACAGTTCCCACACTCCGTCCCGCTCACCTTTACTATTTCCTTTACCACTTCCTACGTCACGGGCCTGTTTCCTTACCTTCCCTTAGCATTTTATAATTGCAGATACTTTAATCTATTTGTCATAAACAGTTCCCGCACTCAGGATAGCTTGCATTGACTACTTCCTTCACCACTTCCTATGTCGCGGACCTGTTTCCTTACCTTCCCATAGCATTCTAGGATTGCAGATACCTTACCATCCTTATGGAACAGCTGAAGCCACTTTTATTGTTAGTTCTGTCTGGTTTTCTGTAGATGTCGTGTTTTGTTTACAATTTGTTTATATTATTTTTTGGCTAGTTTCTCATTATTTGTGTCTCACTGTTTTGGTTATATAGCCAACGATAGTAATATAGTAATATAGTTCGGTAAGATAGTGAACGAGTTATCGTTTATGATTAAATATCTGTATTTGGTTAAACGAGGTTTTAAATTACTAAAATAACAAGAAACAAATTGTAAACAAAGCACGACATCTACAGAAGACGGACAGAACTAACAATAAAATTGGATTCAGCTGTTCCATAAGGATGGGAAATCTACCTTAATCTAATCGTAATAATAGATCCCACACTCCGCACTGCTAAGTTAACATTTCCTACAATGTATCGAATAAGCTTCAGTATAATCATTGCTCAATAGTAACAAGTGATGTTTTTGCTTTTGAACTGTATTTTATAATTTCTACTACACTGTGGGTAGATGCCTTTATGAACCACTGAGCTATAATTCTAACTGGAGGTAGCACTGAATGTCAAAGATGCGTGTCGCCAGCCGCCATGTTTGCGTGAGGTGGGTGTCCATAAGAAGCCATATTATTGCTATAACTATTATTATACTTGGCTTAAAATACCTACTTTGTATGGTCACCATTTCAAAGAAAATTATTAAAGTATTAAAAGTATTCAAGTATGACAAAAATACTCACTGCTATACCAACCTAGTTATAAGAAGCCATGTTATTGCTATGGTAAGAAAACTTACTGCTATACCAACCTAACAAAATCAGCGACTCGCTTTTGACAGACTTCTGCCATGGCAGTGCTACCTCCAGTTATAATTTTAGCTCAGTGTTATGAACACATGTGTTACAACTTACTAGTCTTTTGTTTACTTTTTCCTTGTTATTTCATTCAACCAACATGGTTACTTAGCAACCGATTAGACTAATGTTAAAAAAATGTGACTTTCAGTTTCATTTTTCCACGTAATTAGATTTTTGTTGGCAGTTATAACTGCAGTAAACTTGTTTTTAGGCTAAAAATAAACTATTTACAAAATTTGAAGAAAATCGTCGGAGCCGTTTTCGAGATCTTTGTGCAAGCAAGCATACATACATACATACAAGCAAACATTGCTCGTATTAGAGTATAGGATTAGGTTTAACGAGAACCTAAGTTTGCTGCTACAAGGAAACTAATAAAGTGTGTGTTTTAAGTAAAATAATTATTGCTTAGTATAAAATGAATATATTTGCCAAGTTTGATCAAAAGATATCCAAAAACAAGCAAACTACAACATTTTACAATATTCTCCATAAGAATAACATGGGAATTTTAAATTTTCCATTTTTTTAGTTTTCTCCGTAACCAATAACCGTACAAAAACACTTTGGTATACTGAATTGTTTGTTTTTTTCAGCTCTTTAAGAAGGTTTAGAGAAAAATTGGGAAATTTTGTGTTTCGAGGGTCAAAAGTGAGAAAAACCAATTTTTACCCCATAAAACCCCCCATAAAACCCTGTTCCCATGGTCCGATCATGCTGGATCGCGAACTCATTCAAGTTTATCCCGCCTTACACCTTCAAACCAAATTTCATCAAAATCGGATAAAAATTACTCAAGTTATCGTGTTCACGGACACATATATATATATATATATATATATATATATATATATATATATATATATATATACATATATAAAAATTTGAACGAGTGGTGTTTTTGGCCTCTGGGGACATCAAAATGAAAAAGTAAATCGGTCCCGGGCCTAAGTCTTACCATGAGACCTACGGTAATAGCTACTTCCCTATAGGGAAATTCGCTAAAACACACTTTATTAGTTTCCCTGTAGCAGCAAACCTAGGTACTTGTTAAACATAAATGTCAATTTAATAGGTTAATTGAAAATCAATCCAGTCAAATGGAAATTCGCTTAGTCGGCAGGTTTGTTGCAGCGGGGATATTTTCCATATGTTAATACACGCAGTATATCACCTAGTAGTGATCTAGGTTAGTTTCGCAATGGTTGGCCTTATTGTTTGACAAGTAAAAGTTGGCGGTATCGCAGCAATTTAAGGCGCAGGCGCGATGTGCCAAGTCCGACCGTCGTATCAGGGTGATTTAAAATCTGTGGTAAGTGAAAGCACACTATCATGTACTAACCAGTTATAGTTATGCAAACACGTGGACAATCTGCCAATCAGAATAGAAAAGTTGTTTGTAGTCAATTGGTACGAGGTGAGTACTTTTGGGGGAGGGGTTGAGAAGTACGGGTTCAATGAGAGTTTTTACGACGGTACTCGCACTAGGGTTTGTATTTCAAGACGAAGACGAGTGAAGGATAATAAATGAGTGAGATGATGGCTTTGTTAAAAAAAAATGTTTATTTCCTCAATTCAGAGAACTTACAAGTTACAATACATTGTACATTCACAATCATCGTACAATAAAACTTACTTAAAGGACAAAAAAGTACTTGGTCATAATGAGAATGAAGTTGAAATTGAATATAGGCTGTTTCCGTTGTTCTCACCAGGCGGACAAATGACAAGTAACATTAAATGAACTGAAGCACGAAGACAGCCATCCTGTATGTACAAATAAGGTGACCTGTACAAAATTAACTTGTTCTTTTGGCTTACCTTTTTTTTGACGGTCCAAAAATCAAGAGCAACCGAGCTCAGTTAGTTACTAACCGTAAAGAAGCACTGACCTTTCTTAGGATTATACCAACAACCTTCTTAAATACCAAATCATTACCATCATCGTTCTGGACCAATTTTTAATTGTGAAACTTTATCCTACTACTATTATAAATGAGAAAGTTTGGATGTATGTTTGTGACAAGTAAACGCGAAAAATACTGGTCGGATTGAGCTAAAATTTGGTGTGATGATAGCTTATATTCCCGGTAAGTCCTTTCGGGCTCTGCCCCACTGGCTCTGGAGTTTCCCATGTTAATCTTATAAGTAATCATATTTCAAAGGAATTAAATAATTTCGTCAGCTGTTTCAAATCACAAGTTTGTTCTATGATATTAAATAGTATTAAAAAGTTATAAGGTTTACCAACAGGGTGCAGTACTATTAAATCTATATCTATAAAATCCAATGTATGTTTGTTTGTATGTTTGTCCTTTATGGACTCCAAAACCGCTCGACAGATTGTAATGAAGATTTCGGGCATTATTAAGCATTATTCAAGGATGGTTTGTGTGAAGTTTGGTGCAGATCCGTAAAAGGGCTCCGCCCCAGTGGCTCTGGAGTTTCCCATGTTAACCTTATGAGTACTGTACTCATATTTAAATGGAATTAAAGAACAGCTGGTTCAACTAAACTATCTGATTCTGTGATGTTCAATAACATTAAAAAGTTAATAGGTTTACCAACAGGGTGAAGCACTATATTTTTTAAGTTATGAGAATAGCTAATTTGCAACCAAAATGTGAGTGAGCGTAGCGAACGAACTTCAACCTGGAGGCGAGTTAGCGTAGCGAACGAGCTAACCTGAAGGCAAGTGAGCGCAGCGAACGAGCTTCAACCTAAAGATGAGTGAGCGTAGCGAACGAACTTCAACCAGGACGTGATTGAGCCATGCGAACGAGCTCATCTTGAAAATGAACGAGCATTTGACATAAAACCACAATAGGACAGGACGACGTCTGTCGGGCCAGCTAGTTTAATATAAAACTTCAGTATGCTATAGAATATTACAACAAATGTCAAGATCAAAATGTTTCTATTTTGTGTCCTCTCCCCGTTGCAAGGCACGGGTACAACAGCTAGTTTATCATATTCATGAAAGTTCTTGGAGGCTAGCGGTCATTTTGGATGATAACAGCTGGTAAAAAGTTATTCATCGTAAAAAATATTTGTTCAAACACCAAAGTTATTATTTATACATCTATTAAACTGTGAGATTAGAAATGATCTTTGTAGTTTTGAATTGTTCTCCAAGGGAGTCCATGGAGAGGCCATCTTGGATTTATCCGCCTTAAGAGCAAAGTTGATTTTCTTAGTTTCAAATTTACCATCTCTAAATATTTTTCAAACACAGAGTCATTGTGATGTAAACTGATGTTTGGTCAAAGGTATGCGATTATCATTTTTCCTGCAGATTCTTTTTTCATGTGATTACCTCTAACAGTGAACCTGCTAGACTAGCTCGTTATGTGTAATTCATCTTACAAGTAGGTCTCTAATGTCTTAATTTCCATCCATGAGAACATTTAATAAAATTACTCTCATTTTTTACCCATGAAAACCCGCTCTGGTTTACGTACTTTTTGTACGATTAGTTTGAGCTAGTGAATAGTTTAAGTACCTCAACTGGTGAAAAAATCCAACAAATGACACACTAAAATACATAACGAAACATAAATATTATGTTAAACCAAATTTCTAACTAGATAAAAAATATCTAGTTTCTTAATTAAATGATTGCTATTACAGTACTGTATGTGAACGTATCACATTCAACAGGATGTTACGTTGATCAAGTGTTTGACATAAACTTTGTGAAATTGATGAGTACAAAATGTCCATATATATAAACAAATAAGTTGTTATTCATTTAAACATTTGAGAATTACATAAAAAACAACAATTTATATATTGAATTGTTTAAAGTAGATTAGACGTATGAAATCCGTATTCAATTGCATTAGTTTGTTTATTTATCCGTCTGGTGATAGAATATCTTTGTTTTTTAGTTTTCCTATTTTAAAATAAACCTGCATTTATATCAAATTTCATTTACTTGAACTAAACCAAATAACAAGTGTTGTATTACCAAACAAATTGTTTATAGAGTAAGTGAGCTAACAGTAGTTGGAGTTGGGAAAATACACAACGGGTAACTTATTTTTACAGTCGGGTGGATAAGTTTAGAGCTGCACTTATCAGTGCTAGTCCCCCTTGAGTAACAAATTTTCCAAATTTCGTAATTGAAGTGCCCTTATCCAAATTCCTATTTCATTGGTTGATGTTTTTGTAAAATAAATAAATAAAAAGTTTAGTGAAGTAGTTTCAAATGTTAATAAAACATTTTTTTATTTTGATGCTTAACTAGAATACTTCAGTAAGTTAAAATCTAATTGACCATTTACTAAAAACTACTTCTTTATCATTTAGCCATCAACATTCCCTTAATATAAAAACGGCTGTAACCTACTGTCATTATACTAAATAAAGTCACATTTATTCTACCCTTAGAAGATGGGAGGATTCGCTGAACAAACAATTAACTTTTACATATAAAATCAATTTATTTTCTCCTACCTAAATATTAAAAATAATAAGCGGTATTTATATTGTTGACCCAGACAAACTTCGGATCGGGGGTATGCACGAGCAACCCTATACACAACACTATACAAAGGGTGTATCAACTCGTGCATTATATTGAAACTTGCATTTCTCCTTTGTTTTGTGAATTAATAAAATAGTTTTCCTTTGACTGTGTTTTAAAATTCTGCACCTGTATTTAACATAACGAATATAAAAGTGCTATGTGATTGTATTATAGTTTTTTTTCGATTTTAATGTGAAAACTTTGATAAAATTGAGGGATACGATCAATATTATCATTTTGGTAAGTACGGGTTGGTAAGATTCACTATGTATTGAAGTGATGATGCGTTCAGAAGTACTGAAGTTCAGACAAATTAGGATATTTCAATCGAAATATCTGAACCCTTTCAGTAGAAGTACCGGGGTGACGCTGAGTGTGCGTGCGAACATAATGGCGGTTTTTCTCATGATGCGACTCGCGGTATTTTTTTTGCCGCGTCCACTTGCTCTTCTTGGGTCGTGTATTTTCTACGACCACGTTTGGTTTACTTAGGTCTGCCAGGACCTTTGGGTTTGTCCACAGTTGTTTGGGAAAGATACTCTGATAATTGGGACAACACATTGTAAAATAAAGAAGGGTTATGTATTTTACACATTCGGATGCGTAAAAAAATAGAAGTTGAGAGTAACATGCATTCAACTTGCCATCTGCAATATTTTGCCATAGAGGTGTATTGAGGCTTTTCCCTGTGTAAATATTTTGTCGGAGATGCAGTATTGAAGGTTTCGAAAGTCTTTGCGAAGTTGACTTCAGTAATAACCGACATGTACAGCCTTTGGCTTTTGAATACCGATATCCCTTCTATATGGACTAGTTGTAGCCAATTTTGCATTCAAATTAAACTAATGTGAATTAGCTCGTAGAGTGTCCTCATGTAAGTAATTGATTTTATCATTCATCTACAATATAAATTACAATGTTTTTTCGGGGTTGGTTAAGAAGTTTGCATATTTGACACAAAGTAATCATTGACAACAACGCACTCAGTAAGGTGGCTTACTTCAGCTAAGTATGTTGCTTCTGTCAAAACTAGCTTCAAGCTTAACATGGGTATGGGATGTCACTCATACCAAAGTCGAAATGTTTGCGTCAAAACGTGCGAGACACTACACACTTATCTTTACAAAAGTAATGAAATGAAATTAAATTGTGTTACTGTCGTTAAACTCAAATACAGGCATTGGCAAGAGTCACAATCAATAAGTATACAAAATAAACATGTTGCATTGTTTTCACTAACAAATCAAATCCTTAATACTATAAAAAAATTACAAATTTAAAACTCTTTAAGCTGTCTCTTGATTTTACGAAAGTCCATTTCACTCCTAAAATCATTTGGGAGGGTATTAAAAAAATGACAAAATTGTAAAATATTTGATTAAAAAGTATAAAAGAAATAAAAAGTTTTGTGTCTGGGAATGTTCAATGTATTAGTAGATCGTGTTTTAAATATTGAATTCTGTATAAGATGCTCATAAAGTTCGAATTTTTCTTAAGAAAAAGCAGTGTACGAAAAATGTAAATACATGGAAAAGTGAGAAGGCCCGTTTCAGAAAAAAGCGCTTGCATGATTGTTTTGGCTTGAGATGACCTAAGACTGATGGCTTTCTTCTGCATCCTATAGATTTGTTTGGTGTGGACGTTTTCGGAACCCCAAATGCCAACTGCATAGGACAAATGTGGATATACGAGGGCAAAATATACAGTTGAGCATCTCTGCTCATAAATTTTGAAAGGATGCGAAGAACAAATAGTGAAGATCCTAACTTCGCAGTCGCACAATCAGTATGGGAGTTAAATAGTTCAGATTCCTATCGATAGAAATGCATAGAAATTTGACATAATGATCAGACTCGACCACCACGTCATCCGCGTGCTAACTTATTTTCTGGGAAAGGTAAGATGAAATCCTAAAACCAACTAAACTAGTATTTTTTTTGCATTTACAATTAGATTGTTGTCTAAAAACAATTGAAGAACGGCATTGGACTGAAGAAACGCTATAATCTCCATTTATCCTTAACAAACAATGATGTTCCATCAGCAAACAAAAATATCTCAGCATCAGACACGCTTTATGGAATATCATTTATGAATATGATGAATAATAAGGGACCTAAAATTGTCCCTTGGGGTACACCTGCCTTTACGAAAAGTAAGAATATTAGTGGTGACTGACGCAATACACAGGCCAGGATCGTAGATTAAGACTTGTATAAACAACTACTCGTAATTACTCAAGCCAAAACGCTTCCACTGACAAGGCATCGACAACTTTCCTCGCGTATTCTAATGATCCCGGTTCGCCAAATGGAGAAACCTGGATATAAACAAAGTGGGTTTGCAAAACTACAACATCTGGGTCAAGCAAAACGTCATAGCGAGTGTTCGTTAGTAAACCATGTACCGTTTTATTTAGCAAATTGCTTCTTTAAGCCCTTCTCACTGAATCCCATTGTGATACTTGATTTTTTATGTTAGGTTTAATTTAATTAAATTTTACTGACCACAAATCAATTCTGTATATTTAGAGTGAAGTTTTTTCGGGCACACGCTCTTATTATAATTGATCCAATGAAATGGCTTGTCATACACACCATCTCTAGCAGAAAAATACACAGTGTATGAATGAAACTCGTTACAGGCCATATTTGTTCTACGTTTTATCATCATGGTTATTTAATATTATCTAATACAACTGTATGGAATATTATGCGTAATATGTATTTTGTTTCTCGTCAAAATCCCATAACTTGCACTTGTCAAAAGGATGATGCACATTCTTATTCCTGTAATCTGTGCATATGTGTTTCTTTAAAGTCATTTTACAAAATGTCGAAAAAATAGCTTTATCGAATGAGAAATTTTTCGAAACAATCTTTTTGGTTAAAACCATTTATAACTTAACGTAATACACCATGCTCATTGAGTATGCGCATTTTTCACTTTATATAATTATTTGAAATGAACAAAGTAAATAGAAAACATTTTTCTCATACTAATATTAAAATCATGAATGGTTTTAGTTAATTTCGTAAATGTATGTGTGTCAAATGTGCCTGTTAATTAGATTAAAACTCAGTTGATTAATTTCTTTGATTAAAACGTTGCCCGTTTTAGCGGTTTTTTGACGGGTTGCAAATTACGTTGAATATTTTGTTGTTGTGTGGTCAGTGAGAGTGTGCCTTTAAGGCCCGGTTCACACGAACGACAAACCTAGCAGACTAGGCTTGGACTAGGTAAGCACTAGGTAAGCACGTCTGGGTAGCGGACCACAGGATCAAATGGAGCCGTTCACACGAGCCTAGGACGCCGACTAGCTAGTCGTGTTCGAGCTTGATGTCCCAAAACCTAGTCGGGCCCCGCTTCCCAGTCCGTCGTGGCAACTACCCAGTCGCCCAGTCGAACTGCGTAGCAGTACATGTAGCCTTATGGGAGCGTTCACACGAGCGATCGGGTAGTCGAGCTGCAGCTCGCATTCTTACCTTTGTTCTCATTGTGCACCAGTGATGGAACCGAGTGGTTTTGATATCGATATTTTCTCCTAGTCCGTGGACATGTCGCTCGTGTGAACCGGTGTGATCCTGTGGTCCACTACCCAGTCGTGCTTATCTAGTGCTTACCTAGTCCAAGCCTAGTCTGCTAGGTATGTCGTTCGTGTGAACCGGGCCTTATAGTTCAGCTCGCTACATACTGCAAGTTCACAAAGTTTTTTCAGCAATAAAATTTCAGTAGCTTAAATAAACTTTCTGATTCAAGACCTGATATGGGATATAGTGGACGGGTTAGTTTGCTGCCAATCTCCCCCAAGGAGTACTATATACGTACAGAGTGCCTAATGGGTCTGGTACATAACCATCAAGTTAAAATTTACTCTACATGTTTAATTTATTACCTCTCCTGAAGTGAAATATACCAAATGGGTAGATAAGTTTAAAAAACGTTTGGTTTTTGCATAGAAGAAAACCAAATTCGAATTTATGGTTGATTTTTTTATTCGTTCCCGAGGTGTGCGTGGATTTTGTGTGTAAATCAATTAATTCTCTGATCAACACATACACTATTATTTGTTTAAGTTTGATCACTGATTTTATACTACTCATTGTTGTAGTAACATAGTAATAAGTTAATAGTAAGTTAGTAGTAAGTTATTTACTCAAATTTTACTATCTTACGGAAGCAAAACAATGTGTAAATGAACTTTTACATGTTCTCTGGTAGTTCGATTAAAGTGGAAAAGGGCACTCTGTAAAATTAATGTAAAAACTTAATCGACAAAAGGGCATTCAAATATAACCTACGTGAAAAATGCATTCGAATAGTCTTCAGATTTCAGACTTTTCTATAGGATGATAGGTCTATATAGAATATCAATAATAGGTAGTTAATAAAAAAATAACTTCTATGGACGAATGTATTTTGGTTATTTGAAAACCATAAATATTCATCCTGCGTTTCTCATCCCACTGTAAATTTTGAAGTTCGTTTTTCGTGTCTAGTTGATGTCCGGTGAGACTGTTAGACAAAAAGTGTGTTTTTTGTTAAATAGTTTTTAAATTCACCTTGTAAACGGAAGAGTCAACAATAAAAACACAACGTGTCCTACATCAGACGTCCTAGATCTAACCTCAACCTTGTCTTCACCTGATCCAAGGATGATAAGGCTACGACGCATTCTTTTGAAATGGTATACAAGTTGTTGTTTTAGTAGCCACCCCCGATGTTTTCGCTTACATAGTTGTTGGTTGGTTGTTGTAGTTGTTTATTTGTCTCTGGCGCTGGTCTCGCCATTTATTGTCACAGCAGTATCTCGCTCTAAAGATCAGTGTATCACAAGCGTGTAAATATCCAGATAAGAAGTCGTCGCCCCGGATGACTCAGGCGGAACTGTGTCAAGATTGTCCCAGTTTCTCAATTGGTTCTTAATTTCCCTTTTGTCCTTTGTTTATTATGGAATGATTCATTTTGTTTATTATATTTGTATTAGATTTTTACAGATTGACATTTTACAAGCTCCACGTGTATTTGACGTGACAAAGTAAACGGATTGTATCACTTTGTGGTGAGAAATAGACAGTTTTATTCTCATGGGGCTGGAAATGCTAATAACAGAGGTGAAATGTGGTTAAATGCGTAAATGTAGGCAGCATGAAGATACCTTTATGCAGATGTAATCAAAATAATTACTTAGGGCGAGCTCGTGGTCAACAGTAGAAAAAAAGAAAAAAATTATTAAGTAATATCTTTAATGAGTAAAACGTCAATCGTTGAGGGATTTGTAAACTTTGTGCCTGAAACCCCCCTACTGCAAAGGGTTGCTTAAAAGGCTATTTTCTAATCGTTGTTTTCAAACAATAACACTGTATGATTGAGCTTCTACAAATCCGCTGTATTCCAAATCTGAACGATTGTTGGAGCTGCAGCAGAGAGACGTGTATACAGCAAATTGCACAACTATTTGCCTTATTCGGATGCATATGACAGATCGTTTACGTAAATCAGAGATTAAACTGGGCCGAAAATGTATCCCTGCGGGACACCATACTCAAGGAGAACTTGTTTTGAAATGAGTTGAGATGCGAACTTGCGTGATATTCGAATGTTGTTTATCCAATGCAACATTGACAAGGGGTTTCTGTGTGTTGTGGTCAACGCTGTCAACCAACTTGGTAAGGTCTGGAAAGATGAGATTACTTACAAGGTATGTTACACTGCATTAATAGATATCCCATATTTCCATTGCCTGAATGTGCGGGACCAATTTACGGCACTCTTTCGTTCCAGTCACGAATTCTCATAATGCCGTTTGTTAAAAGTTACATTTTGTATGTTTTCATAACCAAAATATAAATTCGAAAAAAAACTGTTTGATTTTACTTGGACCGAACTTACATTTGAGCTTTATTTGGAATGAGTTCTTTGACTAATGATGGTCTACAAGTTAAGCAGACTTTGTGACAATGAATATTTGAGTGAGTTTGTGTAGTAGTGTGTATCTGGATTTTCCTTGTGGTGCCTACCAAAATCCAAGAAACCTTTCTAGGGCGCCTTTTTTTGAAATCCTTCTTCTTGTCTTCGTCTTGAGGTGAAACGAGGCAATCCGATGGACGCCAGAGTACTTGCGGAATGAACGTTGGCGCGGTCGCACGGGTCGCACGTGGTATCTTAAACCAACATGATCAGATACAAAAAGAACGAATTTTTGTTGCTTCGTGTGGACGAAGATTGCCGGTGTAGGGAATTCTTGTTGTTTAAAATTCATGCCATTATTTATAATAAAATATCGAATTGTGGTTAGGTTTTTATTGCAAGATTCCATCAACCACTTGACGACGAATTTGTATAATTTACTGTGGAAAGAAAAGCGATAAAAAAAAATTTAAAGCCTTTTTCAGAAATATATATTTTTTTCACTTAACACGTAAAATTTAACTTAGTATTTAAATCAGCCGTTCTGGATTATATAGGATTTAACTATTACTTGATAGCAGTTCGGAAGATTGGTCCACACACAGTTCTTTTTAATAAGTAGTTAGACAGATCTACAGCCTCATGAGATGTTATACAAACTGAGAAAAGTCAGAAGCCGTGATAGTTAAAACTGAATCGAACTATCCTTGATCAATTTGGGTTGTAAATTAATAGTTCTCACCAATGTACTAGCTGATTTTACGGTTTTTAGCTTTGACTCTCATCTTTGTCATTCAACACTCATCTTTCGCACGTCTTCGCCTCACTACACCCTGTTGTTGTGGGTGACGTACAAATCTCGCATGGTCTAAACCACAGTATCTTGGAATCATCAATTCATTACCAAACGACGCATCACTATTGATGTTTGGCAGGATTCGAACCCGAATTCTAAAGACAGGACTTCCACGATTCACAATGGCTCACCGTTTCACAGACTGATTGGCCTTATCTAATAGATCATTTCTGTCGACCCATGAAAACTGGATCCCTTGCGTAACTTTAGAAACTCTGACCTGCCAATACTTTGGAGAAGTGTTGGATAAAAACCAAGGACGGCTTTCCACAGGCACGTATGTAATCCACAGATTGTCACACGTTGTGGGTTTAATCCTGATCATAACGTATGGAGTATTTCTCAATTTCCCTATGTAACTAATGTCGTTTTGATGTTAGCAAATTCTGAAAAAAGTGTGTCAAGCAAGCTGTCAACAGTTTGATCAGATTCTGGTTTTAGAGATTACTGCACTGTACTTGCCCTAGGCTCCCTGTGTGCTCCGCCCACAGGCCCCCTTGTTATTTGAGCCATGATGGGAAAGTGTCACGGGGGACAGGGTGTTGTCGGGGATTTTTCCTGCGTGAAAACCCCAATTATAACTTGGCATCTGCAAAGAATTTCATAGAGGTGTTGTTATAGGAGATATCGAACAAGTCTTGACATTTCTGAGTTCCCATGTGCGGTTCGTGCTCAAATTATTGGTACTCTAAAATGATAAACATTCACTAGGACATTAACTGTTAAACTGACTTTGGTTAAATTAGTATAGCAATAAAGCTACAATCTTTGACTATTAATACAACGCTACAATCTTGGGATTTAGGTGGAGGTAACAATATTTCAGATATTCTTAGGGCCAAATATTAAGGGTGACATAAATGGGAACTTTAAAAGGGTTGTAATTTTAAAACATTTTCATTTCAAACCATCAAAGCTTCAGAGAATTGAGTCAGTTACACAAGCGGCTGTAGGATATTGGGCCTGGGGCCTACATACTGTATTAGTTTAGGAAAATCATAGTTGGGTTTAAGCATAAAAAATGAGGCTGTGTTTAATTGCGATAAAATTTTCAAGTTTTTGTGATTTAAAGTTCGTGTAGTTAGGCATGTAGTTAATATTTAGGATTTATAAATCGTCATTAACGTTTATAAAAATTAATATCGTGTTGGCATTAAAACTAGGTTAACTGAATATGTTGCATCCGTTAATATCGGCGAATGAGCCTTAGCAAACACAATCTGTGTTTTATTGTTTGGATAAATTTGTACGCACAATCTTTGCTAACCAAACTTTAGATGTAATGTTAAAGTTTCTTAAATATGTTTTACATTAGATGCACCTTAAGATCAGTTACATCGTCCAAATTTTCTACTCGTGCCAATTTTGTGTGTGACGTGTCATGTATTTTTTTTATTATTATTTAGTAGTCTACTAATAATTTTATATTCCTGGATAACGACTGAAAACTAAACCTATTTAAACATGTATCAGATAGTGGTTTGGTACTTGTTTGCTGCAACCACCTGTTTTAATTTAAAATTCAAAAGCATTTACCATTCCAATGCTAATCCTATGGAGATATATACAACTTCATTGGCAGCTACCTGCCTCTCCTAGGAGCAATATTAACCTGGTTTACGTGAATTGCCAAACTATATTTCTTTGCCTATTGTAATTGCTGTATCTCTATTAGCCCGTTATAATGACCCAATCTTGCTGGTTCGCGAGCTCATTCATGGTTAACTAGCTCCACACACTCATTCCAAATTTCATCAAAATATGACCAAAATTACTCGAGATATCTCGTGTACACAGATATAAAAATTTGAACGAATGGTGTTTTTGGCGTCTCGGGCATTAAAATAAAAAGTAAATCGGCGCCAAAAGCCTACAATCGGTTTCCACTCATTAATGGCGTTTCGAATGCTGTTTTGTAAAAAAAAATTACAACTACACTGGGTGATCGCGGATGTTGCTGCGATCACGTAAGATCTTTGCGATTTCGTTTTCATCGCAACGATCGCTTTTCCAATAATTCCAATGTGTCACTTTCGGTTTCGACTCGCCGCTATTGCGCTGCTATCGCTGGACCATACCGCCAATAGGCATGTGGTCCATATTCTATTGTTACATCGGCCTATCCAATTATCCACAGCAAAATTTTGACGACGACTCTCGGTACCGGTACTTTTCCCAAGAACCAGTTTAATGCCAAGAAAGTTGATAATCGGTTATTAAATTTGCACGATTTTATCAGGGTGACATTTTAACTGCAAAGCACATGGTTTGGCTTGAAACTGTCAATTATTATGTTTTCGAATGTTCTGAGTATTCCTACAATAGGTTTGCAGGCATGTCCGGAAAACTGCACACATAATATGCAATCCATCTGTTGATCTAAATGTACAGTAATAAGGTTTCAACTGTCTAGAAGACCATCGTCGTAGGACGGGCACACAGCTAGTCTTTTGAATGATGTACTAATAGTTTACGAGCCAATTACCAAACCACACACAAATCTATTGACAAAAATTACAGTTTTTTATTAGCAATACACACATTTT
The DNA here is from genome assembly GCF_028750875.1 of Macrosteles quadrilineatus. Lineage (NCBI taxonomy): Eukaryota > Metazoa > Arthropoda > Insecta > Hemiptera > Cicadellidae > Macrosteles > Macrosteles quadrilineatus. The sequence goes on from NW_026542598.1 coordinate 8,159,555, forward strand.
CGAGTTATTTGAAACAATCCACAATTACTGCGCCATTTTTGTTTTTCCCTCCGCATTTACGCCGATCTTCCAAACCGAACCAGTCGAATTCCAAACGACCGTCAACTCCAGTATCGTCCTTGGTGTTACATAAGAGCGCATCACATCAGTCCTGACCTGGGCTATACCGGCACAATAGGCCTCGGCCGTGCGCGACCTACCCCACCACGCGCCGGGTGACCTAGTAAGTGTTGTTGTGGTGGTGCTGCACATGCGCACGGCCATGCCCCCGCCACCGTCGCAGCGCTTGAGTCAGTCAGTGACAGTAACGTAGTGTCGGTGTTGGTGATATGAGCGTCAACATGCACCGGTGGGAACACCACCAAGATCTTCATGGCGTGTACCACGTCAACCATGCCAACCATTACCAATCGGCGTGGCCGTACCCGCAGCAATATCAGTATAATCACCATATGTACCAGTCGCCCAGGTATGTGTTATAGTAGTGAGGTTATGTTGTCATGCGTGATAAGAAGACTAAGTGAGTGTCGCAGCTTACATTTTAACTTATAATCGTGGTTGTGCTTTCTGTGAATACTAATCTATAGTTTAGGCTGAGTGTCGTTATGAGTGTTATATATTACTGTAGTATTAGTATACACAAACTATCAGGTCTAGACTATAAGAGTGTGTAACCGTAGTACCACAATCTCTAACACACACTTCAAACTCTAATTCTCTCTCTCTAACTCTTCGAGGTATATTTGTGCTCTCGAGTGTAATTAATACTAATAGTAACCAGCTTAGGTACTTTTGGCTATTAACTTAACTTCAGTATCAAAACGTCAATTGTTGAACTTTGTGCTGGGTATGGATACACTATGTTAAGACAATTAATTAACCCACAGAATTACCACCCTATAAATTAGTCAGACACATGTTTGATCCTATACCGTTACTTAGTTGTTAAGTGGTGGTGAGTTGGGATGGGGTACACTAACGTTTTTGGAGTCTGGTAGTATTTAAATTAATCACCTTTTTACGAATCGTCAATGTACTACTGACGGTGTGTAAATGTGTGATTTCAGTTATGTATGAAATACTAATCCTGACGTTAGTTAGGGTATGCTTTGTTTAGTAATGAGTAGAGTTGCTCTAATTTATACCTTGTTCAACTCAAGTGTTTGTATGTCAATCTAACTAAAACTTCCATATCGGATCTCAATATGTACAAGTGTACATAAGTACGTGTGATTTTTAGGGTTATGTTTATATTGTTTATAATAAACTCTCCCTCAAGGGATACTAGTATAATTTTTAATCAATCTTAATGTTGATACCGGTAATATACAATTTGCAATTTATAGGCCTACTCGATACATTATGCGTTTCTTTTATAGATTTGTATAATATAGCAAATATATAAATTTAAAATTTTACTTTATTTTGTGTACCGTATTTTCACATAATTAATCAACACACCTGCAATGCAACCTATGTTAAGCTATTTAAATCAAACGCCGAACTAATGGTTGTGATAATTTTGATCGGCATTCCTAATTTCACAATATTCCTGGTAACACTTTGGTTCACTATTATTTTTTCACTTTGATTAACATTTGTAGCAAAACGTATACGAGTATTTGGGCTAACTTTAATAAGTTTCCGTTGTAAGTTTGCGGAATAAATTTTCGAACCAGATCCGTCCGGCCGTAACAAATCGACGTTTTTAAATTAGGCTACTTTAATTTTTTATATCTATATAAAAGATCAATTTAATAGCCTAATAAAAACAATTTGACATATTAATCTTACATACTACATTTCTTGATTATAATTTAACGTGTTGTTGTTATTATGCCGATGTTAAGTCTCCGATTAGTCCTGAAAATGATCTTGTGGCTGCTTAAAACCGACAAGCCATTTTAACGTATAAAATATTTAAAGTGTAAATACGTCGTGTTGAGATAGGACACGTATATATTTATATACGTATTACAAAAGAATTCTATGCCTTTTGGTTAAAATAGTGCAACACTCAAAACCCCGCCTTTATTCATATGCTTTTGAATTTATCTTTATGTTGGACAATTTCTCTACTTAATGGCTTACACATTAAAAAATCGTTGCTGCAAATTAAGATACACAACTGTGCAATCATCGATGATAATTTTATTTGCTTTACTTGTTTGTGCAAGTGTAAATTGTCTAATCTGAATTTTAACAAATCAGCTTATAAAGAGATCCAGGCATCAGAAAATGAAAAATTTGCCAAAATTAGTATTTTTTTATTTTACGTTCATTGGTCATTTCTGAATAAGAAAATATACTGTAAGTTTTGTAGCAATCTGATAAGGTTTAAAAATAAATCTTGTGCTATAATACTGCAGGCACGGCGGCAGGCATAGTCGTAATTCTATCCCGATTATACTCAATGTTTATTTTAGTGATTTTTAACAGAAAAGTTGAAATATCTCAGCCAAATATTTGACTATCAAGTTGAAATTTTCACTAGATTTTCTCCATTGTGTTTACAAACATTGTGAGTGAACTATCAATAGGTTAGATATTTGTTTCTTTAAAACCTTTTACTTTGTAAGTTTTACTTTAGTACCCAGGATTTTAGTTAGCTGGCATAGCTACAAATTGACACCTAGTTGAACAAAATTAATCAATTATTTTAAGAATTGCCAGTATATTAAATTTACAAATTTCTTTCTTTATTTATTTCCCAACGGTTTACACAAGTCTACAAAAATGAATACAATGTTAATAAGATGGCTAAATATTCATACAACTTTAAAAGTGGTAACAGCAAGAACATAATACCCCCGCCGCAGCAAACCTGCCGTCTAAGCGAATTTCCATTTGGCTGAATTGATTTTCAATCGATCTATTTAAATAACATTAGGTTTAACGAGTACCTAGGTTTGCTGCTACAAGGAAACTAATAAAGTGTGTGTTTTAAGTAAAATAATTATTGCTTAGTAGAAAATGAATATATTTGCCAAGTTTGATCAAAAGATATCCATAAACAAGCAAACTACAACATTTTACAATATTCTCCATAAGAATAACATGGGAATTCTAAATTTACAATTTTTTTAGTTTTTTCCGTAACCAATAACCGTACAAAAACACTTTGATATACTAAATTGTTTGTTTTTTTAAGCTCTTAAAGAAGGTTTAGAGAAAAATTGGGAAATTTTGTGTTTTGAGGGTCAAAAGTGAGAAAAACCAATTTTTACCCCATAAAACCCCCCATAAAACCCTGTTCCCATGGTCCGATCATGCTGGATCGCGAACTCATTCAAGTTTATCCCGCCTTACACCTTCAAACCAAATTTCATCAAAATCGGATAAAAATTACTCAAGTTATCGTGTTCACGGACACATATATATATAAATCTATATATATATATATATATATCTATATATATATCTATATATATATATATATATATATACATATATAAAAATTTGAACGAATGGTGTTTTTGGCCTCTGGGGACATCAAAATGAAAAAGTAAATCGGTCCTGGGCCTAAGTCTTACCATGAGACCTACGGTAATAGCTACTTCCCTATAGGGAAATTCGCTAATAGAATGAATAACAAGTAATACATTAACGGATACTATAATCAATAATAACAAACTTGAGTAATAATAACAAAAGTGACAAGTAATAACGATTACAACAATAATTAGAAGCGTTGAAAGATTGTTTTGGCTAAATTTTTACAATGTGGCAAAAAATGAGATGTAACGAAAACGTAACATAAGCGGTGATACTTGGCAATAACAACAGGAATGATTAATTGACAAATTTGTTACATTTTACTGCATGATACATAAAATGATACGTATAGTACATTACGTGGTTATAATGATGATGACTACTTTTTATTAGCGAATTTCCCATATAGGGAACAAGCTATTACCGTAGTACCATTGACTATATAACACTACGTAGTGTTATATAGTCAATGGTAGTACTCATGGTAAGACCTGGACGCGGGACCGATTTTTTTTCGTTTTGAGGTCCCTAGAGGCCAAAAACACCATCCGTTCAAATTCATACTTATATATTTAGATATATATATATATATATATGTCCGTCAGCACGATAACTCGAGCAAAAATGATCCGATTTTGATGAAATTTGGTACAAACGTGTAAACATACGTTTATTCGGACGAGTTCGCGATCCAGCATGATCGGACCATCGGAACGGGGGTTTACGGGGGGTTTTATGGTGTAAAAATAGGGTTTTCCCATTTTTGACCAAAAAAACATAAAATTTAGCAATTTCTTTCTTAACCATTTTGTAGAGCTTAAAAAACAAATAATTTAGTATATTGAAGCGTTATTATGCGCCTAATGGTTACGGAGGAAATAAAAAAAAAAAACTGTAAATTTAAAATTCCCATGTTATTCTTATGGATAATAAGTAAACTGTTTTAGTTTGCTTGTTTGTGAACATATTTTGATCAAATTTGGAAAACGTTTTTATTTCTTACTAACTATTCACTTTTTACAAAAAAAAAAAAAACAGTTTTACCCTCACTGATGCAGCAAACCTAAGTACTTGTTAAACTATTTCTATTTAAATCAAGAATAAATGTTATATTTTTAAGTAGACATTTCAGTGTAAATCCAATCAGTCAAATGGAAATTCGCTTAGTCTGCAGGTTTGCTGTGGCAGGGGTATTTAATGCCATTCAATGTAATAAGTATGTTAAAAAACTAATAAACCTAAAAACAAACAAAAAATTATGTCCACTGTATACAAAGTGTATACAAAGTATTTAGTTAACAACCATTAAACACTACCAGTATGTTTTAACGCAATTCATTATTGACTTCGGTTGTATTTGTGTAAATGTTAGAAAATTAGTTAAGTTGACGATTATTAATTGTTTGCTTGCCAGATTTAAGTACATTTTTACTGTAAAAGTTTAAAATCTACCCGAGGATGTTGTTAAAATATTTTTGCAGAGGTTTCAAATGAAGTTTTAACGGATTCTCCACAGGAAAGTACTGGAGTCTTCGTGAGAGTATGGACCTACTTTTGTGATAGTGTATCCAGATTACCACTATTAATGGATTGGAAATCTTTTGCAAACTGAAGATAAAGAGTGTCTACGTGGATTAACATTTATTTTATTTTATCATTATCAAGATCCAATCTGTTCAGTTTACCACATACATTTGGCTCTCGAAAGATTCACATTAGACCAAAAAATGTGTTTTGCTCTTTCAAAAAATACATACACCTTAATTTTATTTTACGCCTATTTGTTTTTAATGTATAAAACGCCGTCCCCCATGTTCAGTTAATTAGTTGGAGATTGAATGATTTTAAAGACATATCTTCACATAATAAATATCTCGATTCAATGTAAGTCTATAGGCTACAATTGAATCAAAAAGTGGATTTTAATGTTCCCCGAAGTAGTAAAATTATGAGTTTTTGAGAATAGACTTCATTTTCTTATGATTGGGTTTGAATGATACCTCAAATGCAGTCTTTAAAAATATGTACAGTCAAAACAAAACAATATTTTAGAGCTCCAACGTAGCAGTGAATTTAAGTTCTCGTTTGGCCTATGCTATTAAACTGGACAGGCATTGATAATGAATTTCATTTTCTTACGATCTTGTTTGAAAGCCAGATCAATAAAGCAACTAGAAATATGTACTACAACTAGCCTTTACTACTTGGTTTAATACTTTGACATTCCTTTGGTTACAGTTTACTTTTATGGACATTCCATTGACTAGTTCTAATAGGCCAATATGTTTTAGTAGACACTTATGTCTGCAAATCAATCATCGGTGTTACCTCATTCAGGAAAATATTCATTGATGTTTTAGTTTGTAATACCGCATACATGTTAAAAATATGTTTAAACCAAGGTTATAATTTGTTTAAGTAGGGTCAACCGGGGCTAATATGAACACACCAAAATATTGGGGCTAATATGAACAATGACTTAAAAAGTCATTTATCTGGGATTTTTAATCATGAAAAAAATATAATTAGAAAGGAAATTTATTGTATTTTTTGTGTCCATAATGAGAAAACTTCAAATTTGACTTTTAGGTACTTTAAAAAAATACTTTGTTAAAACACTTTTTTTTCGCCCAAAAAACTTTTCCGCGCAAAGTGAAAACTTTTGTTATAACAATTTTTACATTGGTTGTAGGAATAATCTTAAGCCTGAATTTTGTTAAATAAGAATTGGGGATTATTTTTCTTTTCCCAAAGTTAAAATATATTAATAACAGCCAAAGTTATAAGCTTTCAAAATTGGGGGGCTAATGTGAACAGTGAATGGGGGCTATTATGAACAACAATATATACAGTATATATTGTACTATATATACAAGCTCAGGCTGACGGGGAGATCGAAGTGATGGGATTTAAATCCTGTGATGAGGAAAAAAATCATTCCTGAAAAAAGAAGATGATATATTTATTGTTTCTACCACTGACATTTTGGGGAAACTTCCAGCCCCTAATGTATGTGGAACCAGTGATAGACATAAGTATGTCTTCGACAAAATTGTCGAAGTTTTTGAGGCGTAAGTTCCTCAATAAACTTCTTTGAAGGCCTTACAGTGATAAAACAGTTTTAATTTTACAAAGACAACAGTTAAGGTGTTGAATAGGCCTAGCCCACATTTTTATATTTACCTAATAGGCCTAAAAGTGCAATAAACTGTCATTTGCCTAAACGAACAATTTGCATTGTCTTAAATTATTGTTTTTTTAAGTGCTTTAAACAATTTGTATGTGGAAGAAATTTTTAATAAATAGATGCTCAGGTATGTTGACAGATAATTTTTTTCTTGTTTATATCTTATTATTAGCCTTGTATAATATTTATAAATGGTTTTAATAAAAAGGGTTACCGTAGGGCGACCCGCGGCTCTCCAAAGATACCTTCATATCTCAAAAACTATTTGAGATAAAAAATTGAGACTTATTGCAACTGGTAGACTAGACCCTAGGCTTGTTCACAACAGCCCCCACATATGCCTAGTGTTGTAAATAACAGAGTTATTAAGAGTGTTCACATTAGCCCCATGGGCTGTTCACATTAGCCCCTTTTAGCGGGGCTAATGTGAACAGTGGTTTTTAATTTCTTTTTAAATAATGGTTACATTTAAGGTTTTTGTTAGTAAATAAATAGATTCAGCTAAAAGAGCTGTATACACTACTATTTTTTCTTTTCTTCTGTCATTTACCATTTTTGAGTTAATGTCAAAAGTTTACTTTTTTTGTTCATATTAGCCCCGGTTGACCCTAATTGAGAATTAAGTATAGTAAACATACAGCAAAACTGCACCGTTTAATTGATACTAGAGGTCGTCCAGTGGTCGAAACTCGACCAAAAATATTTAATGTACAGACTTCTTTATTTTCATTCCACACTTTGAATAGAACATGTGATTGGAGTTTCTTCCATTTGTTTTGATTTTCTGTTTATATTTCGTTGTTATTTCGTCACCAGCATGGCAACTCATAATATCCATGTTAAATTTTTCAAAATTTTAAATTCATTTTTTGTGCTAATTTTTGAGCCTATTTTAATTTATAAAGGGATTCTGCACACCTACAGGAAAATAGCTTTCTAACAGTATGCGTATATTTTCCCTACAATGCACACGAGCTGAGAAAAAAGGTTTTAAAGAAACATGCTTGCCTATTAATATATAGATAGATTTTTACTTCAGTTTAAACTAGTCAAACATAACATTACTGGGGTAGAACAATTCATTCTGACGGGAAGAATTATCTAAAAAAAAGCTTTGGATCTGAAGCTGTTTAGGAAATTATGAGGTGTGAATATAACATCCTAGATATTGTCTAAATTTAATTAGTGACGTGTTTGTATTCATAAAACCTGATACGATGTATTGGAGTTAGCAAACTTTTAAATTACAGTATATCCAGATGCAAATGATCTGCATTCTTCATAATATGGATGAAATGGGAGAACAGACAGACAGTACTGCGTTTGGTACTCGAGTTTCCACCACTAAAACATATACAGTACCTAATAGAAGAAACTAACATGTAATAAAACACTTTTTCTACTGTATTTCTAACTGAAACTTTAAACTATTCAACGGTGAGAAAATATTTTTTTGGGATTTGAACGTGGAATCACCGATCATACAAAAAATGGGCGTGTTATTACTTTATTTTTACAACCTTTTGAAATCCCACTTCAGATTTCTCACATACAAAGCTAATGTTATACTGTGTAACTCCCAGACAACATGGCGTCCTGTACACTACCACAGTCCCATAATTCACCGCTGTAGTCCTTGATAAGCCCAGATAAGCAGTAGAGTAGTAGCACATAAAACTGACGCCTGTCCAGCTACTAGCGACTTAACTAATCGTTGTTTAAATCTTGGGGATGTCTCTGTGTATACTTTGGGCTCTTGGAGACATGACATCCTGTTAATCCATGGTAGCGGGTTAACTTTGTAAACATGGTGAAACGACTGTACCGCTTCAAAGTTACTAAAGCATTAGATTGTTCTCTCGATCAAATATTAGTATTGACTTTAAATAGAGCAGGTAAAAGTCGTATCCCTTTGTAAAAATCTTATATCGATCTATTTTGTACAGTAGAACTTGCGGTTCGTGCTTTACTCCTTGCGAATGATTGCCAGATGATAAACAATAGCTTTAGAATATATTGTTTATTCAGTTAAGTATTTTTGATTATTTTATAATAGGAAACAAAATATTAAACAACGCGCTCGCTATCCCTCGACCCTTTTCTCTTTACTCTATGAATGGCATAAGGTACAGTTTTGGGTATTAATTAACTGAACTAGGGAACCGAAACCTCATAAGTGAAAATAATCAACAGACGGCAACACGCAAAACATTGCGTAAAACTCCTGGACAAGTAGGCGGACCACATTCCGTTTGTGAACATTTCTAGTTTACACCGGTATAGTCGACACCAAGACAACACACTACTATAGCCACTTCCCAGGCTTGTCAGAAACTACATCGTTGGTTCCCTAGACACGTAGAAGTGGCTGGGCCAATAAAATGTAATTGTATGGCCAATTAGTTTTATTGTCGTGACTCGGGCCCGAGCGTTGTTGGCAAAAGTATTTAATTGACTACTTAGAACTAGGTTTAATGCGTTGTTAGTTTTCTATCCTCATAAAAAAATGTGTTTAATTATCATAATCTATTATACAGTAATGATTGTTGAAACTTACTCCAAAAGTATCACCATCACGACTTTCATTAAAACCTGTGGTCAGTTTAGGTGTGCGTTTCAGGCCTGGTTTAGTTTATGTAAGCTATGACGACCAAATATTTCTCTTATTTTACGTTAAACATCAATTTGCGCTTTTTTCGCTTACGTACCTCAGGTCAAAAGACTATGTATCTTTATTCCGTGATATCCCTTGAACGTTGTTGCGTCAATTGCAAAACATTCACTGCACCAATAGTCAATGTATAGAATATGCGCAAATTGGTGTATTTTTAAGGGTTCGTCAAATTTAAAATTAATATCCACCAATTTCATTAAGATATTGTCAAAGCAATGCTTTCTAATTCAAGCTCGTAATCGAGTCGATACATAAAGTTTTGCTGTCTTCTGCTTAAGAGCGTTAACATACGTTGAGAATAACCTTTAAACTTTTTCTGGACATGTCAACCTTTGTGTGAAAATAAACTGCAACTCAATCATCAGCCTTTGGATTTTTAAAATTAGCTTCTTCACAGTCAAAGCTTTTTTGAAATTTTGGTCGGTGTAATCCACATTAGTTCGACTGAGTTCCAGAAGCTCGAGTATGTACACCTCAAGGTAACCAACTCGGTCCACTTTTCTTTCCGCCACTTTCTGCCTACTTTTCATGCAAATCACCGTCGTCTCAACGCCACATGTCTCTGTTTTATATTTTAAATCTATTAAAAGATTTTTGGATAAAAATTCATGGGGTGGAAAATAACTACGGAAAAGGTTTGAGATCGCAATAATGTCAACATCTGCGTGCCGAAATATAATTATGTGAGCGTTGGTGCCGACTGGGCTTTGATCAAATAAAAATGCATTGAATATAGATTGTATTTCCCAACTCGCGTTGTATTTGGGACCAACTCGCGTTTTTAACCCGTAAAAAGGGGGACATGATTATTGATTCGAGTCAAAACCGTCGTGATTCATAACCTAATTCCGCCTTTACCCATGTTATATTTATCGCACTTAAGAATTTTCAACGATTCCAATGAACGTTGGAAAAATTAAAGCATGTTTAACAGTTTTTGCTCGTTGCCGCCGCTCAATCGGAGCAATATTTTCTGGCCAATTCTTCGTGGGATTAATGTCGTAAGATTACGATGATCCGTTAATTAAATAGTGTGGCGGCAATCAGTTGATTTCAATAGAAGTTTCCAATTATTTTAAGAGCCTTGTTTCTTACAGGAAACCTCATTAAGCTTACTATTGTCTAAAACAAGCTTTGCACAAGGTAATTTACAACTTGTTTTGATCATTCATCCGTCTACGTGATAAGATCGATTTTTTGTACCACTAAAATTATATTGCTGGTAAGTAGTATCAAATTTAGTGAGCGATAATCCTCGCTTGACGACAACATAAACATAATACTCAGTCTCACTGGATATAATTTTCTTGTTATATACGAATTTTAAAGTTAGCATATCAGTTTGTAAAACAAAGCTAAGCAATAAGATTTTAAGTACCGAACTACTCGAGTATTGCGATACTTTGTTGCAACATTTGAACAACTTGTTGAGTTTGAAGGTCAACAGTTCTGCACAAGTGTAAGTGTTACTTATCAGACGATATGGTAATTGGCTCGGATCACTTCCTGGATTGAGACTTGACAATGACAGTGATAGGCGAAATAATTCAAAATGCTATCCTGGCACCTATGGTAATAGCCTACTCCCCGTATGGGAAATTCGCTACAGCAGTTTTAATTTTGATAAAGTAAACACCACATATAGAGTGGAAACTATAAAATATATTATTCAATCCAACCAATGGAATTCGTGAACAATTTAGTCGTTTGTGCTTACTTACAAACATTATCAATTAAGTACCGTTTAACGTCAAATTTTAAACGATATATTACAATGGTCCCGAACCTTGTACTGTATGTCTTACTTAGAAAGCTACGCCATTAGCGCAGAATAATGAGTGAGAGAAAAACAGACTCGCTTGATTCTGTGGCAATAGCCACTTTCCTTAGGGGAAATTCGCAAAAACACAAAAATCTACCACAGTCCGAGTCATACTGCTACTGGTGGGCAGGTTCACCAAATTAGTTACAATAATTACTAATACGTAACTATAAATCAGTATAATGTGTGCAATCACTGTGGATGCAACGCCGCAAACAGCTTGAGGTATTGAATTACCATACATCCGGCGATTAAACATAAATTTTGCTCAAAGAGTAGATAATCTCGCTTCCGATCAGGCGGCGGCGTTTAGCATAATCACCGTACGTGACTAATTACGTACGAAATGTCAAGAGTGTTTGGCAACTTAAAAAGCCGTTTTCGAAACCTCGGAGCATAATGATGAATAATTAAACAAACCTGTCTAGTCCAATTAATCAAAGCAGGTAGGTAACACTAGTGCCGTTTAAGAAAACGTCAAAGAGGTATTAAAAAATGTATGAGTGTCCTCGGCTATATGTTCATTCCTACAGAAAATTGACGCACGGATTGTTATGGCGAACTTCCTTCAAGTTTATTTAACTTTACTCGCCGTTAACTAATTGTGTAAATTTGTTATTTAATTTGTCAAATAAATATACAGTTGTGCCATGATTATTGTTTATAACTTTTCCTACTCCTTCTGCACCTGCAGGAATTATGTGGGACTGTTGTGTTCTTAGATGAATTCTTCTCACCCTATTGTATAATCTAAAGTTTTTTAGGTGTGTTTCTTGTTGGTGACGTTTGATCTACACTGATTGTTTTCATATTTTATGATGTACTTCACAATTTATGCTTTTCTCTTTTGATATAATATCAGAGGAGAAGCAAAATTGTAGTATAAACACAGTGAAAAACATGAAAAAAGTTGTCTATCGATCAACGATATAAACACAAATAGTGTTTCTCTCAAGATTAGTAAACAATGAAGTTTACACCTTCTCAATAACATGTATGCAATTATCTGTAAGATAACTAAGATAAACGTTGTAACTTACGACTTAAATTTAATTACCAAAAATAAGCTTGAAACAAAGGACTGCAGAAAGAAAACGAACGCGCATCAAAATTTTGCAAGCAAACGATAAGTGTATTGAGTAAGACCACACTGTTCACGAGACGTCATTACTGATAATAGTGTTAAGGTCAAGAAAAAATAAACAGTTTGAAACTTCACAGAATTTTAGAAACACACTTATTAGTTACAATTAATTAGCCTAAGTCATTTGCATTAGCTCATTTGCGGGTCACGAGAGGCTTTGGTAGTATGTAATTACACAGACTTTTAATTGTACATATTGACTTCTAAGATTCGATAGTAAGTTTCTCTTTATTGAAGGGTGGATTTTACTACGTGGTTTATTTGTTGGTTACACCAGAGGACAAACTAGGCCTGCCATACTTTCTAATTACACTCTAAATACTTAGTTTTTTGCAGCAAACCCCGGTCTTGTTACCCCACGTCGATCCGCTGTAGGGTGGGAAGCTTAATGATAGCCAAATGACGACTCGGTCCAGCATTCTGTGGAAAGCAAAGTCGTTGTCCCAGATTTAGAGCAATTTCACCCAAAATTTATCTCCACCTGAGTAACAACAAGATCCCTATCTCATTATTTGTCTCCGGATTGGGCCGTAAACCAACTCAAAGTCATCACACTGCCAACAAATCTGCCAACTTACACGATTTTGCGCGGGGTAATTTATTTATGAGACATTGACATCACAATCTTTCCAATTAGCTAAAGGTTTTTACAGTCGCAAAAATGGTTTTTTTACAGTCGTAAAATCAAGAACTTCCGGGGGGCGCTCTGCAGAACCAGATTTTATATGGAACGAGGATTTAAAGGATTGGCAAATCTTTCAAATTAACACAAGATCTTTTACAGCCCTGTAAAAACAACATAAATCAGTCGGCGTTATACTTTAAACGGAATTGATATTTTGGCCTGGTCCTATAACATCGTACAATATAGCATCGTCCGATCACGATGGTTCGCGAAGTCGTTCAAATAATTACAGGTGTACACTTTTGTACAGAATTTCTAAAAAATCTGATGATTTGTTCTTAAATTGAGTACAGTGACAGGTTACCTGGGAGATCCGCTTAAGAGAAGTGTTTAATTGACTAGATTTTGATGCGTTTTGTCCATTTTGAATTAAATCCTTAAAGCCTTCACCTATTCCGATGCAGGCTAATTGATAACAGAATGTGCAGGGGTTGCAGACAAAACACATTTAAATAATCTATGCCTCCTAACCTAGGATTATGTAATTGCGAACCCTGCAAAGGCACAATGTGCTCCATTCTTTTCACAAAGCTGGTAACAAATATGAGTGATGTGAACAACAGGTTTCAGCCATAATGATTACAATTGTGGAGCTCCAGCTGACTCCCCCCCCCCCCCAATCACCCCCTTCGAGCAACAGGTGACAATGGCGAAAGTCTTAATTTGTTCGTCGTTTATTTTGCCAATTTGTTACTGTATAAAAGTTCAAGTAAAGTTTTTTTTTTCATTAAGCTTGTAGAAAATATTAATTTATTTAGGCTAACTCAAAATATGGGTAAAATATTATCATCACATTTTTGACCTCAGATAACCTCATCGATTGGAAAATCGTCAGCTGAATTGAAGAATTTTTACGATTTTTACCTTTTTTCTTGAGAAAAATCTAACTATCAGAACAGTTTTATTTGTTGAAGTCTATGTGTACTTAATTACAAAAATCTTCAAGTTAGAAAATTGGGAACTGGTAGAATTGATAGCATTTAATTCCAATTTGTGAAGCTGTACGTAATTTTAATACGTCAAGTTGTTGGTAATATCCGATTTTACCTTATGCTTTGCAGAATATTTCTTGTACATTTTCCAGAAAGTTATTTACAAAATTCACCAATGTCTCAAACGAATATTGCTCGTGTTGTATAGAATCAGACCTAAGATGAACCATTGTCCTATGGTTTTCTGTACCCGGTTACGATCCCCATGGATAGAATTGATGACTAAGTAATTTTGTGTTGGGTAAAATTTGTTTATTGTTTAGAAATTTAACTTATCGGATGATTCATTAGTGTACACACTGAACGATGCTCAATGTATACACAGTAACCAACGACCCAGTCCCGGTAGCAGCATTGTTGGGAGCACCGTCTCACGGCTAACAGCTGATAAGGAAGACAAACATAAACAGCTGACGTCGTTAGGTTTGGTGGTTCCAGTTCGTTGTCCTCCCTGACTATAGCAGGAGTTTAGTACTTTTGTTTCGGTTGTTAATTATTACACTGTGAAATATATTTCATTTTTTTCATTTTGGGAAATCGCTTGAGCAGGGAACAGTACTCAGTTACAAGACTTGTAGTAACAACCTTGTTCAATTTAATTGATCCCAATTCTTTACAAGAATATAAGTTGTGAAATTCAATCATTCGTATGCCCATTGTAGAAGGAAACGTTTCTAATATAATTTGGCTATATTGTAAGGTGTAGGTATGTGATGTTACAATATTTTAACTTGTTTGAATTCAAAATAAAATACTCGGCCAGGGTGTTGTAACATTGCATACAACACAATGGTCATTCGAGCCGGATATGAACCAGTAGTGACTTCGTGTGTCACTCTTTGGGGGTAATCTGACTTTGTGAGAACATAAACAGAAGATAATGTCACATTTTTATCAAACAAACAGGTTACAGCGATACTTAATTTAGTGTCGCTTTGTAAATATTTAGATGGATAGTTTTCCTCATACATGTCCACAACTCTAATCTGGCAGCCAATCGTTAATTGATTCATAAGTAAAGAAGATGTAGGGGTGTTCGTACAAATTAAATGATGGATTAAGTGATTTAAGTGTTGAAGAATGGTCGTGCGTTCGAGACGACATAATGATAGAGCGGATATATAATGCGCCCAATGAAACCGGTTCTGATGCTGTGATGAAC
Source organism: Macrosteles quadrilineatus (assembly GCF_028750875.1). NCBI lineage: Eukaryota > Metazoa > Arthropoda > Insecta > Hemiptera > Cicadellidae > Macrosteles > Macrosteles quadrilineatus. Next base: position 8,174,716 of record NW_026542598.1, read on the forward strand.
ACACATAATTATGCTACTGTAGCCCGTGCTGCGATACATGATGCTCGGCCTATGACACGCGTTACTATATACTTGGACAACTATTGCTCCGAAATCTTGAGTCTCTTGTCATTTTGGAATTGTAATGTGCCCAACAGTGCAGGTTCCGATGTTGGTGATGAACAAGCATAATTATTATGCTATTGTAGCCCGTGCCGCTATACATTATCTCTAGTTCAGCACTGACATGTGTTGCTCCCTGAAAGGTATTTGTACCAATTTACAATTCGGGATTTAAACCCTCATTCAGGTTTCAGTTGAATACCTAAAAGGTAATGATGCTACAACTCCTTTCAAGTGGATGGAGAAAAAACGTCAATTTAAAATCCCCGCAGATGTCCATGTAAAACGCGATTGTTTAACAACACTACCATGTGTGGAGGAGACCAGATTCAAATCAAACACCTGGGAATTCTGTCGGAATACAGGTCCGCGATGTTTAACATGAAATACGTGGTCCTCGATACTTAATATTCACCAGCACGACAACTTTTTGCCTATCTTTGTCGCTTTTCGCATGTATATGGATGTAGATGAGCACAAGAGCGGTGAACCAGTTTAAAGATGTTATCTATAGATTTTTACTTGCAGAGAATCGTTTTTTGCTAAGTACCGATTCTCAATTAGCTTTCGGCGATCAAGTACATTGAACGTAATGTTAATTTTCGCAGAATTAATTAACTTAGGTTTTGCTCAATTGTATTTCCATCTATATACCAGTTTCTGAACTTATTTGTTCACAGTTAATCCAGTGTAATCCTGAATATATCGAACCATGTTAGTGTTAGTTCACCTTTAAATCATATGAATTCTACAGTTTTGGCTAGTGTTTACTTTTGTAGGTTTGCGTGAGTTCAACATAGCAACGTTGAGTTCAAAACAACTCTTAATTGACTTTCAATATGTGGTAACCGCCAGATGTGACCTTCACATTCAATGTCAACGCCACAAGGTTCACTTGCGCTTATAATATATTTTTGTTGTTGCGAATTTTCCTATAAAGAAGAAACTACAGTAGGCCTACTGTATGAGACACGGAAACGCGGGGCGGATTTACTTTTTACACTTTGATGTCCTCAGTGACCGCAAACACTATTCGTTAAAAATACCGACCACACTGATGAATCAATTTCCAAATTTTTAAGTACCTTGGGACCGAGCTTTGCTCAAGGAAAATCATTAGTTTACTCTGAAAGCGGTTTAGTATTGCAGTTACAGTACATTAATCCATTCCGAAAATCCACACTGCTCGCCTTTACTACTTCCTTCAACACTCCCTACGTCGTGGACCTGTTTGCCCTCCTTCCCTATACCATTTTAGAATTGCAGATGCATAATTGCTACAAACGATCAAAGGTTACGGAAGAAAATTGCAAACAGACAAAATTATATTTGCTCATTCTGTAGGTTTAGTGTGACGAGGGTATTTATTGTAACTTCATAAAGACAAAAAACTCAAGAATAAAAAAAATAGTTCCCTGTATACGTTTTTTATGTCTCATTTTGGTAGTACTGTATAAAAGGAGATTGCTGTAAAATGCAATCCCTGTACCTCTTCCGTCAATGTAGCAATGCTTATTGGTTAACGCTCCTTATAATCATTTACCATATAGTTCTTTTGAAACATCCATTAATGGAAGAAGTAGCATTCTGTTTTTAGCACTTGTAAAAAAGAAAAAAATACACCCGCTTTCATCTGGGTCATTATTTTTGACACATTGTAATAAACAAGAAAGTGCCGTCCTTCCATCAGTAGAAACCTACCATAACTTGTTTTTGACAAATATAATTGGGCTGAGCTGAGATTCTTTGGCCCAGGAAGGGTGTTAAACATTCCAACAATGCATATTTCTACCGGTTCAACCGTGTCGGACGCGATGTCGCCGATGCTAGTTTTTGCGGTATTAGCTCTTGTCAGAATAAAGGTATTTCAATATTTTTACCTGTCACCCCCCTGGGGGGCAATTGACATGGTCCATACATGGAGTGTTGTTTCTTAGGTGTCGGCATCGTTTTTCCCAAGAGCGGCTCGTTTTGATCACGGTAACATGTGTTCCTCTCATTTAGGAGCCGCATCATTTCTGATTCTGTTTTTATCTGCATTTTGTCGGTAAAGAATTTCTCATTCTGTAGGCCCGCGATGCGCCTATGTCACTTTTATTTAGTTATATTAATTGAACAGAGACAATTATAGAAATTTATAACTATAATCAAATGTGAAGCAAATTTTTCAACTATTAAACAAGTTTTCATAGTGGTTTATTTACCTTGTGATTTACCTACGTGACCATGACGCAATCGTCGTCGAAACCATGGTTGTAGCTTCCATACAACTTTTTTGAGCTGGGACGACAAGGTAAATAAACCACTATTTATACAGGGTGGGGCAGGGAAGTATCCCTAATTTTGAAGGTGCATTAAAAGACAACCAAGAGTATTAGAACCAAACTTTATATTGGGATTAAAAGGTTACATCTGGGAGTTTATTTTAATATAACTTTACTTGGTTCTAAACAGCATATCCTGCATGTGGTGTCCCTAATCGTAAATACACTGCTGTATTCTGGTTCTGGAGTTCATCACAACTCTGTAAAGCATTTGTTGTGGAGTGAGGCCAACCTCAAGGTGAATTGCATCCTTCAAGGCATCTAGGGTCTTCTCGTAAACTACCCTAGGCTTAGAATCACTCCAATAGAGCATATTCTGCTTATTTACCGCTCCAGAAATATGGAAGTGTGTCTCGTCACTAAACAAAACCCGAGCAACATGAGACAGTCCCGCAATTAAGATTTCACATGCCTTCATATGTTATTGCCAGTCCCGTGGTGTAAGTTCATGAGCAACTACAAGCTTGTATAGATGGAGGTGTAGGTCCTCATGGAGAATACGAGGCACAGTAAGATTAGGCAACGCCAGCGCGGATGCATGTTTACAAGCAGAACGTTGAGAAGACTGCAAAATTATTGATCTTCTGCCAAGGTAAACGTTTTCAGGAGTTCGGATGGTTCTTTGAGCACCAAATATCCTTTGCAATACACCACCACGTACACGGAAGTCCTTCGCCCACACCAAAATGTAACAGCTTTGCGGCAGGCCATCCGATAACAAGTTTGCAGCGCAAGCTAGCTGTATAGCAACAATATACTGATTTTTTTAAAAATGCATCTCGAGTGCAAAAGCACATCGCTCACTCAAGTAAGCCATGTCTACAACTGAAAGTGATATTCTTAGAAAATCCCAAAGCAACAGCGTCATTTGAGCCTAACCCCATTCCTCCAGTACACCCATACTACTCACAGTGCCATCTTAAAAGTAGGGATATTTCCCTGCCCCACCCTGTATTTGTCTTACCAGTTCAGTGGCAAACCACAACAATGAGTAAAAAAAGCCTTCGATCAAGAATTTTTACAACTAACGGAATAATCTGTTAGAATTTTAGCTCTGCGTCTTTAACATCGTATTTTGACATGTAATATCAAAACTGTCAAATTCCAAATACTCATATAAAATTCATATGTGTCATTATGCAAGCATATTTTAAAGCAGAATGATACTACCTCTGCACGATAAATGCAAGGCTCTCAACGCTTAAGCGTTAAAACGGTTCTTTGCTTTATTTTCCTTGCTCCACCAGTGTGTTCCCACGCACTTAAGGGATCATCAAAAACACCCAGCTTATTTTGAAATAAATAACACGTAAGTGAAAGTGCAAATAATTGCTTCATCAGTCCCTCCTCAATATATTGATTGAGTTTTGGTAATTAGCGATGGCTCAAGTGGAAGATGTTAGTAGGGTGTATACCCCAATATAATTAGAGCTCTTGTTTACTATTACTACGCGTACGAGGCTTTGAATGATTGCGTTGTACATTTAAGGCCAGTCACGACAACATTTAACATTTTTGTCCTCGACGTTCCGAAATGTCAATCGTTTTGAGTTGCGAGAACCAGTGTAAACTCGATTGTATGAATGCTGCTCTGACATTTCTCATCCTTTTAAACGATTTGTTCCACCTTGATGCTCGGAATCTAGTCGCGTCCTTTGGGAAGCAACGCACTCGGCTCGTCCCTCGATAATCATCCGCAGAAATGTCGTTCTTTGTTTTGTTTCGGTTTGGCAATTGGTAAACTAATTATGCCCAGTTCGCTGTGTCTTGTGAGGTGCAATTAAGTAGATGATTAGGTAAGGTTTGTGAATGAGACCCACGGAACGTTAATTGTACCAATTAGTACTCCGTGATCACTCGAAGCCGCGTAGTTATTAATGAGAGGGAAAGGGATTTTTGCCATTCTGAACGGTGGATGTTACCTCCTTCCCCTTCCTTGGTGCTTAAAAAGTATTGTAGGGAGGTTCGTCGCTTTGTGGAGTAACTCGTAAACTTCGTTTCGTGTTTCTTACGCGAGAAAAGTAGTTTCGTGAAAACCTAGACTAAGTAAGACCTACCTGGATGTATTTTTACCCAAATATGAATGAAGTGGGGCTGTAGAATTGAGTGAGGTTCCTTGTGTAGCCATGGTACCGACTAAGATCAGCTGTGTGCCTTAGCCAGGACCATTCAATGATATACCGAACATCAAGAAATTCCTGGGTACAGTTTCGATATTTCAAAAAGCTACCGACATTTTGAATCAATCTGACCTATTGATTGTCATGGGAGCATTAAAGTCACTCGGGTTCCCAGGAGCAGCTGGTTATTCAATTACTTATGGTTATTAGAACTACTTAACCTGTTCTAATATTTGATAATGGTTCCCAATTGCTATATTGCGTAGCCGCAAGAAATGTACACCTACAATTAGCGTCATTGTATTTACATATATAAAATAGTAATTTTATTACGATAATTACCGACTGCATAATTTACTATTTTGTTGCTACAATTGCTGCTATTCCATTATTACTACTGTATTGCCAACATCATGTTGCTAAAATGTTCTTCTTTCATCGTTTTGCCTTTTACATTTTATACCGTACTGCATATTCCACAATTTTTTTGCTGCAGCTGCCATTTTCATTAAGGAAACTCCCGAATATATTCTCGTTCCCTTGCCTTATCCCCTATTTGCTGTACACTACTTAATATCGCCGCATAGGTACTTAAGCGGTGTAAAATATGGGCAAGAACTTTCTAATGCGTAAAACCTATAATGACGAGTTTCCTCGCCCAATCCATTCAGCACGCCTATCACATAAAGAGGGATAATCAAGTAAACTATTAGCTGTGTAATTTAAATATTTAATTTGGTCAGCCTCGCCCTAGTCGCTTCCTTGTCTTGGACCAAGTCCAGGTTTGGTTGTCGAGCATATAAACAGAGATTTGCATTGGCGCCCCAGAACTATAAACAAACTTGCTAGCGACTCTTGGGACCGCAAAAAAAAACTCGATAGAGACAAGTTAAATTTGTTCTACTAATTTGCGTTAGTTGGTGGCTATATTGATTAAAAGTGACGATTCGTTAATGGGAGTCCTTTTAGAGAAACGTAAAATGTCTACTAATTTGGAACTATTACTAAATTAAGTTCTATTATAAACAAATTAAAGATGTGCTGCTGAATAAAAACTATGCTAAACGTGTTTTGTACACAAAAAAATCACTTATTTAGTTTACAAACATCTCGTGTAGCCGGAATGAGCTGAATATGTCATCGTCAGAATGTTTATATGTTCTCCTTTGAATGATTGCGCAATATTAATTTCCTCTCATAGTATCGTGTCTACAGTGAGCAGCCGCTCGCCTTGTAATAATTAAAAGATCGTCAGTTCCTAATTCAGTTTTGAAACTGAGTCCAACTGCTATTAGACAGCTTAGAATTGATTAATGATCTCGACATAGGAATCGGCTGGTTTCAATTTCATCGGTACAATTACATCATTTGTTTAGTTCATAACTCGTTTTCGGAATAAATTATTACACATATGGGTGTGTGTGCTGCACCGGTGCTGCACGGCGAAATGCGGCTCTGATAGCTGTTGTCTTTTAAAATTATACAATAAACAACGCCAATAGTTTCATGATAGTGGAAGGCTAATTTCACCACGGTATACCTTAACCTTGTATATCTATTTTTACCTTCATCTCTGTATTTCCACACCTCCTTGACTCTACCTCTACCTCTATGTATCTACCTCCACCTCCACCTCCATTTCCATGTAAATCTTTAGCTTCCACCTCCAGGCCTGGGCAAATGGGTTTCTTCTTTTGCATCGTTGTTATCGCTTCAATAAATCTTAAACTTTGTCACTTGTAACGCACTATTGGAAAGTCAGTGGCTATTCGCACGTCAGACGTGCGCCGCTACCACGCACGTCTGTTCCAAATGACGTCACATTACGTTCCTAATCTAGTAACTGTTATAGCTGTTTGGTAACAGGTTGCACACAAAGATATCCTAGTATTAGGAATGGTAACGGTTGTACCTCATATTAGCCGAAATGGATGGGATCAACTTCGCGAGAGAGTGGTAAAAGAGTTCAACAGAGCCAAGTGGCCAAAGAGGTTATGCAATCAAAGATATAGGTGCTGGCCAATGTTTATGGTTAATCCAATGCATGTAGAACATACAACAATAGACTGATACAACGTTACTGTAAAAGCCGAATTAAAATAAGATTTATGTACAAAACCCATTAATAAATATGTCCCTTCACTGTGAGTCATGAGTAGTTACCCTAAATATCGCATACAGTAGTGTGGCAACATTGAAAGACCATTATGACTTGGCCAGTAGCCACAAGCCACATGTCCCATATGGGTACATAGTTGAGGCACACTATGACTATAGTGCACTTTAGTCCTGCATGGTGTTGCCGATTGCGCTTGACCGCTATATATAGTCAGGCCGCGCCAAGGATATCGCGCTGCGTTGCATTTCCGCTTTTAAATGTCCATACTTAACACCCACGCCTCCTCAGCTACTTGCATCACACGAGAAGATTCCCCGTCTTCCCAGAGTGTCATACTACGGATGTATCATCGGTTTATGTCATCTTAAGCTCCTTTTCTGGTCTTTCAAAGACGTCTGTGATATGTTTTGAGTCAATGACATTTTCCAAAATCATGTGATCTTATAATACAAAATTCATTTAACAATAATTTGTGATATCAATACAGCTTCCAGCAATACTTTAATTCTATTGTGTTTCTGGTATTTATATTACGCTTCGTCTTTTTCTCTATTAATAACGTGTGAATTGTTTTTCAGGTAAGACAAGTTACATTTCGTAATGGTGAAAACTCCTTCAACTTACAGGTATGTGTGGGTCGAAGTTGCACGTTAAATTTGTTTTAAATACTTTGTTACACTAGAAATCCCCATCGACCACCGAAAAAAGTTTATAGTGATTCTGAGTGTTAGATCATAATATTGTACAAGTGAGTGGGAATGGCCAGAACAGGTCGGTACCAGCTGGGATCTCCCGCCAAAACTATCCACTTCTACCGCCAGAACTGTGTCAAGATCAGGAACATATAATAGTTACAGCATCAGGCTAGAGAAAGAGCCAGGTTTTTAGAGGTCAGGTCACAGTAAGTTGCGGTAGGTCAGGACAGATCGATACCAGCTGGGAAGTCCCGCCAAAACAATCCCCTTCTACTGCTAGAATTGTGTCAAGTTCAGGAACATAATAGTTACAGCATCAGCCGAGAATTAAAGGATGTTTGTTGGAGGTCAGGTCACAGTTGCGGTAGGTCAGAGGACAGGTCGATACCAGCTGGGAAGTCCCGCCAAAACAATCCCATTCTACTGCTAGAATTGTGTCAAGTTCAGGAACATAATAGTTACAGCATCAGGCGAGAATTAAAGGATGTTTATTGGAGGTCAGGTCACAGTTGCGGTAGGTCAGAGGACAGGTCGATACCAGATGGGAAGTCCCGCCAAAACAATCCCATTCTACTGCTAGAATTGTGTCAAGTTCAGGAACATAATAGTTACAGCATCAGGCGAGAATTAAAGGATGTTTGTTGGAGGTCAGGTCACAGTTGCGGTAGGTCAGAGGACAGGTCGATACCAGCTGGGAAGTCCCGCCAAAACAATCCCATTCTACTGCTAGAATTGTGTCAAGTTCAGGAACATAATAGTTACAGCATCAGGCGAGAATTAAAGGATGTTTGTTGGAGGTCAGGTCACAGTTGCGGTAGGTCAGAGGACAGGTCGATACCAGCTGGGAAGTCCCGCCAAAACAATCCCATTCTACTGCTAGAATTGTGTCAAGTTCAGGAACATAATAGTTACAGCATCAGGCGAGAATTAAAGGATGTTTGTTGGAGGTCAGGTCACAGTTGCGGTAGGTCAGAGGACAGGTCGATACCAGATGGGAAGTCCCGCCAAAACAATCCCATTCTACTGCTAGAATTGTGTCAAGTTCAGGAACATAATAGTTACAGCATCAGGCGAGAATTAAAGGATGTTTGTTGGAGGTCAGGTCACAGTTGCGGTAGGTCAGAGGACAGGTCGATACCAGCTGGGAAGTCCCGCCAAAACAATCCCATTCTACTGCTAGAATTGTGTCAAGTTCAGGAACATAATAGTTACAGCATCAGGCGAGAATTAAAGGATGTTTGTTGGAGGTCAGGTCACAGTTGCGGTAGGTCAGAGGACAGGTCGATACCAGCTGGGAAGTCCCGCCAAAACAATCCCATTCTACTGCTAGAATTGTGTCAAGTTCAGGAACATAATAGTTACATTATCAGGCGAGAATTAAAGGATGTTTGTTGGAGGTCAGGTCACAGTTGCGGTAGGTCAGAGGACAGGTCGATACCAGCTGGGATCTCCCGCCAAAACAATCCCATTCTACTGCTAGAATTGTGTCAAGTTCAGGAACATAATAGTTACAGCATCAGGCGAGAATTAAAGGATGTTTGTTGGAGGTCAGGTCACAGTTGCGGTAGGTCAGAGGACAGGTCGATACCAGCTGGGATCTCCCGCCAAAACAATCCCATTCTACTGCTAGAATTGTGTCAAGTTCAGGAACATAATAGTTACAGCATCAGGCGAGAATTAAAGGATGTTTGTTGGAGGTCAGGTCACAGTTGCAGTAGGTCAGAGGACAGGTCGATACCAGCTGGGAAGTCCCGCCAAAACAATCCCATTCTACTGCTAGAATTGTGTCAAGTTCAGGAACATAATAGTTACAGCATCAGGCGAGAATTAAAGGATGTTTGTTGGAGGTCAGGTCACAGTTGCAGTAGGTCAGAGGACAGGTCGATACCAGCTGGGATCTCCTGCCAACACAGTCCCATTCTACTGCTAGAATTGTGTTAAGATCAGGAACATAATAGTTACAGCATCAGGTGAGAGTTAAAGGTTGTTTGTTGGAGGTCAGGTCACAGTTGCGGTAGGTCAGAGGACAGGTCGATACCAGCTGGGTAGTCCCGCCAAAACAATCCCCCTCTACTTTTAGAACTGTGTTAGTGATCATGACCTATTACGTTCTACCGCTCTTTAACCTTAAGCATCCTGGTATTTTTCGTCTCATACTTTTGATTTAATCTATAAGTGTAACATATTTCTCATTTACCAATACTTTCACAAATTGATTGTGAAATCCCTAATTCGGGTGGACATGCTAGCACTCATGTGTTGCATATGAAAAAATGTAATCAACACACACTATTTTTAAATAAATTTTTTTTAATTTTTTCAGGTTTCCGTTATTTAATACCAGTCTTATATGATATTTTGTTTATGTCTTGTATTTATTAGATGTTATTACTAAACTTATATTTCATACATGGTATTTTTTTACAATAAAATGCTTAGTGACAATTAACTAACTAGTAATTATTGTTTGCATGCAAATAAGCGACAGTTACTCATAAATAACCGAATCGTTAAGTAAGATATTATATCGAATACTGTAATATTAAAATCGATCAAGCTAATAACAATAAACAACAGGGTATTCCAGACACCAGACTTATTTATTGACGACCGGATTTTGCGAAGGAAGCTATTTTACATATTTTTTACAACGTCTAACGATTGTGCCGCAACCTGTTTCCCTAAATAAGTTGTTCCGCCTGAAATTACCAAAAGCAGAAGAGAAAGGCGTCAACTGCCCTTAAATAGAACAGAAATTTGAATTGGAAAAAGGTTACTTGTGGCTGTAAACATCTGATGAGGGGAGAACTTGTTCAAAAATTGTTTACGTTTATTCTAGGACGTAGACATTGTCGTCGAAACGATTTTCATCAATAAGGGTAACAAGATGCATTTTTGTATTATATGCTGGAGGTGTCATACTTTGTATTTAAAAATAGTATGCACGATCTTCTCACGGAAATCATATAGCGATAGTGTATAATGTGTGAAAAATGTAGTAATAAAACCCCTTAGAACTTACGTTATACTCAAGTGCGTCTCTGGCAAAAAATAATTACCAACCGTTTCGTTGCATTAACATCCCTATCCTATTTATTTGAATAATTGATTCATAAATTGTTTACGTTAGTGTTGCATTTTTGCTGTATCGATAACCTAAAAAATTGTGACCTCGTGGTTTTTTCGTAGCTGTATTTTTTGTCTGGGTAAATATTTTAATTAAACAGCACCTCAAGTAATTTTTTGTAATATTATTGGCTTTTTTGTTGATTTTGTTTGTTATTTAAAGAATTCTTAAGATTTGGTTAGTTCTCTGGTAGAATACACCTTCACAAGAAATCAATCAAATTTTCAACGAACTACAAGCAGAGTAGAAACTAGTGATGTGACAAATGTACCAGACGGTCTGTAAGCCCAGTTAAGCTTCGTTAGGATGACACAGTGCGGTATCGATTTGACACAGTTAAACAGCTGACGGCTGTCGGGATATGAAATATGAAGTGCATACAAAGTGCATCGGTGGGTGTGTCTTGTAGGGTGGTGGGTCAGGGTCGATCGATAAATACTCCCAACAACCCCCTGTCTTACCCTGACCTACCTCTGTGTACCATCCCCTTCCCCTCTCCCTCCGCTGACCTTGGTGTTGCCGGTGGATCCCACCTACTTAAGTTTAATTATAAATTATTTAGCTTTGCAGGCTGCACGTCTTCAAACTCCCTGTTTGAGTTGGGTGTAGGTTTTCAAGTAGGCTGTTAAGTTTGTTGCTTGGGTTTAATTAGGGAAGGCAGCAGAATTCTTTTTCTGTGTTGAAATTTTAGGCTGTTTTAGAATGAAAATGAACGTAGTGTAGAGAACAGCGCTTGCATACCTGAATGACTCGTTCCTGTCGTATTCACCGACTTAAATCTCTTCTAGTTAGGTGTTTAATTTAAAAGTAGTTTTGACTATGGAAGTGGGTAACTTTTTGTATTTCTTTTGTTTTGACAGTTGTCGTTACTTTACTTTAATGATAGTGATTTGATTATAGTAGAGATTTTACTCCATTGTAGCCCCTAAGTTGTAGCCAGTTTTATAATAAATTATTATAGTTAAATTGAGCACTCTTCTGAGTGTGCTGATTTAAATTTCTGATTTCTGTTGTAGAATATAAAAGGACTTCATAGCGTAAATTAAAACATTTTAAAGATTATATCAGCTGTAACAGTGGGGTGAACTAGGCAAGAAATATCATTTTTACAGTAACAGAAGTACTCTGTGTGGCTCATTGTGATATTTTTGGAGAAACCTGTGCTATGTGGTCTATATAAAGGGTATGTGTACTGTGCTATATAAAAGTCAATCTGTGTAGTAAGTAATTCGGATAATTCAAATAGGGAACGAATGTTCGAGTAACATCTTCGATGAGAGAGTGTACCGGTAGTTATTTCACGTACACCCACAACGGATTTAACTAGAAGAAAAATTGTATCCATATCATACTTGCAGATAACATGACCTTGACAATTGAACTGGTGATAGAGTATTTGTCCTAGGAAACGCGTATGGTCAGTTGGAAACCAACATGTTATTGTATTTTTCAATCATCCACCTTTAACTTTACACACTGTGGTGTGGTGTGTTTATGTAACAATTGACCCATATTAAATTAATCATTTATCCATTATTAATTTACAATGTGATTTTGAAGTCTTAGAAATCAGCACAAGTGGTTCCGCGCACCGTAGTAGCCTCACTTGTAATCCTTTATAAATTGCTTTACGAAATTGCCACATTACAATTCGATACTGTACATTTTGAAATAAATTGTCTTCTTTAACAAGTGTTTTTATATATCTATGTATTATTAACGAACTGTGTGGGCATTTTCAAAATTAGTTAACAACATTTTGCACACTATGAAAAAATGATAAAAACTTTAAATATGTTTTTAACTCATCCTGGAAATATTGATCGTCCAAGTCGGCCATGACCGACCTCAATACAACAAGGGGTTGTAAGGGGTTGGAATCGTTACAGCAAGGCATGACGGGTATTTCACCCCCTAGAGCCCCCCTTGTCCCCTACTGTACCATTTACAATATCCAGCCCCCTGCCCACTCCTCTGTTGCTATGCACCGAATGTGAGCTTACAGTAAATTGCGACCCGTTTTCCCGGTGGAATCTGTAGCGACTGATATTGTCGTTTGAAATATGTTCTTTATTGCATGAGAGAAAAAAAATACAAAATGATTCTTTGAACGGACCTCTTAAAAGGAACAACTACCCAATAAGCTCTACTTTATATTTAAAGGAAAGTAAAAATTATGTTTTTTTTTTAACTTTGTCAAAAAACTATTGATTTATAAAAACATAAAAATCGTAATTACTGTACTGAGAAAGAAGTAGCTCCAGTTTCGTTTGGAATTTTTTAAGTAGCAGAAGTTTGAAATGAAACATAAATATGAGTACTAATGTAGGAAAAGTACATTAATAAATTATAAAAACGAATATAAATTAATAAACCAATTTAAGATAAATAATAATTTAACTAATATAAATTATAAGGAATATTTGTCTATAAAACGTCTAGCTACAGAAAAAAGGTACTTCGATCACTTTATTTTGTGCTCTAGTGTGATGTGTATAAGTATATGTTGTCTAAAAAGAATCACATCAATTGCTAATTTGCAAGTCTATGAGCATAAACCCAAAGAGAAACGGTAGTTAAATCGAATTCTGTCACCTTACGGGCTCGTTCTAATAAATCCTGATTGATCCTTTAAACATCAGCAATCCCAGTTAACACTACCTTGCGCATGATTCGTAACAGATTGCGATACAGATCCTATCAGTCAAGTTTTTACCAGACTTTCTTGCTGTTTAATCATTGGATCGACATAATCTGTTAACTTATAATCTCTTTGATTGAATTTCGTCCGCTTTACATGGGTAATTGATCGGATCTGTTATCAGTAGGCGGAGTAAGAGCCAGAATATTACACTTGTGAGAAAAACTGTACCTTTCCTTCTTCAGCAAAATATCTTGTATGCTATAGTCTTTCTTGTATGTCCCAAACAGTGTTCACATCAGGTATTGACATGCCCCTTTATTATTTTTCCTTCATATGTTTAATATTGCTTTTTGGATCGTTGCAATTCGATTTTGTTTTAATGTATTTATTGGGACATCTCTTCAATACTGTGGAGAACTGAACGATTGATTCAAACACTAAGTATTGAGCAAGTCAAATGGCAATGAGATTCAATTAGGCCTATTTGTAAATGGGAGAGGGATTTAAAGAATTTTAACATGCTTTATCTTAAAGAAACCGATCTAATAAAAACGTCTTTTATAAACTGCCAAGTGCAACCCCGATTATTTGACTAGGACTTGAATACAACCCTAGTCGCTGTTAGAATCCAATTGCTAAGTGCAGCCCCGACCATGTGACTTATGACTTCAATACATCCACAGTTACTGAAAGAACTTGCAGAGCCAATGGTTTGAAGTTTCTGAAGCTGCGTCAACCAACCAACCAACCAACCAACCGAGAAAACAAAAAATGGCTGTGCTGCCTTTTTAAACCGAAAGTAAAAAAATCCATTAATTTATTTTTTTCTGTGCGGATTTTATTGACAAACTTCAAATTCAAATTTTTGATCGACAACTTTTTCAAACCTTTAGAGCAGGTTAACTTTTTTTTAAGGCTGTAGTATGCGCTTCTATGAATTATTTGTTGCTGGTAACTAACACAAGTCAGGCTTTATATAAAAAACAAAAACCGTTAAGATAACCATATATTTATTTAATATTCCCTGTTTTAAAGGTGACCCTTTCTTGTTGAATAATTTTCTCCAAATAGTGTGTGGAAGATATTTCTATTATCAATTCATCAATGAGTATTGATTTCATTTACCAAAGATTACAATATCACTTCCAAACAACTCGATCTTCAACCTCAACAAACTCGTTTCCGTTCATTTAGTCATCAATCATCATTACGCATCCAATCTACCAAACTAATAATATATTAAATGCTTATTAATTGTGATTTTGATGAACAGGTTCGCGCGCGACAAAACCCCCATTCTGGGTAATGGCCGTCATTAAGTAAGATAGCGGGGAATCTTGCCATATTAAATTGAGGCGGTGTTAATTTATGACGTACATATCCTGACCATCGCCGTCATATCACAATCTTTCGATGATTTAAACTTAATGGCATTAAGGGATTTTAATTTCAAAATTAATTTTTGAAAGCTTTTTAGCCCTACAGAAGGGCGTTATTCAGAAAGAAGATTAGTGATTGTGGTCGAAATTCAGGTATCATTTTGCTAAAATTCCCCCAAGGTAATTGCCATCGAAGAGCTCGATCTTAGAAGTCAAATAATTGTGAGAAATAAATGCAATGGTATTGATGGTAATATTACTTTTTAAAAGTACCGCATGCATAAGTCTGAAAATTAGGCCTTAACCTTGAGTAGACCAACATTCTACTCAAGTTATCCATTCATTTAGTCATTCTACTCGGGGTTTGGTTGGTTCGGAAAAAACTAAGTGCAAATGTATTACAATTACATCGTCAATGTGATGTACGGAACAAGATCTACAACGTTAAACTTTTTTTACCGCTAGAGTTTGTACCGATCTTATGAATGTGCTCATACTAAAACCAACTGACTGATTAGTAAGGATTTTTATTCAGCCTACCCAATGACGGGTATGGCCCATGGCCGACCAAGTGTCTTACGTCAATATTACGCAGAGTTAATCTTAAAACCATGTTTACGCTCCAATTCGTCCACTAGGGGAAATATTTCGTCTAAAACAGTGATTTGACATGCAGGTCGCATGAAGGAAAGCAATATTAATATCACCTGTCGCGTCAATCGTCTCCGTCTGCGTCTCCAAGCAACGGCAGAGAAAAATAAATTAAGCTGATTGAGGGATTGTATGTCGCTACCACGTGTACACAAGCAGACAAACTGTATTGTCTGGCGATAATTGTGTCTGCAAACAAACGCAAACTGGCGAGGTTAGAAAATAGTTTGTGACAATTTTTTGTTTATTTTCTAAGGATTTGGCATAACTTTGCGGAATAGCTTATAAAATAGGTTATAAACTAGCTTATGGCAATGTGTTTAAATTGATGTTTAAGTTTTTGTAACGTTTTTAGTGAGAATTCATCTTGCAAATTTTGACTTCATTGACAATGGGCAAGTTTTGAAAAGCAAGAAAATCCATTCTAATTTATTTGGTCAAAAATTCAATCTGGTCAGGAATAAATAAAAAAAAATCATTAACTAAACGGTTTGGTTGGAAACATCCACGCCCACACATGTAGCGGCTTTGTGAAGAAAGCGGTGTGTCGAAAAAAGAATGAACACAACGTAAATCCAGCAGTTGTCTTCGATATCTCAACATCGCTAAAACCCGCGGCCAGTTGTCTTCGATATCTCAACATCGCTAAAACCCGCGGCACTACCTCCTCATTAGCAGAAAACCAAACATCGTTAAAAAAAACCTCCAAAATCCGCACGCGCGCGGTTTCGCGCCACTTACATAATTTACCGGTCGAGAAGAAATGGCGGCTGTGGCAGTACCGTCCACGCGCCGTGTGCCGCCGGCCTCGCTCTACTATGGAGTGCCACTGGAGGAGAAATCGATGGGGAATGTTGGCAAAAACAGTGGATTTGTGGTTACTCACCATCGGCGACAAACTGGAGAGCCCCGGTCAAAAGTACTAACCTACCACGCACGGGGAAGAGGACAAAGTCTTGGCCAACCTCAGTGGGGTAATCATCCGTTGTAAATTAAAGATCTTGTCAAACTGTTACTCTCGTTTACAAAATCTCAAATTAAGAAGCTACCGTAGAATGATGTGCTTTGCGATATTAGCACCCCGACTCTCTTCCTGACCAGGAACAAAGATGCAAATCCTACACACCGCTTAGATGCACCAAATTCTTTTCGTACCCTATCCCAACCGACCAGCCTCATATTGCAGAGCTCACCTTTTACTAAACCGACAACAACCTGCTAACCACGACAACAATCACCAAGCCCTCGCTGGACAAAATTTAAAACCAAACCACAACACATCATAACTCGTAGTACACTCGCAATACACGACACACAGCGCCTAACCTAGGACAATGTCGTTGAGCAGCTTAATTGAGCAATTACGAGCACTTCACGTACTTTCCTCCACTTGGACAGTCCACAACTTAGAAGATGGAGATTGACGGCCCGTTGCGACGAACTTGGCGTATCAATCAATGGGAATGGCTACTGAGCTGATTCATGGGACCGCCTTTACCTACAACTTTGTCGGCTCCGGCCATATACGTGCCGACAGGGCATTCACACGCTTCACTGGGCACGATTAAGTGACGTTAATGACACGAACTGAAGATTTGCACTGAAAATAAGAGTCTATCCCGTTGTTGCAATTAGTTTTCCGTTTTTACAAATTCAAACCGTAAGAAATAAGTCAAATAAACTCTTCCGAAGAACACATTTTACCAATATTCTTAAAACTTTGGTGCATTATTATATACATAGGTGTACAGTTTATTTTTAAACTTTTCATGTAATAATTTTGATTTGATTCGAATAAAAAGATAAAGAAGTGTTAAAAACTGAACTTAAGCACATTAAGCGTAAGCACATTACTGTAGCTAACAAACCAGCTAATATTTTCAGCAAAATGCCTTTAAAACCTTAATTTCACACTCATACATAAACCGCATACATTCACCATACAGAACGTCCTCTGATGTAAATGCGTCGTTGTATCCACTACTGTTAACATGGACTAAATAGGTCTTGTTTGGTGAGTAAGGTTAGGTAACCAAACCTGCTCTAACCGAAGCACCGGGTGCTATACTGGCTGGTGTTCATGATAAAACCAATGTAGTCGACTGAAATTAATTCTATCTCAAATGAAAATGAATGTCGTGTATAAGCCGCGCGATTTTATCACCAGATACAATCGGCCCCAATTAGTATGAAACATTGACTACCTACTTTACCAGTTTTCAGCGTTCGTTTGAAAAAGTGACACCATCTGTTAACTGATGAAACCCGGTGTTTTTTTTAGATCTCGCTATTTTGAAATAATTACACACGCAGTCAGGAAGTTGTGTTTTACATATTTTTTGTAGTTTCCTAAAGTTACATGAGTTTGTAGTCGTGGTAGTTTTTTTAGACCCTCGTCTAACTGAGAGTCGCCGCACAACCTTTCCATCGCTCTGCTCCCTGATTCTCGCCCATCACCAGAACTGTAAAAATGGCATTAAAATGCGGCGTGAAAGTCGTGTTACTCACGTGAAATAATATAACAAATGATTATTTTACAGCACAACACCAGAGCCCACCAGAAAAGCATGGAGTTTATCAAAATTGTCTTTGTTTTTTCTACGTATTCTTGTAAAAACAAATAATTTTTAGCTTATTTATAACATTTGTTTACAGTCGGAAGGTAAACAAATCCTTATTTTTACAATTTCAAAAACTATCTTATTACTTTTGAAAATTCACACAATGGGAACTAAAATACATAGCCTAACTTAACCAATCCGTAATAAAATGTAGACATATATAATGATGAATTAAATGTTTATGTTTTCATAATTTCTACTTTACCCAAAAAATCGTGTTGTTAATTATGTAAATTAACGTTTTCTCAAAAATGGCAACCGCTAGAAAATCTTTTTTCTAGAGAAGCTTGTTTTAAGGTGATGGTTTCGGTATGTGGAATAGGCAAAATGTTCAACAAAGTTATTAAGCATGTTATTCATATTATTTAACATTTAAATGTACATGGTGTAGCGGCTGGTTTAATGAAAGAGTCATATAATCGCCAGTAGGCGAAAAATGTGCTTTAATTATATTTTTGTTTAATAAAAACTACCAGTATCTAGTGAGAATTTAATAATTCGTACTTTGCACCCGACCAGTCTAATCACCCTAAATGACCGGGAAATTACACTTTATGTCGAAATTATTTTTCAGATACTGTGGAATATCGCTCAGTTGCTGCTTTGTAGGCTGACTGTTAAGATCGCCTGTTTAGTTTTAGAGGTGTACTTAAAGTTTTTAGTTATTAGTTTGTTGTTATTGTTTTATAGTAGGCCTACAGTTAAGATTCAATATATTAAGTAGGAGAAGTTAGTGATTATTTTTCAAGTGAATAGTGACGTCAATTAATATCGTAATGGACAATTTTATTAACCGAGCACTCGAGATTATGAGACGTGTCGAGGAAACTATACGGTACGTATAATCTATTATATTTTACTACATTTTATCATTGTCTTAATGCTTAATTCGTCACAAAACTCGTCGTTTCCAGCCAGCAAGCATCACGATAACTAACTTCTGCGATTTAGAGACGTATTTTGATATGGAAACAGCTCTATTCCTTCCTGTCATCTCAGCTGTTCGTACAGCAGACTTGTGGCAAATTATATCGTTGGTGGCGAAGCACCACCGCGTGAGACGGGTTCCACTCTCGTTAACAATGACTATTCTTCGCCGCATTCTGTTTTTTCATTTACAAATTTTGAAATCGATGCAGTGAGACGCGTATCAACACAGCGAAAGTCATGAAGAGCGTGCGGAAGAATGCGGAAGAGAAGAAGGACTTCCTTTGACAAAGATCGAATAGTTAAATAGAGAACAAACAAATGTCTCAAGTAAGTGCATATGATAAAAAATAACTATTGTAAAGGCGTTGCATAATGACGAGTTGGCTGTTATTTTATTTGTTGCCCTATGTTTAATCAACCATGAGATTCCTCGGGAGGGTGGATATGCGTAGTTAAGGGGCGCCCTGAGGACTCCCCGTGTGCGTGGTTTATGTGCAGGTCTCTCTATATACAGGGTATCCATAAAAAAACGTTTCAGGACTTTGGGAAATTAATCCTCCATACTAAAAGGAAGAAAAAAGTTTATGTGAAGGTATGTCCGAAAATGCATATTTACCCAGCCATCCGCCATTTTGTTTTTTATACAAAAATATTTTATCTGCAAAGTTTTTCACGCGATTATTATTAAATTTGATAACCATGTTAACATACACAAGACCTATTATGGAAAAAATAATAAAGTTGTTACAGTTGTAAATTTCAAAATGGCGGCCGTTTGAATTTTTATAACTTAAATAACTCAAAAACGGCGAATTTTATGAAAAAATGTCAAGAATGTTTTTTTTTTTTAATTCCCTATCAAACGATATCAAAAAGATTGGACAAAAGATAACTGAAATATAACGATTTTTGTGTAAAAATAAGGCAAAATTAAGGGTTCCTTGACTAACTTTGCCTTATTTTTACACAAAAAACGTAATATTTCAATTATCTTTTGTCCGATCTTTTTGATCTTGGTATCGTTTAATAGGGAATTAAAAATGCCAAAAAAATATTCTTGACATTTTTTCATAAAATTAGCCGTTTTTGAATTTTTTAAGTTAAAAAATTCAAACGGCCGCCATTTTGAAATTTACAATCGTATTATGTTTTCTATAATAGGTCTTGTTAACATGGTTATCAAATTTCATAATCATCGAGTGAAAAACTTCTCAGATAAAAATATTTTTGTATAAAAAACAAAATGGCGCATAACTGGTTAAATATGCATTTTCGGACATACCTTCACATTAACTTTTTCAGGAGGATTCATTTCCCAAAGTCCTGAAACGTTTTTTATGGACACCTTGTATACATATCTCTTGTCCCCTAAATTTCTCCCTTCTAAAAAACATATAGGGCGATTTAGATTTGGCATCCATTTCGAGCGATGCGAACAGAACTGAAATCAACAAATCTGACAACTAGGTGGGCTGCACCTAAAAATCTTAAGAATCTTTCCTGTGTTGATAACTGGAGGTATTTTTTATCTGTATTTGGACGCTTTGAAATAATGCGAAACATGGTAAGCATACTTGTCCCGAGAGCCGGTCGTCAATGACACTCACTACTAGAGTCACCTTGCGCTCGGCCAAGGATGGATGGGACAACACTGCAATGGATTCCTGAGCATGCTACTTGGCGTCCGTCTGAACCCCTTGCAGGCGCGAAATTATCCAGTTTTATGTAAATTGAGATAAATAACATGCGTAACAATGTAGTTGAGCATTATGAATATTCCAAAAAATCACCTACAAAACACGATTTTTATTTTTTTATAGCGTTTGCCGATAAAATATTTTTTATCTATATATATTTAACAACAAAGACTTTTTGGGTAAAGTAAGTAGTTCGGTCACTTTCTTGGAGAGCTCAAAACTCCAGTGTCTAAACCTTTTCCCCCGACTAAGTGCCGATTTTCGATACAAATTTAAGTTTAATAAAAATTGAGCGTCGTCCAATAATGATTGATAAACCAGTTTATTTTTAAGCCTGTATGATGAATTTTATTTGTTATTTACATTACAGTATTTTCAAAATAGCTCTGTCAGGCATAAATTATTTGCTATTGCAAATGAATGTCTGGATTCAAAACTGTGTTAGTTTTCATTTGAAATTAGAAAACGTATTTGCCTAGAAGGCTCATTAATAAAACAAACATGTTGTCGCAATAGTAATTTTAATTTTTTTTTTAATTTAAAACTATTCCAAATTAAAATATGAATACAGAGCATCAATTTTCGCTTTACAAGACTATAAATAAGAATAACCTCGAATAAATTGTTTTTTCGCTATGTCTGTATCGATGTTAAATTTAAAAAATTATTTGTATATTTGTTTATTTGTTTGGTATTTCTTTTTGGCACATTATAAACTTATATGCTTGGATGTGAAATGAATTAAAGAATATCTAAATTGAATGTGTGGTTAGAGCACAAAATAATCCCAACTTATCGCACGGGTAGGAGGAGATGAAAGCAGGTTTAAAATGCGGTAAAAGTCATCTTTGTTGTTTTCATCCCAAAAATATTCATTTGTTTATTGACTGTGCAGTTCTTTTTTCAGCAAAATAAGGTCTATGTGGGTGCAGTTATTTTCAAGAAATACATATTGTATGCTGGATTTGATGTCCTGTTTACAAATTCTTATTTTTAATCTAACGTGTTCATCTATTGGTTTCACTCGTATTTAAGTGAGTTAATGAAAAATAAGTCACTTTTTAATATTCTAAAAGAAGTTGGTTCACATTTTATAAGTAATGATTTGTAGTTGCCTAATAGATGAATAAATAACTCATGACTGAAACTGTGTATCTTTGTTTATTACTTAATCATAATATTCAATTTTTCTTGTTACATTTTGTTCAGAACGTTTTCGATACTCAACAATGACACCAGTGTTAGTTGTCTTATTCTAAGCGGTTATCGATTCATCTAGATCTTATGGTGAACGGGTGATTATTATGTATTAACATGATATTTTTAAACTACTTTTTAGGTAGAGATTCACTGTGCAAGCTTTAAATAGTTGGGATGGTTCCAGCCGGTCTCAAATTTAAAATTATGTAGAACCAAATTTTCAATTATCTAGCTTGTAAATAACTCAGCAAACACCGGGATGTTATGTTTGAATAATGTTGAGTACGCAGGGTCGATTCCTTCACGACAAAACGCCAAAATACTCAAAACTACTAACAAATCCCAAAAATATTGAGTAATTGTAATCCCCATTAAAATAATTCTCTCTGTGTGGTTGGCAACAAGCGAAATGATATTCAAGGGCAACAAGTGCAGTATTAATTGGCTGCATTGGAGCTGGCAGTGTAAAGTCTAGTGATAAGGAGCTAGTGATAACGTCTGCATCGCGGAACTGTATGCAACTTTGTGGTCTTATCACTGACTGCGAGTCGAGCTGAAAACATCGACTTGCGTCGTTGTACTGGCTGAAAACATTGAGCTCAAATAGGAGGAGGTTTTTTTTAGTAGTTTATTAGCTTGCGGTACGTGCCCTCGCGTAGTAGGCATTTCTGTTATTTGAATGTTTATGCACATTAATACAGAAATTTCATACGTGCGAGAGTGTGTGTGTCTATAGTTTATGTTTAATTAAGAACTATCGACAAGAATCTATTTTGGTACTGATTAATTTTGATTGTGTAGTGACATGTAAGCGGCAAACGAACTAACATTTATTTTAGTAAATGAATTAGGCTAGAACAAAATATCTGCTCTTCTATGTAACAAAGTGACGCTACACAAGTCATTTCACTCATCCTCCATTCATAACGCCTTTGTTTGAATTTCATGTCAAAATGAGTGAACTTATGCAGACCTGCTGCCAAGCGAATACTCGTAATATTCGATGTCGGTTGTTAAACACATTTTCTCTATAACATTTTTATATTAGCGCACAACATTGTCTCAAGTCCTTTGGGCCGTATCATAGCCCATACCGACTTATGCAACTGGAGGAGCATGCAACGTAGGACATTACTATGTTAAACATGCAACATAGTGTGAAGTGCTACACCCGACTGCAGCGGTGAAAGCTACTCATCAGAACCAGTCGCTATAATCAGCATCACAGTTGCGCAACGAGCAGTTTTCCACCATGGCGAAGTGTTGGTAGTTTTCCGTCGTTATGTCTTCCCCTCCCCTCCCCTCCCGGTCACTTCTCTCGTTGGTTATTGGTAGAAATAACACGACGAACGTGTCTAGGATAGCTGCAGATAAAGTATGAATGACATCTGCTGCCAAGGTTGAACTTTCGGCTTCCTATTGTTCATGCCGTTCTATGCTTTCGAAGGATCGACATGTTATCGATATTCAATATTTGAACGCTTAAGATTCATTTTTGGCTAGGTGTGGCTCATAGTTTATTCCTCACAACGGAACTTTTAAGCAGCAACGAGAATACTCCAAATATCCACCCCCATTCCTTCCTGTTACCCAATGAAGTCTAATAATTAGTCATAGAGTACATGTTATTGAGTAGATGGTATCGTGTCTCACTTACTGAACATAGTTTAATAGGCCTTTATAGGCCATAGTTATTTATCTCCGTAATTTTTTTGTCGTAGACAGCAAATTAAGACTAGCAAGTTCTTACAATCTACTGCTCTAAAATGCCTTGAATTTGTACAAAACATTGGCAAAATTCCTTCGTGTGTTTATTTTTTTTACCAATATAATATTTTACAACCTTCCCAATTTTCAACTAATTTTTACCAGTGTTAAAAATCAATCTCGTTGCATAAAACCTTGAATTATCTTTTACAAGTGCGAAGTGATTCTGTCTAAAATAAGTGAGGATTCGCACGTGGCTGTGCATGGCTGCAGTAAGGAAGAGGGGAGAGGGTGCAGCGATGCAACCCCCTCCCCTCCACCGCGCATAAATATAACGACCAATAGCGTCGCTGCATCGATCCCGCCGACCAATCAGGTGGCGGCCCGGTGACCTAGTGCCGCTGTGATAAGGTAATTGGTATTGATAGGAGCGCCGCGTCTCTGAGGCTTTCGAAACTTTTGTATCCAATATATTATATATCGAATATTGGTGTTTGAGTAATTAATCTCATAGCGTTTGCATTGTTTGAATGTTTGTGTGGGTGGAAATTGATATTGTCACAAAAGCAAAAATGTTTCTCATATGCTTCTTAGTTATTTGAGTTATAACATAACTAAACATTATTGAAAACACTGTAGGTTAGACATGTAAATGAAACAATTATATGTTTCGTTATTTCGCTTTCTGGTAGGGGAAGTAGGTTGTTCAATGAAAACTCATACAGTACAATTGAAATGTAATGGGTTGTATTCATACAAGTTAATCCTTGGATGAAATATTTCAGTAATCTCTGCTTTGTAATACTTGGTATGATAAACTACTGCAACATTGTAAATATCCAGTCATTAACCTGATAAGTTAATTGGTTTTAGCTGTTCCTAGTCAAACCTTTAAGCTCCAATGTAATTAGGTGATTTACTGGCGATATCTATTTTTCTGACGTTTTCCGCTCATCTTTTAATCACCAAGTAAAGTATTGAAGATTCCGGCTTAAACGCACAGTAAGGATAGAGAAAATAAGCAAAACGACTGTTTGGTGTAATCATCAAGTATATATCCGCCCACCATACATACACCTGTTCATTGTACGGTTTTCAAATGTATTCGATTCCCCCAACGTTTATGGATAACCTCTCAATTTTCAAGTTACAGTAGGGAAACAAAACACACAGACAAAAAAGGTCCCGAAGAATGCATTAGCGCGATTGATTCAATCCACAGGTGTGTACGACAACAGGTGGCTCTGGTCCGGGAGTCAGCGCAGATAACGTTTTCTTGAGAACGTCGCTTTCAATTATATCCATTCTGACCATTTAAATACGCTAACTAACGCCTATTAGTTATCTCATCGTCTGCTACGAACTGGTTTAGCGTTTAATTCAGTGCAGAAACTGCTGCCCGTCGTGCTGCCTGAGGTTTGGCGGTGGGCGTGATTTTGACGCAGTTGTGTCATATCAATTTTGGCTGTCTGTGTGATTGCCAAAGTTTTGGCAAACGATTTCGTTTTACAACAGTGGGCGTGAATTTGAGTCAGTTTCATCACCTGCATTTTGGCGGTGAGCGTAATTTTGAGTCAGTTGTGTCGCACGATTGTGTGAGTAAGGTTCATTTAAAATTCGGACGGGGCTGCCGGAGTTTTTGGCCACACGGGCGTTAACCTGTGGTAAACCAATCTGGTGAGAAAATTCAATAAAAACGAACCGAAAAAACGAATGAAAAAAATCGATAAAAGAAAGAGAGGTGTCGGAGTCGCCACCGGCTGTCAGCGCTGATCTACTGGTCCTGTGGACATGCCAACGGACTTCGCTGATTTCTGATTCGTGTGATTGGAATTTATGTCAAAACCCATTATACGTATCTTCTGAAGGCCCGGTTACCGGTTCTCCAACCTAGCATAAATCAATCGTTCTGTGACTCGTGAATTACTACCCCGAATTTCGCCAATCATCAACAATTTCCGTAAAATTTGTATGATTTGTGTGATCTTTAAATTCATAACACCTTCGATGTGGTGCAATATGTTGTATAGTGTTCAGCGTCTCAGACCTTGGTGCTAGAGAGAAGGGTTGAAAACTCCAGCAAATACAAACATTTGTTTGGACCACTTTCCCAAGCTGTGATTTCTTAACTTACAAATGAAAAACAACAACAAACGTTATGTTTGTTAGCGTAGACACTAACAACGTTGAATTTTTACCCTTGCACACTTTGTAAGCGGCTCCTTACTATGTTCTATTTGAATGGAGAATTGGCTACAGCTGGTTCACATGCTGTGGATGGTCTATGACAGCGTCCAATAGGCAATGATAATGTGTACTCATCGGTAAGTCTCGTTCGTCTGTTTATCGGATCGTGCCTTCATGAATAATTCGCTTACTGTAGTTAGAGTGTCTTTTAGTGGAAAACGTCGGGGTGGCATTCTGGATTTAGAATTTCGTAAGTAGGTAGCGCGTCGACGACATTCCCGGATTCAGGAGTTTTTACTTATACTGCACACGCAGGTTATCCACATAAATATGGTCTCCTGAACAAAAATCGTTTCGGTCGGAGACTTTCACTAAGAAATGTTCTTGTATAAAATCGCAGACAGGTACACTGTGTAATATTTACAATGAGTCTATAAGGCTGCTGAATATTACACTTGTAAATTATCAATAAACTTAATTTTGAAATGTTAGCCTACTGATTAAGTTGAATATATTTTTTTTATGGTTAATAACCGTGTGAATAGTGTACCACGGTTACTCAAGCGTCAAGCTATATCCGTGACATTTGGCACAATGATTAAGGCCCCCAATTCGTACACAAATATAAAAAATTACTAGGCTTTCTTTCATGAAGTTAACAATTCAGTCCTTAATTGTTTGCTCTGTTTAATTACGTTAAGTAGCTAAATGAAAGTAAAATTTATTGAAGTGATTACTACTACTTGTGCATTGTGCATAACCAAGTTTCACTCGGTCGATGAAAATGGGCTGTATTTTTTGAAACAACAACAAAAAGAATTTGAACCAGATCTTTTTGTTCGACACGTGTGCAGTTGACTTTCAAATTACGAATTCCACCGTATTCTTTAACCGAAATCATAATCAGACAAAGAGCAGATCTTGTTAAGGATCGAACAAATTACCAAGATGGCCTTCGACCACTTAGTTGCATTTAAGAGGTTTATTATCGAGTTGCAATGCTGCAGAGGTAGATCTCGCTTACGTCTTGAAACTGCGTTCAAAAGGTCACAAGCCGTTGGTTCTTTTGACATTTGAGTAGAAACATTCCTTAATGATGGAACTGGACATCTCATTGCCGTGTTAAGTTGTTCGTAGTTGAGTTAATTGTCAACGTGCTACTCGACCAACTGGTTTCTCAAATAAACCGGCTAACCTGAAAGGTGATTTTTTGTTTACCTCAATCCCTTTTATCTTTTCATAAACTGTCATTGCACCATCAACTAAAGGAAATAATATTATTTGGGTATACTGAAGATAATAATTTGTTAGTGATCCATTCAACCATGTTCTATTTAAAAACTACACAGCTTATAATATATGCGGTCTTTCTGGTATCAAAATGCCAATTGTAAAAGTCCATTACATTACTTAGTATGCTATATATTAAGTCAACTTGCTTATAACGTAACGTGTTTTTAATTCGCACCGAGTCATTAAGCAACGAAGCAGAGGTGCAGGTTGGATTCTTAAAACATTTAAGCTATATACACACAAAGTTTACCCTAAATGGATTTATTTGTGTTTCTTTCGAGGATTTTTATAAGGAAGTAATCATTATAACGCTTTCACTTCCTCTATGTAAACCGACTTACCCTCACAAACGAACTTCTTGCGGTGATTCGTCGAACTGCACATTGCAACTCGGCATTTGAGTGATTTAGTGCAGTCGCATTAAGGACACTCGCCAAAAGAGGCCATAATTGGTACCTTATTACGGTGCAGTTGCCAAGAAAGTTGCAGTTGCAAAAACGCAGTCATTATCTGCATGCAGATGACTGTATGGGACCTGGAAACTGCCTCTAATGAGCGAGATTCAGTCGCACTGGTCGTTGCCCCTTGTGGAGCAATCACTTGTGCTTTAGTTGCACTATGACTAATATAAACACTTTATCTACGATTGAGTATAGCACGAGCTTTGTCTGTTGTTCGGAGGAAGGAGGATTGTTTGTAGTTAAATTATTTACTGAGGGTGTAATTTTGACGGGGTGTTACCTTTTTGTATATTGTTACTGCCGAAGATTTACTAAGCTCTTGGTTTTCAATATGTTAACTGATCCGGCATGAAATATGGTGTACGATGAATTGTCTTTTTAGCTGGAATTGATCAACAAGTTGCTCGAATGACTATACAGCGCTTGACTGTTGTTAGTACAACTACGTCATCATTGTAAAACTGATGGAAACATTGACTATGAATAAAACTCTAGACATTCAATTAACGTGTAACAGGTTTAGAATTAAATTGACGTAGTTTAATTAAGCCTCAGATATGGTGCACTGTTGTCAGTTACAAATTCAATTAAATTCAATTAAATTCATTTATTTCCACGTTAACACTATTTTTACAAGAGGTACAGTAAGTAAGCTATCAAACTAAAATTATTAACAACAAATAAAGGCTATGACTGAATAAAATACCCCCGTCGCAGCAAACCTGCAGACTAAGCGAATTTCCATTTCCCTGATTGGATTTACACTAAAATGTCTCCTTAAAAATATCACATTTATTCCCTATTTAAAAAGAATCAGTTTAAAACATACTTAGGTTTGCTGCAACAGGGAGGGTAAAAGTGTTTTTTATGTAAAATGTTAATAGTTGGTAAGAAATAAAAACATTTTCCAAATTTGGGCAAAATGTGTTAATAAACAAGCAAACTACAACAGTTTACTTATTCTCCATAAGAATAACATGGAAATTTTAAATTTACAATTTTTTGGAATTTTCTCCGTAACTATTAGGCGCATTATAACGCTTCAATATACTAAATTATTTGTTTTTTTAAGCTCTACAAAATAGTTTAGAAAGAAATTGCAAAATTTTATGTTTTTTAGGTCAAAAATGGGAAAAACCCATTTTTACCCCATAAAAGCCCCCATAAACCCCCGTTCCCATGGTCCGATCATGCTGGTTCGCGAACTCGTTCGAATAAACGTAGGTTTACACGTTTGTACCAAATTTCATCAAAATCGGATCATTTTTGCTCGAGTTATCGCGCTAACGGACACACATATATATATATAAATATATATATTATGTATGATTGTGGTTAGGGCTACTACTATATAAATAATTGAAAACATTATAAAAACATAAGTACCCTTTTTAAATTCATTTTTAATTAATAAACGACATGTTTCGACACTTAGGTCATAGTCATGTTTACATTTACAAATACAATAACTAAGTGTCGAAACATGTCGTTTATTAATTAAAAATGAATTTAAAAAGGGTACTTATGTTTTTATGTTTTCAATTATTTAAATATATATATATATATATATATATATATATGAATTTGAACGGATGGTGTTTTTGGCCTCTAGGGACCTCAAAACGAAAAAAAAAAATCGGTCCCGGGTCCAGGTCTTACCATGAGTATTACAGTAATAGCTTATTCCCTATATGGGAAATTCGCTAATACAATAACAATAACAAAAAAAATCAACAATGAAGATAGAAACCATGACAAATTTTGTGAAACAATAACAAAACAACACTTAACGAAACAACAAATACACCAACCTTTCCTTTGTATACACCAACCTTTTAACCATGCTAAACTCAAAGGTCGACTTGTTTTCAACTATGGCACATTTAATATTATAAAGCAAAAATGATGAAAACTTGTTTTTTTTTATTTTATTGCTTATTATTTTTATGGGTTTTTAAAAAGAACTGCCAAAAATCTTATATTGTTACCATCTAACTTTGATTGTTTGTAAGGTAAAATATTTTTTTTATTAATAGCTCAATGACAAATTATATATCGATCCAGAATCTACCTCACTTAAGATCCAATCAGCAACTGTAAAATTTAAAGGTGAGAACTACAACCACTCAGTTTCACAATGTCCATTAAAAAAGGCAAAGGTCGTCCATGTAGGTGTGATGTTTACATCATCAAGTCTTAACACAACATGGTAATATATTATATTTAATGTACACTTTTTGGTCGTATAATTTAATCAAAAGATGAAATCGTGTCGGCATTGCATCTACGAGATGACGGAAGCGGAGTGCTGCAGTAGCAGTGCTGAAGTAGTGAACAGCTGTGACAGATGCATGTGCAGTGTGCACCTGCTGACCTACGGCACGGCACGGCGTGCTGACTAAGGTCTGGGCAGCATCCGACACGATAACTACATCAGCAGACTAAACACGGCCTGTCGTAGAGAACAATGGATCAAAACACAACTGCTGCAGCTGATAGTGTAGCCTTGAGGTTGTGGACAGTATTAATTACACATTGTGGATACTTGCTGTACGTCAAGTTTATCCATGAAAGATAATTGTAAACATTAGTTTGATGGGGTTATTTTCTTGAAAATAATACCTTTTGAAACGTTGAATATCACTACGGCACAACAAATTTTGATAATTAGCAAAGTCAGTGTGAAGCGTCTGACAAAACACTGTGTGGATTAATATTGACTTGTACAGTATTTCAAAAGATCTGCCAAATTTGATCAGTTGATTTTGCGCTTTTCACTCCGGCAAAGCTGTTTATCAAGTGAAAAAAAGAATTACTAATGTGATTTGGTTATGCGATAGACTAACGGAATCCCATCAGAAAAAAACTTCAATTCGAGAGACAGTATAGCTTGGATGGAAGCGTGTTAAGTTCACTCTATACTCTTTCTCCTCACGAGTAGTCCATTCTTGGCAATGAACCAACTAAACACCAGTGAGACGAATGTAATATCATAATATTTTTTGACAAATGGTTTTTATGGTGTCAACTGGAGTTTTTACGGTGTATACTGCATTAACATTGTTGAAATTTAAAATAAACCGATCGCTTTTCCCCCTGAAATATATCTTTGGTCAGCATCTACTATACCATTGTTAAAACATTGTGAGCTAGAAAAACACTCGAAATCCCCCCATCCTCATCTTAACCATGGGATCTCAATGTTAAGCTAATTTGTATGTTATTAAATTCGTCTACGTTTGCTGAACTAGTAGTTTCGTAGTGTAGCCCAATAATTAATACTCTGTATTATTAGCAGCCACATGGCTTGAAGGTCTATATTATTGCGCCTTGCTCAGTGTAATAGTCTGACCTGTGCAGATTGTGTCAATATTTAATACACTGTTGCTGACTATCTTATTGCAAGTACAATATTCTGTTGTTTACATGGAACATTGTTTGTATACTTTTAATGAATGATTTTATCGATTGTAAATAATTATACTACGTAATAATGCATATTGTTCCGTTACGCCACAGTTTTGCCACATCAGTCACGTCACAATTAAAATTTTTTTTCTATAATGGATTTTCTTTTGCGCTATCTGCACTCATCTGTCTCTTTACGGTGGTTCATGTAACTGTCTCAACCATCAACACTTAAAATCCAAAAATTGCATGTTGAAATGGTTTGCAACAAGGAACTTGTTTGATAGATTTGCAAGACTGCAATACTTCGTGTGTCCAAGGGTGTAATTACAGTATTATGGTGGTTTGTTGGTGTTCGCGTTCTCTCGACGAGTTTCACCAAATGATGTTGAGTAACCAATCCACATTTGTGTAGCTGTTCTCAGTAACCGTGAATCAAATTTTTTTTTACCTCCTATCAGAAATCAGCTGTGGTTAGAAAGGAGTTTAGAGGTATATTTGAACACCAACCGATGATAATTTGGACCTCACGGCCACTGATTTAATAACTGATTTGGTTTGAAAATGTGGATATGATCGTTTGGAAAGATTTGGTTGAAGGATCGGGCCACTTGAGTTTGAAAAGATACTGCTATCAGCTGTTGTTAATTGGGTTTTCCCCGTCAAAAGAATCCAGTGGTAAGAAGAAACATGATCGAAAAGGAACATTTACGAATTTACTAAAAAGTGATTCATGTTTGCTTAGTTTCAGCATTGTGTACAGTGCAGTTGCAACTACACTCAGCTGCAGTTTGTACATTGATGTTACCAGATGGCGGCCACGGAAGTCACATCAGTGTATTAGAAACAGCTGTAAACGATGACCAAGGTCAGCACTGTATACGCTGCATTTGCAGCTACACTCAGCTGTAGTCTGTTCTGTATCTGTACATTGTCGGTACAAGATGGCGGCCACGGAAGTCACAACAGTGTATAAGGAACAGCTGTAAACGATGACCAAGGTCAGCACTGTATAGGCTGCAGTTGCAACTACACTCAGCTGCAGTCTGTTCTGTACATTGTCGGTACAAGATGGCGGCCACGGAAGTCACAACAGTGTATAAGGAACAGTTGTAAACGATGACCAAGGTCAGCACTGTGTAGGCTGCAGTTGCAACTACACTCAGCTGCAGTCTGTTCTGTACATTGTCGGTACAAGATGGCGGCCACGGAAGTCACAACAGTGTATAAGGAACAGCTGTAAACGATGACCAAGGTCAGCACTGTATAGGCTGCAGTTGCAACTACACTCAGCTGCAGTCTGTTCTGTACATTGTCGGTACAAGATGGCGGCCACGGAAGTCACAACAGTGTATAAGGAACAGCTGTAAACGATGACCAAGGTCAGCACTGTATAGGCTGCAGTTGCAACTACACTCAGCTGCAGTCTGTTCTGTACATTGTCGGTACAAGATGGCGGCCACGGAAGTCACAACAGTGTATAAGGAACAGTTGTAAACGATGACCAAGGTCAGAGCTGTGTAGGCTGCAGTTGCAACTTCACTCAGCTGCAGTCTGTTCTGTACATTGTCGGTACAAGATGGCGGCCACGGAAGTCACAACAGTGTATAAGGAACAGTTGTAAACGATGACCAAGGTCAGAGCTGTGTAGGCTGCAGTTGCAACTTCACTCAGCTGCAGTCTGTTCTGTACATTGTCGGTACAAGATGGCGGCCACGGAAGTCACAACAGTGTATAAGGAACAGTTGTAAACGATGACCAAGGTCAGCACTCTGTAGGCTGCAGTTGCTACTACACTCAGCTGCAGTTTGTACATTGATTATACTAGATCGCGTCCACGGAAGTCACAACAGTGTTTTAGGAACAGCTGTAAACGATGACCAAGGTCAGCACTGTGTAGGCTGCAGTTGCAACTACACTCAGCTGCAGTTTGTACATTGATGATACTAGATCGCGTCCACGGAAGTCACAACAGTGTAAGGAACAGCTGTAAACGATGACCAAGGTCAGCACTGTGTAGGCTGCAGTTGCAACTACACTCAGCTGCAGTTTGTACATTGATGATACTAGATCGCGTCCACGGAAGTTACAACAGTGTATTAGGAACAGCTGTAAACGATGAACAGGGTCAGCACTGTGTAGGCTGCAGTTGCAACTACACTCAGCTGCAGTCTGTTCTGTACATTGGCGGTACAAGATGGCGGCCACGGAAGTCACAACTCACAACAGTGTATAAGGAACAGCTGTAAACGATGTCCAAGGTCAGCACTGTATAGGCTGCAGTTGCAACTACACTCAGCTGCAGTCTGTTCTGTACATTGTCGGTACAAGATGGCGGCCACGGAAGTCACAACTCACAACAGTGTATAAGGAACAGCTGTAAACGATGTCCAAGGTCAGCACTGTATAGGCTGCAGTTGCAACTACACTCAGCTGCAGTCTGTTCTGTACATTGGCGGTACAAGATGGCGGCCACGGAAGTCACAACTCACAACAGTGTATAAGGAACAGCTGTAAACGATGTCCAAGGTCAGCACTGTATAGGCTGCAGTTGCAACTACACTCAGCTGCAGTCTGTTTTGTGCATTGGTGGTACAAGATGGCGGCCACGGAAGTCACAACGGTTTACGATTGTACGGGGAACAACTATAAAACCGCTCAAGGTCGTAATATTCAACCGCGCTTATAACTTTGAAGCGTCCAAACTCTTAAGAAATGAACCGGTTTCTTGTTACGTCACCTATTTTAATATCACTAATTTAGTGCTTACGTGATTTTGACCAAGCAATTCATTTTGTGTATCCGAATTTGGCATTTAGGCCCTACGACGTATTAGTCTTAAACCTAACGTTATGTAAAAATCCTCATTTACTTATCAGTTGCTCGGAATTCCATTTTTGGTTATAACGAATTTTACTTACGTGGTTGACGGTGACGTGTCGTAAAATTTCAGTAGGTAGAGAGAGTCCAAGGAGGCATATCTGGGGCAATAAGCCCTCCTCTGACTCTTGAGTGTTCCAAATTCAGTGGACGGATAAATCTCAGCAACTACTACTGCTATAGTGTCTTGAGAACATAATGCACGCTACAGGGTGACCTGTAAAAGGTTTTGAATACACTTTAAAATAACACAATAGAATACACATAATCTGTTAAATATCACGAAAAATAGTAGAATTAGACTTTTGATTATTCTATTCCTTGGTAACCCGAACTTGCTCCAAATAAGTCATCGTTCGTTGCCCGTGCAGTTCCGGAGCTTTCTCCGTGTTTTTTTCAATAGTCCCTAAATTGGTTGATTAAATCTCTTACGGTTGAAGAGTACACAATAAGACATTATAAGTCGACTTTCATTCACTCACGGGGTTTTTGTAATATGTCTTGCGATAATCCGACAACTCCAATCCTGTAAGCGTCGGATTCAAATCATGGAAGCACTAAATCCAATGTTGTGCAAAACTCTCTGTTGATTTGCACTACACTTCATCAAAAGATTATCCATATATCGTGGTAACTAATCCTTTGCGGAGGTCGTCTGGTGTTAAGTGATCAATTGTTACACAAGCAGGCGTGATACATTCCTTAGCCGTGCCAGCATGCCAGGACAAGAGGCTGGCTTATGTTGTCTAAGAATCGTATTTTTGATCTTTTTACGTGCCAACAATGTTTAACATTTAGTCACCACACTACTAAACTAAGAACATTAAATACTAGAGTTCACAGTTTATGTTTGTACTTAAATAAACAAGTTTTGTTGTGTAGTTGAACTGTGACAGTTCTGCTCAGTAACAGCTGATCGGTGCAGTGGCATGCTACAGGAGTAGTGACGTCTGCACATAACATTGTTTTACAAACGACATTGGCCCAGGAGCAGGGTCGATGAATCGCAACATTGACCTTTCTGGCCCTCGAGTTTCCAATTTTATTACATGATCACTCCCTTTAGCCAGCTATAAGTAAAAACTGTTGTATTGTATTATCAATCAAATTTCTTAATAGCTTTTTTTGTTGAATATATTGTTTTAGTAGGGAGAATTAATGAGCACGAGATTAATGTAAATTGTATGCTGGAGTTAACTTTATACACTTATTTTTTATTTACCACGGAAAATCCCTGAATCTTTCAAATATTTTCCTTTGGTGGGGTAATTTTGCCCATCGAGCACATCCCTTTTGCAATGTTTGTCTCCTACTTGTGTCGTATGCAACACGTATTCCTTGCAAGTGACTCAATTTTCTTACAACGCGCATCTCGTAACAATATTCCTTACATGAGGCATCTCATTGTATAAAGCACCTCTTCCACATGTGACACCTCTTTCTTACTGTGGATATCTCGTAATGCATTTTCCTTGCGTTGGACACATATTTCTTCCATAGCCTCTCTAAACAACATGAACTATCTATCTGCCTCTTGTAAGGAACACATCTTAGTATTGAACACCTCTTTTCAATTAATATATACTTGCATTAAACATAATTCTTCCACACATGGGACATCTCCTCTTGACATGGAATGCCTCTCCTTTCGTGAAATGCCTCCTCCCACACTATGTACTTACTCAATAGAATATGCACTTCGTCATAATGAGCATCCCCTATCTATTACGAGCAACTTTTAAACATGTATCTCCCTTATATTGTCCTTTCATCCCCAGTTTCAAATCCTTTATCGCCGCTCAATGACTTCACACAATGTTAGACTAAGATTTATCGTATCCGAGTAGAGAGTGAGAACAGCGATATGTGGACATGTGGTGGTGATTGTGTCTGGTGTTCGGCCCAGTTAGATAACCGGGTGAATCATCGCCTCCGACTACTCGGACACTCGGCTAGTAGACCACTGGACTGGGACTGGACCTGGCAACTGGCACTCCCAGACCCACACGAAACTGAACGCGGCTCGTGGCAATGCAAAGCAGGTTCGTGTGGCTTTACTATGGTCCGTGTGGTAGTGGTCGCGGTTCCACTTTCGTATTGCAAATACGGCTAGACGGGTTTCAGTGCAGGTCGAGTGGGCGATGGCAATTTTTATAGAGCTAGTGAATTTTAAATGCAAATTACAATACTTAAGTTGTATCATGGTGAATTGAGAGTTTAAAAAGTGGTGTATTTTGAAACTCAAGTAGGTTTAGTTTTCTCTACAAGGTGTGTTGCATTTGCCTAAAGTGTCTCTTTGGGCTGATAGGGACAGCTTTGAGCCTCGGCGTGACCACAACAATGATGGAATTAGATTTAGAGTTTACTTCCTCCTATTGGAACGTCAAATGTAGATGAATATTCATTTTTAGGAGTGCCAGAAAGATTTAGAATGCCTTTTACTTAAAATGTTGATACAGTAGAACCTTGATAACAAGACTCTCATGGGGATAGAAAAATAGTCTGGTTATCAAGGTTTAGAGGTAAAATAGATTCAAGGGGGTTTTAAAAATACACTTGTTATCAAGAGTGACTTGTTATCGAGGGTCTTCTTATCGAGGTTCCACTGTAATTCTTCTCAACAAAAGGCCATTGATGTAGGCACTAAGAATATCATTTTAGTAATTATTATTGTGCATTTTTCTTGGACGAGATGTCCAATAAATATTGGGATAGGTTCCGAACCATCTGTTCACGTATCGCGTTCCAACAACTATAACACTTCATTGTACTAAAGAGATATAAAATTGTCTATTAAAAACCAAAGCCAATACTTACGCAAATGATTTTGTTTTGTATGACTTTGTTCGCGATCAGTTTGTCTAATAACTTCCACTCAGTTGGACAACGGAGCTTGAGTAATCTGAGCACTGTGACTGAGAAGTAATTTATGTTGTCCAGAGGTGCAGTACAGTAATACTGTAGCTATTGCGTTCATACAACAGTTGATTGCTACACGAGGAGTTTCCCGGGGGGTTTGCACTCAATACAAGGTCATTAACATATAAAATAGTTATTTCTTGATTCATGGAAGCTTACAGTTGTACAGTAAATGGCGATCCTAGTTTTGCTAATATGAAATTGTAATTTGCAAATTAAGTTTTAGTATGAATTTTTATCTGTAGCCCCGTTTGTGTAATAGGGAGTGCAGTCCCAAGTTGAACTTTTATTGATGAAATAATGTATTGTAATAATGTATGTGTTATAATGTATTAATTAATAATGTGTGTTGCTTAGCTATAACTATAAGTAGGTATTATGTAGACATACCTAAGGTCAGCTCTTCGGGAGATAACCGTGTTTTGAACTAGCCTGCCAAATTGAAATCTAGCTGGCCTCAAAGATGCAAGAACTTCCATACAGTTCTTTTTTTAAACTCATAGGGCACGGGATTGTTATCAACTACAGTTTCCCAGTCTTATTATTTATTTTCTGAACATAAAATGAGAAATAACCTTCATTAAAATTTTGCAGCATTGTTGCATATCAAATAAACAAGACCATCAAGCGAATAGTATAGACTGCTGTAAGATCAATTCCTAAAAGAGTCTTTGGAACGTCCACCTCTCCCGTTCCCAAGTTAGTAAGCTCCACTCATCAAGACTGTAACTCGCAATAAATCGTCCGTCAATTGCAGTGCTGTCTGTTGACGTTGTATGACCTCCACGGTCACGCTGGGTTGCAGTTGCAGTGCCAATATTGGCCTACGGCCAGCGGCCGCTGCCAACCAGGCCAAATTGCCTCTGGTCTCCACTAATGGTTTAAACTTTGTGTCTTGTTGTTACAGCTGTAAATGCATCTGCGTGCCGCCCTATATTCTATTCTTGTATTGTTGTGGTTCCGGGTTTTAAATCGAAGGTCACCCATTCGACCGCAAAAATAATTCATGAAGTAGTGTTTCAAGTAAATCTTTACTAAGGAGTTTTTGTAACAATTTTTTTGTTAGTTTTTGGTTGACCTTTTTAACACGGATTAAATACAGCAAAGACAGTCCTGTTTGGAACCATCGAAAAGTGACTGACTTCCTCACCATCAACTGGCAACATTTTGATTGTTAAGTGAACCGTTATATCTACTCAGCTACCCGTTTATTCCAGCCATAACTATTTATTATAGCTTACCCATAATGATTCTACGTTATAATTTCTTTAGTTATTAAGAAACTCCTTACCACAAAAAAAAAACTATAAATATTCGTGTGAAACTGACATTATCCCTCTTGAAGGGCCATTAACAATCTTTTTCAAAATCTTGTTTATCCAGACGGTTAAATCCAGTGTATGTGATGATGCTACTGTATTCACTTCGTGGGTCATGTATCTGAAAACGTATAGGCCTATACATTGCTGAATATTACTGTGTTAATAGTACAGTATCTATATATTTAATACGCCAACACGAAATTTGTCCTTTGAACTTTTCCGCCATTTCCTTACCGATTCACGTCTCATTGGAGAGAGCGTGTTGCGTAGATTTGCAACAATCAATGACCAAAATCAGTGACTTGGATCAATGATAATTGGATCTCAGGAACGTTAGTTCGGAAGGTATTTATTATCTGGATATGGCACAGTATTGTCGAGTCACATAACGGATGCATTTGACTGGAAGTATTGTGTTTTGCCGAAGTGCGGCGGAGTGGACAAGATGCACTATCGATTTGCGACGCTCCACTAGGTAGTCGATAGACATATTAAATTGAGGAATAATTTAGCTCAGTTTCAGGGAAATAGGAGTTTCTTTCCTTCATCACACTTGATAGTTTACTAGAATTGTCAACAAAGTTATTTTTGAAAGATTTTCTTTCGTCACCCTAAAATTATGCGTTTTGAAATGGTTTGCCCACCAAAGTCGCTTGGGGTCTTGATAATAGACCTTACAAACAATATACAAGATGCCTCTGTAATTTAAAATTATTATTTCAATCAATAATGAAAAAATACCCGGAGATACTTATTGAAACGAATACCCGCAAAAGTTATTCAACAGTGTGTTTGTTGAGTGCGGTGTGTAGCATATTGATCTATTATATGAGATAACCAATAAATGTATGAATCGAAAATTGATCAGAACTATCGATGAAGTAAAACTGCTTTATGAACTGCCTTATTGAACCTATTTAGCTTTATACAAAGTAGGTGCAGTTTTGTCTAGGTTTTCATAGCTTCTATTCGATCCTTTTATGTAACTTTTCATTGCTTGTATGATACAATAATAATGTGTAAATGACTAGAAGCCCCAAAACTTAATAGAAATTCCCGTCCACAAAAAACACTTGCATTGTAAATGTTACTGCAAAAAATCTTCTTTATTGATATTTCGATTAATTTTAGAGACGAAATTTATCAATAATCAATTTAAGTTCCATTTATTGCATTTGAAAAGTGATAAGGTTTGCATCTAAACATCTTGAAACCGCAACGGCTGGATTTTGCAAAATGAGATGAAAACCATTTTCGGTAAGCCGTAAACAATATACAAATACCCCCGCCGCAGCAAACCTGCAGACTAAGCGAATTTCCATTTGACTGATTGGATTTACACTGAAATGTCTACTTAAAAATATAACATTTATTCTTGATTTAAATAGAATTAGTTTAACAAGTACTTAGGTTTGCTGCATCAGGGAGGGTAAAACTTTTTTTTTTTGTAAAATGTGAATAGGTAGTGAGAAATAAAAACATTTTCCAAATTTGATCAAAATATGTTCACAAACAAGCAAACTACAACAGTTTACTTATTCTCCATAAGAATAACATGGGAATTTTAAATTTACAATTTTGTGGAATTTTCTCCGTAACTATTAGGCGCATAATAACGCTTCAATATACTAAATTATTTGTTTTTTTAAGCTCTACAAAATGGTTTGGAAAGAAATTGCTAAATTTTATGTTTTTTGGGTCAAAAATAGGAAAAACCTATTTTTACCCCATAAAACCCCCCGTAAACCCCCGTTCCCATGGTCCGATCATGCTGGATCGCGAACTCGTTCGAATAAACGTACGTTTACACGTTTGTACCAAATTTCATCCAAATCGGATCATTTTTGCTCGAGTTATCGTGCTGACGGACACACATATATATATATATATATATATTAAAATTAAAACATATATAACAAAGTACCCTTTTAGTAATTATTTTATTTTTCATGACGACATGTTTCGGAACTAAGTCCATTGTCAAGTCATTTTTACCATAACCTCATTCTTTAAACTAACAAAATTAAAAATATAATCATATGTAAAAATAATAAAATATGTTAACTAAATCTTAATACATTTTGGTATTAATTTTTTTCATTATACTATATGAATGTTTTTCTTTCTTTCCTTAGTTTTTCAATTTTATCGTAGATAGGTTGGTTTAATTTTGGAATCATTGTGTTGAGTATGTTGTTGGGGTCCTTTTTGTTGTGTATATAAATATTTAGCTCTTCTTTCACATTAAGTTTCTCACGTTCTTTTTCAAATTCTAAAATAGTTAGATTGTGTTTCATGTTTTTATAACTGTGGTCTGTGTTCATTATATGGTCGGCGAAGTTCGACTTCATTGATGTCTGATTTTTTGATTTCAATGCTTGTAGATGTTCCTTGAATCTTGTTTTAAAAGTTCGAGATGTTTGACCTATATAATACTTGCTACAGTCACTACAGTTTATCTTATAGATTCCTGATTTGTTGTACTTTTCGTCTTCATTATCTTCTGTGTGTTTGATTTTTTTATTGATTAATTGGAAAATATTGTTCTTAGTTCTGTAACTTACCCTTATATCCGAATTTTTAAACGTATTTCTTACTGCTTTAGTCATATATTTGTTATAAGGTATACATATATATTTCTTTTTCTCTTCATTTTCCGTTGTTTTATTTTGCTTTTGTAATTTGTTTTTCAATTTATTCTTTATCATATTGTCTATCATTTTTGCCCTGTAGCCATTTTTCTCTGCTAAGTATTTAATGGTATTTTTCTCTTTTTTGAAATTTTCTTTATTCAAGGGAATATTAATAAGTCTGTGGATAAGTGAATGGAAAGTAGCGATTTTATGACTCCAAGGATGATTAGAATAGTATGGAATAATGATGTCTGTGGTCGTAGGTTTTCTAAATATGTTAAATGTATGTCTGTTGTTATTTTTTGAGATTGTAATATCTAGAAAATTTATTTGTTCTTTTTGAACCTCTCCTGTAAATTGTATTTTTGGAGATAGGTTATTAATATATTTTAGTAGATTATTAGCTTCATTTTCATTTCCTTTGAATAAACAAATTATATCGTCTACATATCTGTACCAGTATTGGATTTTATCTTTAAATGGGTTACAATCATTCATTATTTTGGTAGTTTCCATTTCTTTCATGAATATATCTGCCATTATTCCAGATAGAGGGGAACCCATTGAATGATTGTAACCCATTTAAAGATAAAATCCAATACTGGTACAGATATGTAGACGATATAATTTGTTTATTCAAAGGAAATGAAAATGAAGCTAATAATCTACTAAAATATATTAATAACCTATCTCCAAAAATACAATTTACAGGAGAGGTTCAAAAAGAACAAATAAATTTTCTAGATATTACAATCTCAAAAAATAACAACAGACATACATTTAACATATTTAGAAAACCTACGACCACAGACATCATTATTCCATACTATTCTAATCATCCTTGGAGTCATAAAATCGCTACTTTCCATTCACTTATCCACAGACTTATTAATATTCCCTTGAATAAAGAAAATTTCAAAAAAGAGAAAAATACCATTAAATACTTAGCAGAGAAAAATGGCTACAGGGCAAAAATGATAGACAATATGATAAAGAATAAATTGAAAAACAAATTACAAAAGCAAAATAAAACAACGGAAAATGAAGAGAAAAAGAAATATATATGTATACCTTATAACAAATATATGACTAAAGCAGTAAGAAATACGTTTAAAAATTCGGATATAAGGGTAAGTTACAGAACTAAGAACAATATTTTCCAATTAATCAATAAAAAAATCAAACACACAGAAGATAATGAAGACGAAAAGTACAACAAATCAGGAATCTATAAGATAAACTGTAGTGACTGTAGCAAGTATTATATAGGTCAAACATCTCGAACTTTTAAAACAAGATTCAAGGAACATCTACAAGCATTGAAATCAAAAAATCAGACATCAATGAAGTCGAACTTCGCCGACCATATAATGAACACAGACCACAGTTATAAAAACATGAAAGACAATCTAACTATTTTAGAATTTGAAAAAGAACGTGAGAAACTTAATGTGAAAGAAGAGCTAAATATTTATATACACAACAAAAAGGACCCCAACAACATACTCAACACAATGATTCCAAAATTAAACCAACCTATCTACGATAAAATTGAAAAACTAAGGAAAGAAAGAAAAACATTCATATAGTATAATGAAAAAAATTAATACCAAAATGTATTAAGATTTAGTTAACATATTTTATTATTTTTACATATGATTATATTTTTAATTTTGTTAGTTTAAAGAATGAGGTTATGGTAAAAATGACTTGACAATGGACTTAGTTCCGAAACATGTCGTCATGAAAAATAAAATAATTACTAAAAGGGTACTTTGTTATATATGTTTTAATTTTATTATATTAGTAGCCCTAAAAATGCAAGAAAATAATATATATATATATATATATATAAATATATAAATATATATATATATATATATGAATTTGAACGGATGGTGTTTTTGGCCTCTAGGGACCTCAAAACGAAAAAAAAAATCGGTCCCGCGTCCAGGTCTTACCATGAGTACTACGGTAATAGCTTATTCCCTATATGGGAAATTCGCTAAAATGTGTAAATTGGTGAGCTGAAAGAATACTGTGTAAAAAATATTGTTTGTGTATTGGGTTCTTTTGATTCTCGCTAAGTAAAACTGTAACTCGTGTCGGGAACATCGATGTATAATAACTCTACATACATCGATGGTCGGGAAGAGGCTCTTAGGCCTTTGATATTCTATCTGCACTGTATCGTTCAAGGCACCACCCCAATCAACTTGTGTAGCATTTTGTACAAGTAGACAGGATCGGTGGATTAATGTATTACAACACTCTTGTAAATGTAAGCAAATCTCCCTAATTAATACTAGTCGCTAATAGTTTAATAAGCAGTCGGTCGCAGCTTGCAGCTAGCAACTAGCAGCCAACTTGGAATATAAGCGGTACAAGGTAATCTACCGCGGTGATTGGATTTGAATCTTCTGGTGCGAGGATAAATTAATAACTTATTAAGTTGGAATCAGCTGAAGTGTAAATAGTTTATTCAGCGTTACAAGACTCGGGTTTTCTTGTCCTCGGATGATCTGTTGATTAACATGTACATCGTTACGTATCTGTTGGCGTCTGGAGATAATTCCCAAGTAATTTCTGATTGGAGGCTGTTATGCATTACAAAATTAAATGTGTCAAAGCTGAATGTTCTTAGGCTTTACGGTTGGGTTGCACACTGCCTAGCACTGGGTATCTGAGAGGTATGATGCTCGTCTAATATGGAAGTGGGTTCGATCCCAAGAAATGTAGCATTTATTGTTCGGAATTGTGTGGTTCGTAACTTTGTCATAAATGGCCTTGACTAAAGTAACACCTGACCACAGTTTGTTGGAAATCTATTTAAGTTATCTTACCTGTACCACACTCATCTCTCATTCATGCTTTTTTCTGTGTCGAACACCAGTGTTTTTAAAGTCTGCATACACCATGAACGTAGTTGATTCAACCACTGATTGGTTGAACTCTTGTAAATTACCGATTTCTGTCAATCACCCAGACTTTACAACAATAAAACTTAGAAAAAAATTATATTGACTCTTTTGTGTCGCAGCAATAATTGAAAGTGTCGAAAAACAAGACAGTGACGACAATTGTGTCAGTTATCTCTATACGGATGAAACCCCAGCTACAAAGTACAATGAATGGGATGTCTAACTTCATATTAAAATTAAATCTTTTATTGTCCAAGTGCCACTTAAGTGTTAACAGCTGTGAAGGAGTCACGCAATCCACTGGATTAATTTGTAACACAAATTGTCTGTCGTCTCCCTAGTAACACTGCAGAGTGCAGATGAACTCTGTTGCAGCAACTCCCAAAGCACATTCCGACTAGATGCAACGCCGCGGTCAAAGTTGAAAGTGCAGTGTCATTTGCACGCGCGCATTATGATTTATCTCCACAAGATAAACTCACCCTGTTGACCGTGAACTTGTGTATTCTTTATGCTGTTTGCATCGCCCGCAACAAACAATGTAGGACACACTGATTACTTACTAAAAAGTCAGAACCAATCTCTAGTTATAGCACTTAGTTAGTTTAAATTTGGCAATACTGGTCATTTGTGTGGTAATTATTTGTGAGCTGAATATTAGATTTATTGGACAGCGAAGACAGAGCCAACATTGTGCTTTTGTGTAAGCAAATACACAATGGGGAAGAGTTGGTTACCGCCATTCTCGTAGACTTGGTTCTGACTAAATAACACTACGTTCAAAATTATGCATCGTATTTTGAAAACAAAATACTGTATAATCAAAATTTAACACACTAAAACACACCTTTTTATTATTTAATCATTGATTTTTATAATTCTGTGTTAATTAGGGCTACGAAGAAAGTTTCATTTTGTATGTCCCCAGATTTGATAAAAATTAGCCGATTTTAATAAAATCTGGTAGAAATTTGTGAGTCGGTAGTACGACGGACTGTGTGACCAAAGGATCGATGTCGAGGGTTCGTTCTCCAGAGTTTCACCTTTATTTATCAGTTTAGTTTGTACTGGCTCACCACTTGCTTAGTAACACACGT
The DNA here is from genome assembly GCF_028750875.1 of Macrosteles quadrilineatus. Taxonomy (NCBI): domain Eukaryota; kingdom Metazoa; phylum Arthropoda; class Insecta; order Hemiptera; family Cicadellidae; genus Macrosteles; species Macrosteles quadrilineatus. Next base: position 8,219,153 of record NW_026542598.1, read on the forward strand.
CAAAGATTCATGTGAACGGATGAACTTAAAGTGAAAAAAACGTCCTCCTAAAAACACCAGATATTGGTTGGTTTGGAAAAACTTTGATTCTACCACAAAAATAATGGTTTCCTATGCATTTGTTTTTGTCTTGTGACCAAATTAAAGGATTCTAAAAGTATTTCCGTATCACCAGTATATACATCGGCTATTATCATTTAACTTGACTTCAAATCCATTCCTACTGAAGATTCTAATAGTCTAATAGCCAACGTTTGATGTTGTGCAGACTGTATCTAGACACTAATGGACTAGGTTACCAGTTTGGCGTCAAGTGGTAAACAAGACAGTCATCGCTGGCGGCTGCAGCTGGTCTTGAACTTGACGCCCAGAATAGCAGATAGCTGCTGCAGTATGTGGCACAAAGTCAGTTGGCAGCATCCGACGGGTCAATTGCAGCTCTGCACACTTCGTACTGTTTCTTGAATTGGTCCAACTTTGTGCTTGTTAAACCACAAAGTAATAGTGGGGATGATCTTGAGTTCAAGCTTCAAAATGCGTGAAACAGAAACATCTGAAAATTTGAACGCAGTCTTAATCATTGTACTAATCATTTTGTGGTTTGGTCAGTGTGAATTATTGGTCTTCCGGAGATCAGCTGGTTCCTTGAACCAGTGAAAATACTTTTGATTGCAGAGCTTTTGATTGCATTGCTTTAATCATCATCTTCTGGGCAAACTACAATAATTTCACAACAAAAAGTCGGTCAATGTTTTCGCCTAGTTCAACGTTGCGGCCATCTCCGAAGACTAAGACTTTCCCCTTTGACCGAGAAATCAATTCTTTGATAAAAATGTTTTAGCCCTCATGTGTTTTTGACATTAGTGTGAAGAGGGGTTCCAAATTAAATGGAATCGATAAAGCAACCGTTCGATACCAATGGAATTGTTGAATCAATGAGGTGTCGTTTTTTGTTTCAAAAGTAATGAATACTACGGTTTTTACCAGCTTAGAATATCAACGTTCTTTCAGTAAACGTGTCAAGGAATTATAGGATCTTGAACCTTGAATTTAGACATTCGACGCAACGGTTTGAGTAATACAATCTCGCGTACATAATACTGCAGAATGAATTTGTGATTGCAACTTGGAAATGTTTACTAAACCTTCTAGTTTGGACCCTATATGCCTTATATTCTCGGCAGATTCTGCCAATAGTTTGATCTTGTATACTGTTTACACGTTCTTATGGATCAAAGTTCTGATTGTCCTTGTCTTGTTGCAGCAACAACCGCCACCAGCGGAACATGGCGGAGAAGATGCGGCGAGACAAGCTCAACTTCTTCATCAACGAGTTGTCAACTCTGGTGCCCATCATCAGCTTCTCGCCAAAGAAACTGGACAAGACCAGTATCCTGCGCTTGGCCGCCACCTACATCCGTCTACATAATGGTGAGTGTTACCACTGCACATACTTGTTGTATTGTGTTGTATACTTGTTATACTTGTGACCCTAAAAGGTTAACTTTGACGCTTTAGAAACGGCTGAGTGAATAAAGTTTATGATACTGTATTTCAAGGCTTTTTGGGGTTGTTTCATTTTACACTTATCGGGCCCATTTATGTTGTTGTTGCGTAGGGAGCTTAACTATAATAGTATGAACGTAATATTTGCCGAATTGAGACTCTATCAATCTATCAATATCTCAAATTTACCTAAAAATGCACTGTATACGTTACTCAACCAAAACACGACTTTTAATTCTGAACAACCCCAAAATGTCTTGAATGTTTTATACAAGTTTTGTTTTTTATTTGTAAACAAATAGTGTTCTAGTTCTAACTGAATACTTACAATGCAACGAAGACTGACATAACAAACACGGTAGTGCTTCCTGGTTGATAAGCAAATAATAACTGATATTATGCTATCATATCCCGGAAACATTCGTGATAGTTGTTCATTACAGTATTGTATGGCTCAACACGAATGCAGTTGTACGATTGTCAATTGTACATGAAATGCGGATGGAAAAGTGCATAGAGTAATTGGGCAGCTGAACGCAACTATGCGTCAGTAAGGTTCTTGGAAATAGTTTTTTTTTATTTATTTGTTTATTCATAACGGTCAAACCAATACATAAATATTACAAAACGTAATATGACTTAAGTTAAAAAGAGACATTGTAAAAAGCTATTTACAGCCAACATAAAGTAATATTCAATAAATAGAAGAATGATATAACAACAAAAAGATATAATATAACAAGATATAAGATATAAAAATATAACAAGCAATGACAGTATAAATAGGAAATAAATGTAACAAAATATGATAAATAACAATATAAATATGAAATGTAATAGTAGTAGAATGTATAAATGAACAATGGAATGAAGAATAGATAAAAAGAGATAGAATAACAACTCTTGAAAGCATAAGTTGACGCAAAATACCGTGCAAATACAGTGTATTATTAAATTTTATAGCAAACCCCAAAAGAATATGTTTCTGGCAATATCAAGTGTGTATCCGTGTCCTTTCCTATCGTCCATAGCCTAAATTGATTTATATGTTTATGTGTACTTCAAATTTTGTTTTAAAATTATAAACCGTTTAAATAAGTGGAACAGCTTCCCCATGGGCTGTATTATAAAATTAATTTCAAGAGGTCCATGATAAGGATTCTTAGGGCTTTAATCCTGCCAAATTTGGGGAGCGAGCTGCTCTAGTGGTTAGAGCGCGGGACTTCGGTCCCTGAGGTCCCGGGTTCAAATCATCAATAGATTTTATCCTAGTCTAGTCTAGCCTGAAGTAATGTGGAACACTATCTCTGACTCGTGCCTAGCGTCGTAGGACAAAAAATCCCATCAAATTGATTTTTGTTGACAAAAATGTAGGTTGTCGATATTGTTAATATTGTTAAACGAACTACTCTGTTATATTATGAAGACTGTCAAATTTGTAACGTAAGTTAACGCTTATTAATTCTATTTTAAAATTTCTTAACAGACTTTCTAAGTTTTAACACCACTTATGGGAACTCGCTAAACTAGATTTTAGAATGTGGTCTAGCTCGTATGTGTCGTGTTTTCGTTGTGTGACCTTATTGTGTCCGAAGTGTGTGAACGGACGAAATTTCTCAGTTTAACTTTTAATATATTATCGTCCGTTCGATGGGCGATTATTTACGTTGAAACGCAGAGAAGAAAGAAATCAATAAAAATTCGATATTTCCCATGGGTCGTTTGGATCATAAAGGACTACATCAACATGTTCGATGTTTAATTTTTCTTGTAAACCAAATCATCTGCCATACATATTCATACCAGGGTTTCTGCAGCCAGTTTGATTGGTTCTAACCCCCAGAGAAACACACTGATTTATGCTAACAGATTGGCCTTGTTCGAATTCCGTAACTCGATTATTTGTATTAAAATTCTATCGGGCAACCCCGTCTGTAAATCCCTACTTGCAATTCACCAGGACCTTTCACGCTCATGTTCTGGTAAATCTTAATCTTTATGGAAACAAAACCGTTCTGTGACAATTTTATCTTTTTTGAATTTTTTACATAAGTGAATAATCTGTTTGCTGTCCCTGATAGAATGTTTCAAAAAGAATGTAAGGGGGTTTTAGTGCATAAACTAGACATTTTCGTGACTTTAGGTAGGGAAGCCTTGCTGTAAGTAACAAACAAGAAACGAAGTTACAAACGCATTATTCGGATGATATTGTGGCACACTTCTTGGTGTTTACCTCTCAGGCAGGTTGCCGGGAAATCACGTAACGGCGACGATAGGCATCGAAGTGAAAGATAACCATCGATTTCAGGCAACATTTCGAAATCTTAGCCTGTTTTCCCCGTTCTATCCTTGTAATTGCTAATTACTGCAGTAGATATAATAGGACAATATGACCCCACTTTCGGCGTTTTAGAGGCACTTTTAGGGCACTTTTTATAGGGGAAAAATGAGAAAAAAATGGAAGAGCTTTTTTTGGCCACTTTTTTCAAAGACCCAGCTCTCGACCTATACACCCCTATATAAATTTTCTACTTTTGTTAATACTAAAAATTACGTCTGGAATATGGCTCATTTTTTGGCCACTTTTTTAAAAGACCTGGATCTCGTCCAATACAAGCCTATATAAATGTTCAAACTCTATTAAAATTTCAAATCCACATCCATTCCCATGTATATTTTCAAAATCATGTGAGGTTTGTGCGTGAACTCGGGCATGCTTATGGCTATGCGTAAACTATGCCTGACTCAAATGAATGACTGTGAGTGTAACCTAATGACCCTAATCAAAACCAATTGTCAACATTCTCTGCCTGTCTGGCGCCAGTCTGTCTGGGGCAGGTTTAGACAATTGCCAAATATGTTTGATTGATTGACCTCAATTATTCAATTGTTCAATTTCAGTTTGTTCAATTTCCATTGTTAAGTTCTAAATTAATTTAGACAATTTTGTGGTATATAAGGGGGGCATTCTACGGAATCATCACTAACTCTTCCACCTGGATCTTCTTGTTATGGTAAGTCTTTGACATCTAAGCTAGACTAATGTAATATGTTGTCGCGTGTCGGGTCATGGGATCAATTGGTGACGTAATTGATGCTTATACTCTGTATTTCTTTTAACTTAGGAGTGTAGCTAATTTCCCGAGTCCATTTTTAAAAACTTAGCCGAATTGAGTCACTAAGGAACTAATAAAAATGTATATAAATCTATTTTTAAACACTTAGAGTATTTTGAACAGTCACTAAGGAACTTAAAATGTATATAAGTCTATTTTAAAAAACTTAGCCAAATTTACTCATGAGGGGGACTTTGAGTCAAAAGTTTGCACAAGTTATTATTTAAAAACTTAGCCAAACTTCATGCACTGGGGAACTTTGAGTCAAAATGTGTACAAGTTATTATTAAAAAACTTAGCCGAATTATACTCACTATATAATTTTGTCAAGTCCCTTTTAACATAGGTAACATAGTCTTCTCTATAACTAACACTCACTCTGTATATATGTAGACTCAGTATTCTGAATTGCTAAAAAGTATTTTTATTTAAGATTTTGGATTTAGTTTTGATTTAGAAAATTACAATTGCCAAATCTTATTGTATTAAATTGTTTTGAATATTAAAATTTAAAATTTTGATTTAAATTATTATTTCCCATTAATTGAAATTGTCTAAAATGTAATTTCCACCATATAGAACATGCTAACTTAGTTTTTTTAGTTACATGTCAACTGTGTGCTGCTTCTCTATCCAAAAAAGTAACTTATTTTGTTATTACTATTTTTAAGTGAGTCAAAAATATATACAAGTTATTTTTTAAAACTTAGCCAAATTCACTCACGGGGGAACTTTGAGTCAAAAGTTTGTACACGTTATTTTTTTAAAACTTAGCCAAATTTACTCACGGGGGGAACTTTGAGTCAAAAGTGTGCACAAGTTATTATTTAAAAACTTAGCCAAACTCACTCACGGGGGGACTTTGAGTCAAAAGTGTGCACAAGTTATTATTTAAAAACATAGCCAAATTTTATGCACCGGGGGACTTTGAGTCTAAAGTGTGTACAAGTTATTATTTAAAAACTTAGCTGAATTATACTATATAATTTTGTCAAGTCCCCTTTAAACTAGGTAACACTCACTCTGTATATATGTAGACTTAGCAATCTGAATTGCTAAAAAGTATTTTTTATTTAAGATTTTGGATTTAGTTTTGATTTAGAAAATTACAATTGCCAAATCTTATTGTATGAAATTGTTTTGAATATTAAAATATAAAATTCTAATTCAAATTATTATTTCTCATTAATTGAAATTGTCAAAATGTAATTTCTACTATATAGAAGATGCCAAACTATTTTTTAATTTCATATATAAAAATGAAGACCACATGTCAACATTGTTTTGCATCGCTCTCCAAAAAAAGCAACCTGATTCGCCACTACAAGGTAATACATAAAATGAAGGTGAAACTGTGCAAAGTTTGTGATATAATCTGTGATAATAACATAGCTCTAAAATCTCATATATTACAAACTCATAAGACTTGTAATTTCTGTAAAAGAAATGTTGTTGGTCATTTTAAAAGACACATCAATTCTTGTAACAAATGTCCATATACAATGATTAAATTTGTTGGTGAATCGATTAAAACTGAACTTAAAAGTACTCTTCAGTCTTGTCCTCTACCGATAAAATGGACTTTAGTAAGGAGAATCAAATTTATAAAATATACAATAGATCAAAACGGAAAATTAGTTAATGAGAAAGAATGTATTGCAGATTTTAGAAGCCTTACTACCTTAACCATTGAGAAGAGAGATTTAAAGCCTCAAATTGAAAATGCTCTTTTAAAGATTGATGCTTCCATACACAAATATCAAGCCGAAGGCAGTGGATGGATTTATGACCATACTAAATATTGGCAGTTGCACGTTTACAAGTATAAGCCCCTAACTCCAAAGTCATATATCCCCACACCAAAAAGTATTAAATTGACAAAAGCAGTTTTAAATATAAAGAATGCTGATAATAAATGCTTCCTTTGGTCAATTTTAGCAGCTTTACATCCAAGGAATGCTAAACATGCTGAAAGGGTATCGAAATATGCACCCTATGAAAATCAGTTAAATATGACAAACATAAAGTATCCTGTTAAAATATCTGATATAGATAAATTTGAAAGACAAAATAATATAAGTGTTAATGTATTTGGAGTTGAAGACCAAAAATTTATATATCCATTAAGAAGAACCAAACTGAATAGTAATGCTCACATAGATCTATTATTATTACTACAAGGTCGTAAATCACATTACTGTTTAATTCGTGATTTTGATAGGTTAATGCTACGGTCTACGAAACAAGACCACAAGAAGTATTTTTGCAAGTTTTGTTTACAACATTTTTACACCAAAGATAAATTAGAATGTCATATAACATATTGTAAGAACTTTGATGCACAAAGAGTGGAAATGTCTAAACAAGATACATTACAATTTAAAAATTATAAATATCAACTTAAAGCCCCATTTGTGATTTATGCTGATTTTGAGTGCTTTATAAACTCCAATATACATATTCCATCGGGATTTGCATTTGTCGTAGTAAAAGATTCTAAGATTATTTCTGAAGAGTTATATAGTGGTGCAAATGTTATGGATGTGTTTTTTGAAAGATTATTTGAGACTTATGATTTTATTAAAAGTCAAATGGCGATATATATTCCCCTTGTAATGACTCCTGAGCAAGAGGCATCTTTCCAAAACTCAACACATTGTCATATTTGTGAAAAGCCTCTATATTTTGATAGGGTACGAGAACATTGTCATTCAAATGGCCAATACCGTGGAGCTGCCCACAATGATTGTAATTTAAACTATAAAGTAACAAAGAAAATACCAGTATTCTTCCATAACTTGAAAAATTACGATGGACATTTAATAATGCAACACTTGGGAAAATATAATCGTAAATTAAATTGCATAGCCAAAGATATGGAAAAGTACATTTCATTCTCTGTTGATGATTTAGTATTTTTAGATTCCTATAACTTTCTGTCCCTTCCATTATACAAATTAGCTTCCAATTTAAATACATTTAGATTCATAGACAATCCACTACTACAACGCAAAGGCGTATTTCCCTATGAATATATGACAGGACCAGATAAGTTTGCAGAGTCTCTACCTCCAATTGAAAAATTTTACAGTACTTTAACTAAAGAACATATCTCTCCCATCGAATATGAACATGCTAAAAATGTCTGGACCCATTTTAATATACATAATTTACAAGAATATCATGATTTATATCTTAAAACAGATGTATTGCTACTGGCTGATGTGTTTGAGACATTTAGAGACCTGTGTTTAAAGGATTACAAACTTGACCCCGTACATATGTATTCACTTCCAGGACTAACATGGGAGGCCTGTCTTAGAATGACTGGTATAAAATTACAATTATTCAAAGATATTGACATGCATTTGTTCATAGAAAGTGCAATCAGAGGAGGAGTCAGTATGATTTCAACACGTTACGCTAAAGCCAATAATAGATATATGGGCAAACATTATGATCCCAATCAAGAGAGTGTGTATTTAATATATTTAGATTGTAACTCGCTATACTCAACAGCTATGTGTGAGCCACTACCCGTGGATGGATTTTGTTGGACGAATGAGATAGACTACAAAAACAATCAAAATGATGAGTTTGGATATATCTTAGAAGTTGATTTAAAATACGATAAAAGCTTACATGATTTACATAATGACTATCCATTAGCACCTGAGAAAATGAATGGCAAATTAATACCTAATTTAAATGACAAAACTAAATATATTTTACATTATAAAGCATTGCAAAAATATGAGGAATTAGGTTTGGTTGTTACAAAATACCATAGAATTTTAAAATTTAGACAATCAAAATGGCTTACACCCTATATTAATTTTAATATTGAAAAACGAAAATGGGCTAAAAATGATTTTGAAAAAGACTTTTACAAATTGCTAAATAATAGTCTCTTTGGTCGAACAATTATGAACCAACGCAAGTTTCGTGATATATATCTCAAGGATGAGTCACTATTAACTAAATATGTCACTAATCCAAGGTTCGACTGTAGCAAAAAGTTCGATAACAATTTACATGCTATACATTTAAATAAATTAGTTGTAAAGTTTAATAAGCCGATATATTTAGGAATGACCATTTTAGATATCAGTAAAGTAATAATGTATGATTTCCACTATAATTATATGTCAAAATTTAAGAACAAAAGATTTCTTATGACAGATACAGATTCTTTAATGTATTCTATAGTTACAGAGGACTTTTACAAGGAAATAGAATGTGACTTGCACTTTTTTGATACCTCTGGATATAGTAAAGACCATTTCTTATACTCTGATAAAAATAAAAAAGTCACTGGCAAGTTTAAAGACGAATTAGATGGTCATATTATGTATGAATATTGTGGTTTAAGACCAAAGTTATATTCTTATATTCCTCTAAAATGGTTATATGAAGAAGACAAGCAAGCTTTAGAGGTCAAAAAAGCTAAAGGAGCTGATGGTGCTACAGTTAAACATCTCCTCAGACATCAACATTATTTAAACTGTCTTGCAACTGGGCAAGATTATTATGAGAATGTGACAAGAATTAAATCTACAAATCATCATCTTCAAACCTTAACTATGAATAAGAAAGTACTATCGTTTGACGATGACAAGAGGTTTATTCTGGAAGATGGCATCAATACTCTTGCGCTTGGTCATTATAAAATTGATCAAACATAAATCTATATTTGCCATTATTCTTTGACCTTTCTTTGTCTATTACAAAAAAGCCATATTTAGTTTTATCCCAACATTGATGACAGAGATTTCTAAATTGGTTAAATGAAAAGTCATTACCAACATGATTGTTATATACATGTTTTAAATTTAAATCATCTTGTTTAAATAATATTAGGAAATTTACATTATCACGTAAATGTTTATGTACTTTGCTGTAAGATTGACACAAGTAAAAACAGTTAATATTTTTATGTCGACCCATTGAAAAAAATTGTGTAATATTTTGACTATTTATGTCATCAAATACAACAACTGACTGTGATTTTACATCATTTGGTGTGATTTCACAGTCAGTAAACGTGTGTAATTTCACTTCATCACACAAACTAAATATTTCAATTATTTTTTTATATTTTTCTTGTTCTAAAGATTTAGATATTAAATATAAGTTTGTAAATTTTAATCCTTCCTTTTTCACAATTAAATTGTAAATTACAACCGTCTTCCCACTTCCACTTGGACCACAAATAACACATCGAATATTGGTAGGAAATAGACCCAACTTCTTTGGTATATTTTCCTTAGTATGTACTATTTTAAATTTATGTTTTTGTTGAATAAAAGACATTTTTTATATAATAAAAATGGTGAAAAATAATAAGAAAACATGTAAAAAGGGCAAAGGTTTATTCTTAAAGCCTTACAGGGGTCGAGGGTTATTGAATACTCTTATAAATAATCTTCCATTTCCACTTCACATACCATCATATCGGTACTGTGGACCTGGAACGAATATACGTCAAAATTTAGCCAAAAATGTACCTCCAAAAAATAAGCTAGACTCTTATTGTAAAGAGCATGACATATTCTACATGAATAATCCCGATACCGCTGCTCGGAACAAAGCAGACATGAGATTAGCAGACTTAGCTTGGACTAGAGTAACGGCAAATGACGCAAATCTTGCTGAAAGAGCTGCAGCTTATGCGGTGACAAATTTGATGAAGGCAAAAGCAAAAATGGGAATGGGATTAAAATTTAATAAAAAAGATGGACAACTACCAGCTGTTAGAGGCCGCAAAAGACGTGCCTCACTTCCGGGGGGTGTACCTAAAAAACGAGCTAAAAAGTCTAACACCAAAAGTAAAAGAGTGCGGAATAGTTAATTTAGACAGTTCATCCGGCACACATTGGACAGCATATCGTAAAAATAAAGATATTGTAATTTATTTTGACCCATTTGGAATCCAACCTCCAAAAGAAGTAATTAAATATTTTGAGGGACATAAAATATTCTATACAACCGATCAAATACAAGATTTAAATAGTTCTATTTGTGGAATTTTATGTTTATCATTCATAAAAAATTTTTGTTTATAAAAATGGATTCATTTACTATAACATTTTCGGGTACAGAGCCAGAGCTAAAGTCAGTGTTCTTTCCTCCCATAGAATTAAATGATGATTATGTAATTGGATTAGTAGATTTTCAAAGTTATAATTCTATATTTAATGTAAAAAAACCACTTAATACTTTAACATATTACAAAGTAGAGAAAAAAACATTACCAAAGGGAGAGATCTTAGTTGATGATTTAAACCAGTTATTAGATGGTAAACTTAAAGTTATAATACATAAGAATGGAGAAGCATTAATTAATACTAAAGTCAAACTTTTATTCAAAGGGCTTATTCCAAAATTAAATCAACTTAAAGGCAACAAATTAACCATTGAAGAAGGTGATGATGTTTTCTATTATGACCACAAAGCTCCAGTTACAATAGAAATTTCTGAAGGAACATATGAGGTGGTTGAGCTTGCAAAGGAAATTCAAAAGCAAATCCCAGACTTTTTCCTTACAGCTAATAATAAAACTATGAAAGCGACATTACTTTCTAGCCACGTGTTTGATTTTACAAAACCATGTTTAGGGTCTGTTTTATTGGGATTTAAAGGTGTTTCTACTCCTGGTGTTCAGTTTGAATCTACAAATAAAATAAACATTAATAATGTAAATGTGATTAGAGTAAAATGTAATATTGCAAACGGGTCCTATTTAAACGGAAACAAATCACACACCATACATAGCTTTTATCCAGAAGCTCCTCCTGGCTACAAAATTATTGAAGTTCCAAGAAATATTATATATTTTCCTGTAAATAAGAGAAGTTTAGATGTTGTCAGTATTACATTTGCCGATCAGCATGACAAGGCAATTGACTTTAATGGAGAAGAAACTACAATTACTTGTCATATAAAAAAGATATGAGAATTTATAAGAATTTATCTATAAGTGTACAAAATGCTAGGTTCCTACGATCAATAGGACTAAAGTTAAAATTTTCTATTAATAAAAATGGAAGATTTTCTAGACGTTACAGGGAAATCCCAATTCGACGATAGTGTGGTTAAAATTACAAATCACTCCTATGTTCCCCACAACACTTTGGCAATAAATAATTCCGATGAAATTCGAATATGTATTAATAATCAAGATTTGCTAACTCTCCCGTGTAGGAGTTATCTGTATATTAAGGGAGAAATTGAAAATCATGATAAAGGTCATTTTATAAATAATGCATTTGCATTCTTATTTGATGAAATTAGATATGAAGTCGCAGGTAAAGAAATAGACATTGTAAGAAACCCAGGAATTTCTAGTCTTATGAAAATATTGAGCTCTTACAATAAAACTACTAAATTGTCAAATGTGGCATTTGATTCTGACACGAATTTAAAAGAGTTCCATAAAAGTGGCAAGTTTAGTACTTGTTTGCCATTAGAACTGTTAATGGGTGTATTTGAGGATTTTAATAAGGTATTAGTAAATGTCAAACAAGAATTGGTGTTAAAAAGATCCAAAAATGATTTGAATTGTATATTAACAACCGCTAGTGCTCCAGCCAGTGGCACTGCTGATACGATTCCTAAAATTACACTTAACTCAATTCAATGGGTGATGCCACACGTGATACCATCAGATGGGGAAAAGTTACAATTACAAAAGATGTTACTGCAAAATAAAAATTTGCAAATTGCATTTAGAAGTTTAGAGTTGCATGAACTTCCATCATATCCCAATACTACAAGACATACATGGTCAGTAAAGACATCTTCCAGTTTGGAGAAGCCTAGGTATATTATATTTGGTTTCCAAACAGCTAGGGATAATAGTGCACGAAAAAGAACTGATGAATTTGATCACTGTAAATTAAAAAATCTCAAAGTATTTCTAAACTCTGAATATTATCCTTATAGTGATTTAAATCTCGACTTTGAAAATGGAGATGTCTCTAAAGCTTATGAGATGTTTATGAGATTTAGAGAGACTTACTATAATACTATCCCAGATCCTATGATAAGTAGGGCTGAGTTTATGAAGAAATATCCACTAATTGTAATAGACTGTTCTAGACAGAACGAAACAGTGAAGGAAGGAATTGTTGATATTAAATTAGAGATTGAAACTGCAGAAAATGTGCCAGCAAATACATCTGCATATTGTTTGATAATACATGATAAAGTGTTTGAGTACAATCCTTTGTCAAATGAGATAAATAAAATGTAAATAAAAGATGAAAAACATTCAACAAGAATTGGTTGACTCTGCAAATCAAATACGAGAGAAATATAGAGCTTTAAAACGTGGCAAGTTTCTAGAGGCTGAAGAGAGGTTCCAAACATTCCAACCTTTAATAGAGCCATTACAAGAATTAAAAAAAATCGCCAAAACAGAGAGGCCTCGAATGGAGATTCTCCCAATGACTCCATCTAGAATACCAATAATACCAAGATTGCAACCATTACAACAATCTACTCCACAGAAATTAGATTTTGGTCTTTTAGCATCAGACTATTTAGGAAATTACCTCAGTAAAAGTAGTATGACAGACACTACATATGGTATTAGACGAGAAGCAAATAAATTTTTTATTGGAAATAAGGAAGTTGACATTGCCAATGATGATGTTACAATTGAAAATAAAACCTACAAGGGGACAAAAGGTTTGTGGCAATTGTTAACTTTAAAAGAACCTGAGGATTATACTCCGGCTGATTTGCAAAATTATAAAGAAATTTTGGAAGCTACAAATGGACATTTAAAGAGTTACAAAGATGGTGCACCAATTTCAAGTAATAGACATACTAAATATCTTAATATAATTAAACCTCTATTTAAGTCTGTTGGTGAAGGTTTGAGACAAGTGACTGGTAATAAAATAGACTATATTTATTGGGATGATCCTAATGAGCTTGTAGATAGGTTAAGACTTCTTTGGCTAAGTCGCCAAGCCGGTAACTCAGGAGTGGATAATGAAATAGATTCCATTATTGAGGAATTGAGAGAAAGTGGAATTATTTACTAAATAAAAATATGTTTATAGATAAATTTTATCGTTTATATAATCCATATAATAAGCCTGCAGAACCCAGGGCTAGTAGTGAACCTACTTTAAATTTACAAGACGATAGTTGGAATGGTTTAAACCGTAAAATTGGTAACGTTAAAGATGGGGAGTTTGTAGATGATGTATCAACTTTGGGACAGACATTAACTAGAAAAGGTGATGTCTTCTTACAAGGTAGAACTAAATATGTGTTTTTAGAATCTAAGAATAAAAATTGGAATGCTAAAAAACAGAAAATTACTAATGTGGAAAAGGGTGAAAGTTTAGATGATGTGCCCACTTTACAACAGACTTTAATACGAACAGATGGTGGTACATTTGTACAAGACAATAATAATTATGAATTTTTAGAATCAGAGAATGGTATTTGGAATGCTAAGAAACGGAAAATTACTAATGTAGAAAAGGGTGAAAGTTTAGATGATGTGCCCACTTTACAACAGACTTTAATACGAAAAGAAGATGGTAAATTTGTACAAGACGATAATAATTATGAATTTTTAGAATCAGAGAATGGTGTTTGGAATGCAAAGAAACAGAAAATTAGTAATTTGATGGAAGGTACAGATAGTAAAGATGCTGTGAATGTTTCACAAGTTCCAAAAATGGAAGCAGGCTATTGGAGTTTTAATAGTAAAAGGTTAGTACGTGTTAAACCTGCCATTGATGACACTGACTGTGTTATAAAAGAACAGACTATAACTTTTGATAAAAAAGAAAAATGTTGGGATGCCAAAAAACAATTTATAAGAAATCTACCAGAGGGGGAACATTTGGATGATATTTGTCTAATGTCACAATCTATGCATTACGATGGATCAAAATTTGTATATGGAGAAAAAAATTTTAATTTGATGGAATATAATCCTGATTTATTAGTTGCTGACCCCACATCTTTGAGTGGATTTAAGTATATAGATAATAGACCATATATACCAGAAAACTATGTATTTAAAAGAATGGAAGATAATCTATTGATTGGGGCTAATGGTGATGTATTTAGAGTTACAGGAAAGGATGATGTTATAAAAAATGAATGAAATTGCATACGAGCTTCATAAGCCTGCAAGAAAGAATTTCATTAGAAGGTCTTTTAAAGTATTGGGTATAAACGAAACCATACAAATAGATTTAGTTGATATGCAAAACTATGCTAGAGAAAATTCTGGCAATAAATATATTTTAACTTTAATAGATACATTTTCTAAAAAAGCTTATGCTGCTCCACTAAAGAATAAGACAGGGTTAGTGGTTACAGAAGCCATTAAAACCATTCTACCAAAGGGGGTTAAAAACATTCAATCTGACAATGGAAAAGAATTTTTTAATCAATATTTTAGCAAACTAATGAAAAAATTAAATATTAATCACTATCACACATTTTCTACAACTAAGGCTGCAATTGTGGAGAGGTTTCAGAGAACTTTAAAGAATTGGTTATATAGAGAATTTAGTGCTCAGGGGAGTTATAAATGGTTGGATTTACTTCCAAAGTTAATTCGAAAATATAATAATAAAGTGCATAGATCTATAGGAATGAAGCCTAACCAAGTGAATGTTAAGAATAGTAAATATGTGCATGAGAGGTTGCATGAAAGGACTTCTAAAGTAGTGCAAGTTAAAAAGCCAAGATATAAGGTAGGTGATAGCGTAAGGATTTCCAAGTATAAACATGTTTTTAGTAAAGGTTATACTCCAAATTGGACAGGGGAACTATTTACAATAGCAGAAGTTAAGAATACAAAGCCTGTGACTTATATCTTGAAAGATGAAAATGGCAATATAATCAGGGGAGGCTTCTATACAGAGGAGTTGTTAAAGACCAAGTATAAGGACATGTATTTGGTAGAGAAGGTAATTAGGAGAAAGGGTGATTCGTTGTATGTCAAATGGCTTGGGTTCCCAAGTAGCCAGAACTCATGGATTTCCACTAAGGATGTCCAAGGGAGCACATCATGAGCCGGGAGCATGCCCGAGTTCACGCACAAACCTCACATGATTTTGAAAATATACATGGGAATGGATGTGGATTTGAAATTTTAATGGAGTTTGAACATTTATATAGGCTTGTATTGGACGAGATCCAGGTCTTTAAAAAAGTGGCCAAAAAAAGCTCACCATTTCCAGACGTAATTTTTAGTATTAACAAAAGTAGAAAATTTATATAGGGGTGTATAGGTCGAGAGCTGGGTCTTTGAAAAAAGTGGCCAAAAAAAGCTCTTCCATTTTTTTCTCATTTTTCCCCTATAAAAAGTGCCCTAAAAGTGCCTCTAAAACGCCGAAAGTGGGGTCATATTGTCCTATTATATCTACTTACTGCCACAAAATCGGTAAATTCCATCCCTCGGAGATTGATTGCTAGAACCAATTAAGAATTTTGCAGCTAAAAACAGATCTTTCATTTGGACTTTCCGATGGATGCTGTTATGTGAACGGTTATTATTTCGGTCGTTGTGTCAATGAGGACACAGAAGTTGTATTGAACACCTGTTACATGATTGCATTTTGGTACAAATATGAACCTTTCACATTCCAGTGCCGATGAACGCCATTTCAGTTTGAGTACTGCAATCAATACCGATTGGAGAAATAAATGGATTGCACTAATTTTTGGTTGTCCGCGTCCGAAGCGAAATAATAATTTGCTCTTGGCGAATAGAAACTCATCAGCTGTGTACTTGGTCCGGTGCAGCTGATAGGTGTACAGTAATTGAATGGTATTTGATGAAGTCTCGGTGTAAATAGTTGTTAACTTGAAGGCTCGCACGTTGTACAACTTACAGTTTTCAAATTGAGCTATAATTGGTCCACTGAAATTACATATAGCATAGAATCTAGCTATAAACACAGAAGGTTCGTAGACTTACCTGATTTTACTCATTACGTCCATATGTTTTAGCCAAGTTGATGGCTGAGGTGTTTGGTACTTATTTCATGACGATCAAATACTGTTTATTTCCACCAAAGCTTCAAAGATTTTATTGTATTGATCCCCCATGATCATTAACTTCCCCATAATCCTATTGAAGAATTGTAATTTTCTTCCATATCTGCTGTTTTCAATAATGCTTTCCGGGACAAAGTAGATTTGTTTATCCCTATGCATTACACGTATACTCAATGGCTCTGGACGTAAAATCGTCAGCTGGTGTTTAGGACGTCTACATTGATGTCACTTGTTAATTCCAAATGTAAATAATCCAGCAATAACTGTCAGCTGAATTCTAATTCGTTTACTATCGATAGTTTTTAGTCAGTGGTTCAGTCTACTGCACTATCCTCCGCAATCAAAACAGACCAGATAATTAGTTAAATACCTAACATATGTTCGTTATTATTACCGAAACGACATGGGTAAGTTACACAAATAAACAATAGAGTATCCGTTATTTTCGATTAGCGTAAAAATTGTTCAGTTTTATTTGTTTGTTAATATTTTCCAAGGTTAACTAACAACTCGTTAATAAAAGTAGCAAGTAGTGACTTAGTTATGCCACCTAATATTTTTCACAATAGCTATTCATCTCACAATTTTTTATTGTAACTCCATTTACATCATATTTTCACCTCATCATATTCCCTGTCATTTATTTATTTATTGCATTTGATAAATAATGTTATGTTTTGACGCAACTGCAATCGACGCACAGGCTGTCGGCCCATGTCGGCTTATTCCTTATTAACATGTACGCTTTTTTAAACATAGTAATGTAAAGGTTAATTTTATTTTTTATTCTTTTAAATTCACTTATGTTTTTTTTCTTCCTTTAAATATTTGTGTACATATTCTGTAAATAATTTGTTGGAATAAAGAGATAATTCATTAAGTGAGTTAATTACACCCGGTATGGATCATAAACATAAACATATGACGTTTTTGGCCCGAATCCTATACTAATAGCATTAACATATGGTTTAGACAGTTCCATTTAAACAATGTTAAATAACGTTTACTTTCGGGCCAAAAACGTCATTTGTTTATGTTTATGATCCATACCAGGTATTTTCTAGTATTCGTTAATTACACTTATTAATTAATTGTAGATAAGTATTTTGAGAATTGTTATGGTCTTGAACTTCTATACAGTTTGTTAACGTTCTGTATGGTGTCATAGCAGAACTATGCGATTAACCGCTCCCCAACTGGCGCTATACACCTTTAATTGAGCACGTGTTGCCTACAATGTTTGTTGGTGGAAATGTTGTTTTGATCAAACCGTTATTGCTACTTTAAAACTGCCATCCAAATCAAAATGGTGCAGTTGATGTCAGGCAGGATCTTAATTGCTAATAGGTGTAGTGTTTTAATTGCAATTTACGTACCGGAGTATTTTGTTTTCTTTAAAGTCATTTAGATAACTAACAGACTGACTTAACATGTTCAAACGGAAAAGTTAACACAACTCTTGTGTATTTACGTTATATTCTATATACTGTACAAATTTGCAACAAAAAAATATTTTATGTCGTAAAGAAACTCCATTCTTTGCAATCAAATAATTGTGTACATCAATGAATAAAAGGTATCAGCAATTGAACTCACACTTTCTCCCATTATGTTGCCAACAACCTTTGTCATGGGTGGGAGTAACTATGATATTTTTAAAGGGCAATATTTTGTTGATTTGAAAAGCTTAATGAGACTCAAATTGAAAGTGTAATACTGTATGTGAAGTTCGGTGTCGTTCATCATTGTGGAATGATAAAGACAACCACTTCAAGAACACTAAGTTGACAAGTAAGCTGTGGGATTAAGTTGGAGCAGCGTTTGACATGCCAGCTAAATTAATTAAATCATTTACATCACAATATGGTAATTTTAGGGAAAGTTTAAAAAAGTACATGCCGCTCAAGCAGGCGCTCTTTGCTGCGTACAACATTTGCGCCCAACACAATGGATCAAACACGACATTAAGTGTAGAGACAAAAGTAAACGTTTCTTATAGTGATTTATGAAGAGCTCATCTGAAAGTTGTCGGGATACGACATTTTGTGGGAGTATAAATGATATTTTAAGAAGATATTTTAATGATATTTTAGTTTAGAATTTTATAAAACTGTCCCCTTGCTAATCAGAAGTATTCTCTCAACTCAACTTCGCTGTCTAGCTGATAACGCCTACTACAAACTAATAACTTATATACGCTCCCTCACTTTCTCTTCTTTTGTGTAAATCAAAACACGTCTTCGGAGTTAAGTTCTCTAAAATATCAAAAACATAATCATCTAAATCTTCATTCCTCATACACAATAAAGCAGCCCTTCACAATCTCTTGTGTGAACTTATCTCTTTTCACTCCGCTCAACAATACTAAAAAACTGCGTACTTACGCACGTATCTTCTTACACAGTCTTGGAAACCAATAAAATGAATTCAGCTGCGTCCCACCTACAACTAATCGTAGCGTAACAATATCGCAGCGCATTTATTACGCGTCTAGCAAACAACAGCTTAAGTGCCTTCATGACCAAGAGCGGTAGTTAAGTGCTTTTAATGGTATTTGAGTGTTTTTACGAAAGTTTGACAATCAGGTTACTGTATGCATGATGTATAATCCGAAATCGACTTCACGTTCCTGGCTCTATGCAAAGTTTTCATTCAAACGATTGTCCATATAAAAATATGTTAGCAAAACATGCTTGTGTGTTGCAGTGATCTTCGGCTCGGCTCGGGGAGGCAGAGAACGCCGCACATCAGCAACCCCCTCGGCTGCCGTCCAGGGTCAGATGATGGAGTACTTGCCACAGTACCTGGCCTCCTTCAACTGGTCCGAGAACGTCCTTGAGGTACGTACACGCATTGTTTCCTCTGTTTGGTATTTTTTATCTTCGTTGTCTGGACTTTAAGTAAATAACCCTACTCTCACTAAAAGCTCGCGAAATTGGACGTGATTGTTTTAAGTGTCGAAACTCAACGTCAGAGTGATTAGTTTCCGACTGACGTCAGCCGCTGACAGGTTTATAAACCGGATCGGATCAAACGGAGGTAAAAAGTTGAGACTTCCTAATCCGTTTAGTTTCATAAACTCGCAGGGACTTTGAGACTGTCGACTGTCGAGTACCTCCTCTCCCTCCCCCCAAAATATGTGTATACCTCGCAGACCTTTAGGTTGACGAGTTTCACGTAATTAGGCTTTTAGGCTGCTTAGTCCAACAAAATGTGATTTACCATCGACACGGTGTGGTTTTGGGGCTATCAAGTAATTGACTAACAACTAGAACAATTGTAAAAAATAATCAATCTTTGCATAATATTGTGTAGTGTACTTGTGCTTTCACCTTCCGTCAACTGTTTTATATAGCGACTCTTACTTCAAGTAGACTTGTTCACTCGGACACATCATCATAAACAGTGATTCTCTTGAGTTTCAAGAGTTAGGTTCCCACGATGTCTACTAGGACTATGTTAGTATTTCAGTTGTCTCAGTACTCCAAACGTCAAATTACTTCGGTCTTGTCGCGTTGTTGTTATCATAAAACAAGACTTGCGGAATCCCTTAAAAATCCTATTTTAGTTAAAATGGCAAACATTTTCCTACCTCAACTCAACACAAAAAATGCTCAACGTATCCTGATAAACTAGTATTTCGTCTTTATATTGGATGCCCATGCTTATTTTCGTTACTGCAATGTTTAAGCACCCTTTGGTTGTTAAATTATTAGTGCAACGAATTTTAAGTTTTATTGTTTTGCTAGTGTTGTGATACAATTTGTGTTATGACCCGTCGCACCAGATATTAAATTGTTTTCATTTTTCTAAGGATGATAATTCTTTGTTGTTTGTTTTATATATACATAAACATAGTACTACCATTGACTATTGGATACTGTTTTGTTGATAGTCAAAGGTACTACCGAATTGTTGGTGTTATATACTTTCTGGTCGATTCCCGATAAAATATCTCTTTATACGATAAATTGGTAAGCATTGATTTTCGAATCAGTATTATTAAATCCTCGACAGATTAGTGTAACAATGGTTTGAACGTGAAACCATTGCATGGGATATTTCAACATTTTACCCCGGATTATAGGGTTTTCAGAGATGACATTTAATGCTCAGCAAATCCAGTCAATTCAGTGCCATTGCCATCGACGCGCGACACCATAGCAACCACCGCATGCTGTTTGACCAAGCCACGAGGTAGTGAAACGGCCATTCCTCTCTTGAGTTGGAAATAAATAAATAACCGTGGGGAGTTACTAAAAATTAACATTTTTGATTAATATATCGATTGATCTGGTGTTGAAATCGAGCTTGATGCTAGGTCAGAAACTGTGTTTCTAACGAATTAACTTTCCACTGTAAGGAGAGACTGTAGTGAGCCTTATTTGTTGTTGTCATATTAGTTTTTATACGATACAATTCAAACGAAATAACACTAAGCTGCTTTTATGCAAACCCTGTGACTTCGGAGAGTAGATATCCCATGGTAGCCGGTTTTAGGATTAAAATTAACGCATTTGAATTGAGCCAGAGTCTGCTGATGTTTGTAGGCCTACACACCGATCTTTCGAGATCAATGTAAAGGACAACTTCAAAAAGTAAACTTGAAGTTATAAAGTTAACTTTGGCAAAAAAATGTAGCATCTTTTATGCCCCACCGAAAATATTTAAGTATCGAAAACTTAAAAGAGGAAATCAAAACTGTACAGTTGCGTACCGTGAGGGGTTTATTCAATTCTGTCCTTATATAATTAAAACAGTTTAAAGCTTGATATGTATGCATGTTGGAATGTCTGATTTGCACACACCATTCGTTTCTCTCTCCACTAGATCAAGCTTTCAATTGTGACACCTCAATCGTAAACTCGGTTGAGTAGGACGGCTGGAAAAGTGATGCAACAGAGAAACCCTTTATTTCATCACGTATATAATTTTGAATTAAAATGGGTTAAAACTTGGACTTATTAATATGGACGGTAATGATGCGTTGTCTACTTTAGTATTAAAGGATCTCTCCGTAAGTAGTTAGTCGTAGTTAAGCCGTAAATGTAAAATTTATAAGTATTTTACTTTTTGTAAATTTTTAAATATTTGTGTAAAATTCATTTTTACTTCCTTTCAACACTTTTACTCTTATCTGTAAACGGCAAGAGAATTACCAAATATAAATAATAACTCTCGTTCTCGTTATAAAAAACAATGTATGTATGTAATGCAAACATTAACATCTGGAAAAATAGTTTTCCTACAGTTACCTGACAAAGTTGCCTACCTTGCACTGATTATAGTACGCCAATATTATAGGTAATAGCAAATTGCTTCACTTGCCTACTTTTGTCGCAATAATTTTACTTTTGCCGCACTCTTTTTTTGCCATACTCTCCAACTAACAACACAAAACAGTGTGCTTATATTAGGCACGTAATATGTGTACGCTTAAAAAAAATAGTTGGCAACAAGATACTACGACTACAATCAGCTGGGGCAGCGTTTCCCATTTAGTTCACCGCTTGGATAAAAACGTGTTGTATAGTGTTTAAAAGACTAATTATTTATATGACACAGTAACTGTAGGAGAAATATAATGTTTGACGCGAGTGCAAAGTGCCTTTGCTGCACTCGAGAAACTTTCCACGACAAAGGCTTTGTTTTTAAACGCCGCAAACTCTTTGTTCTGGTTTCAATGTTTTGTTTAGGCCACTTGTATGATTTAAGCTGTAAATATTGTAGTTGTCTTGTGGATCTCGTGACTGTTCAACCGAGGATTACCATATTGTAATATAATTTCATCCGGTACATTGTAAAATATCAACATAAATAATAAAAGATCTGTCTGTAAGCCACTTGTAAAATTAATTTTAGTTTGAACTTGGAGAAAGTTTTCCTCTTAGACCAGGAAGTCATTTGGCCTCTTTTAGAATTGGCTCTTATCTTAATGCTCTCGCGATAAGCAAAGCTCTTTACTATGTTGCACTGCACTGTTGCACTTGTGGGGGCTTATGTTTAACTTTTTCTGACGGATTTAGTTTTTAAAATTATGTTTAATTTGTTACTTGTTTAAATAATGTGTCATTGTGCTAAAAATCTGTTGGAACAGAGTTTACCCGTTTTTACGAACGACAGTACGCTAGTAGCTGCAGCACACTGCAGTAATAAATATTTAAATTTAGAACTTCCAGATCAGTGAAATTTAAAATGTGCTTTGAATGGCTTTAGCCTCAGTATTTGACGTTTAGGTTATTTATCAAACTCAAAAACTGATTGACATCTTCTGAAAATTGTTGGTATCTTTTGGAAGACGTACTAAGGAATGCAATTCTTCATGTTTTCCATAAACTAACGCAGTACGCCAACATTTTGAGTAATCTTTGTCATTACTAAACCAATAAATTACTTTCGTCAACCAGCTCCAAGGTTTAACAAATGTTACGTTGTTTTGGCATCACTTTGCCATCTTGAAATATTAAAGGTTCATCCATAAGGCGTCGTTAAAACACTGAACCATAAAAATGTCGCACGCAACTCACTCTTAGTAAAAATGGGGTTTAAAGTTAAGTTTATATTTATCATATGGGAATGGAATGTCCACTTTACCAACTTGTATCCTGCACACTGCCGTTGACCATTGCCTTAGCGATTATAGAGCTCGCCTTCAAATGTGAAAATTATTGGTTCGATCCCGTGCGAGTTCAATTGTAGACCCAGATGCCATCAGTCTTTGGATAATCAGTTGATAATACTATCTAACAAAATGCCGACCCGAAGTCATGTAGTAACAAAACAGGATCAAGAACATTTGTCTTACAAAAAAGTAAGTAGATGCCATTGGCGTCGAAACGCGTTGAAAAAAGAGGGGCCATTCGTAAGGAAAAGAGAACGCGATGGACGGTTACTACTAATCTAAATAGCTGTGATATAACCTCAAAGTTGATTGCACTTCCCGCTAAAAGTACAGATCGGAGACTGAAGGACAACTGATCAGCTTGTAGAATCTTATCTGGTCGTCTGCTCAGTGCTCAAACAAGGTGTTGGGCCAGCGGAATCTGTCAACATGTATCGGGCATATGATTAGTCCAATTTATGCGTCAACCTGTGCCTACCTGCCCACAATGCTTGTCTCCGATATTTTAAATTTTTTTTAGAGACCGGGAAGAATCGATTTTTTTTACGCTAATTATTTCGCGATACTGGTGTTCCTTTAGCGAGTTGCCGGTCATACAGGGTGTATTCGATTATCCGTTAGTCCATTTTAGGCTTGAACCGGCCGACTCACAGTCTTTTTGGTACCAGGCCCACAAGTCTTTTGTCAAAAGTTTACCTTCTCTTTGAGGGGACCGGTGGTAAATTGCCCTTTCTGCAAGTCTAATCAAGTGGCGCAAGCCTTATGTTGCCTTGTAGTGTTCCCGGCTATTTGATTCTTAGTCCAAATTAGGCCTGAATCAGCGCCTGCCTACCGGTCCCACACGACTAGTCCTCCCACCATATTTTGCATTATTTTTTTCTGTCTGCGGGAAATCGTCTAATTACTTGACAACGCTAGTCTTTTTCCTTGACAGGGTTTCCGGTCTTAAAAGGCTCATTAGCTTGTGAGAGAAAATATATAACCCTTTTGATCGACCTTTTTATACCGGCATATTATTGTGGTCAGACATCTTGAAAGTGTGGACGATGCTTGATTAGGGTTATACGATTACGTTGTTGTCGTTGATAGCCCAACGTATTTTAAAAGGATACTCAGCGTACCTATAGATTTGTATGGCTCGCTGATCTGAAAAGCTTTCCTGAAATAGTTTCGTCTTTTTTAAAGACCGACTTTAATATACATATATCCATTAATCCATAATATTGTAGCTATTAGCTTCTCTTTCCCCGATTCTATCCGAGGGGTTCGGTGGTAAAATGATTGAGAAAATCTGTACATTTTGAAGGTCCAATCTGGCAAAAACGTAAATAAAATAAACCCTGTTGAGTGTCTTTCTTTTCTAGAAGACAGTACCTAATTAAATTATGTGTACAAATATTTCAGATTGTGTTCAATTGAGTGAGTCATCGGCTTAGTAAAAACTCGCCGCCCGTAGCGGTAGAAGACTCATAAATCGTGCCAAATTATATGAATTGTTAATGAGGCAGCGATCAGCGATCTGTGCACGCAGCGGCCCGGAGCGAGGCTACCACTAGCGTATTCTGCTGGGTAAATGGCACTTCTAGACACCGTCCTCCTAGTTTAATATTAGCACAGCAAATATCCTGGGGATATTAATTCTGTAATGGTAGTTTAGGCGTATACGACAAAATCCCGTTAAAAGTCAGCCAAACAAAAAAGCTGTGATTGGAATTACAACAATACAGTCTGACCGTTTGATTCTCGTTAATTTGTATTATTTGGATATTGGACACTGTGTTTTGTCACACAAGGTGATCTGATAGATTGTTCTTCTCAGAATCAAAAATCCTAACTCTCCCATCTATATACATTCTCGAAACTCTCACCTTAGTCAAACAAAATCTTCCTCTATTCACTGTTCCAGAAAACTTCCGCATCTGCCCCAACGAGCACATGATATAAAGATCTGCCCATATTCACTTCGAAATTTTCATAATTTGCCAATTCCTAAACATGCTACATCTTTCTTCAAAAAACATACTCTTTACAATGGCATCAAACTGTATAATAGCCTTCCCCTTTATCTTAAATTGGAATCAGACCACTCAAAATTTAAAAGATGTATAAAAAGACAGTTAGTTAATATCTCCTGTTACAGCGTCCTAGAGTTCTTGGACCACAGAAACTGGACTGCTGTAAACCCTGGCGTATAGATAGCGACAGCTGAGCTTTATTTTTTTTGTCTAGCCATAGTTTGTAAATACCTTACTGTAAATAGTTTTATAAGGAAAACTTTATAATTGTAATAATGTACGTTTGTACCATGACTTAGCTATGCAATATGTATTGTCAATTTTAGCTAAATAAAATGATTTGATTTCATTTGATTTGATTTGATTGTATATTCTGGGAACTTGCCCTAACACAAACAACCTCAGGTTAGGAAATGTAAATGTAACATTAACGAAAATGAATAAAAAATTCAAGTTAATTATCTTGTGATATTGGCATGGTGGTTGATGTGAAAAATAACCGATCAAACCGTATTTCTAAGTAGAATTGGAATTTAAATTCTAAATTTAACTTGTGATGAGTTATCGGTGCGCATGCAATCACATGTTGGACTGCTGCCCGTTGGAAAACTACTTAGTGTTAGTGCTAGTGTATTTCCGGCAACAGATGCAACTGGGTGCTGATGTACTGATGCAGAATACAGCTTGGGTGTGTCACTGTCACATCGTGATGGCCGTAGCCTACCTCACGACACCTTGCGTTATGTGATGTAACTACGTATTGATGCAACTGGGTGCTGATGTACTGATGCAGAATACAGCTTGGGTGTGTCACTGTCACATCGTGATGGCCGTAGCCTACCTCACGACACCTTGCGTTATGTGATGTAACTACGTATTGATGCAACTGGGTGCTGATGTACTGATGCAGAATACAGCTTGGGTGTGTCACTGTCACATCGTGATGGCCGTAGCCTACCTCACGACACCTTGCGTTATGTGATGTAACTACGTATTGATGCAACTGGGTGCTGATGTACTGATGCAGAATACAGCTTGGGTGTGTCACTGTCACATCGTGATGGTCGTAGCCTACCTCACTACACCTTGCGTTATGTGATGTAACTACGTATTGATGCAACTGGGTGCTGATGTACTGATGCAGAATACAGCTTGGGTGTGTCACTGTCACATCGTGATGGCCGTAGCCTACCTCACTACACCTTGCGTTATGTGATGTAACTACGTATTGATGCAACTGGGTGCTGATGTACTGATGCAGAATACAGCTTGGGTGTGTCACTGTCACATCGTGATGGCCGTAGCCTACCTCACGACACCTTGCGTTATGTGATGTAACTACGTATTGATGCAACTGGGTGCTGATGTACTGATGCAGAATACAGCTTGGGTGTGTCACTGTCACATCGTGATGGCCGTAGCCTACCTCACTACACCTTGCGTTATGTGATGTAACTACGTATTGATGCAACTGGGTGCTGATGTACTGATGCAGAATACAGCTTGGGTGTGTCACTGTCACATCGTGATGGCCGTAGCCTACCTCACGACACCTTGCGTTATGTGATGTAACTACGTATTGATGCAACTGGGTGCTGATGTACTGATGCAGAATACAGCTTGGGTGTGTCACTGTCACATCGTGATGGTCGTAGCCTACCTCACTACACCTTGCGTTATGTGATGTAACTACGTATTGATGCAACTGGGTGCTGATGTACTGATGCAGAATACAGCTTGGGTGTGTCACTGTCACATCGTGATGGTCGTAGCCTACCTCACGACACCTTGCGTTATGTGATGTAACTACGTATTGATGCAACTGGGTGCTGATGTACTGATGCAGAATACAGCTTGGGTGTGTCACTGTCACATCGTGATGGTCGTAGCCTACCTCACTACACCTTGCGTTGTGACATGTGATGTAACTAAGTCTACTACACCTGTTCAAGGTCTCCTACCACTATGCACCTTGCGTCGATATATGCGAAATCATTCTTCCCATTGATATTTTATTCTTGAAGTATTTCCAAATCTTTTAACCACGGTGTGTAAAAAAACTTGTTTCTCTGCATTCCGTGCTACATTGCTTGCATATGATGATCAATTAGTTGTATTACATTCCTGGCTCTGAGTATCACTATTTGACCACGTGATCTGGGATCCTTGTAAGTGCATTAGCGCCGTTGTGCAACCTGTAAACTGTAAACGCCAGCTTAGTGGCTGTCACGTTAGTATACTCGGGCGTTTCCGCTGGTCATCTGAGTAAAAATTGTCAAATATAATGCACAGCAGAGACTGTCGTGTAAGTCCTTTATTGAGCCAAATTACCAAAACTTTGAATTATCTACGTCTAACTAACTATCAAAGTATTTACATGAACTAAAAAAAAAACATCAATCAATGACATTAAAACTATAAGCAACTACTGTACTAAGCTGTACTGTTGCTAATTTCACCAAGCAACTGTAGGCCTATTCACAATACCAGATCGAAGACAAATAATACACGAAAAATACAGAAGGTTTTATTCAGTTTTATCGCATAAACTGCTTATGTCCATAAATTAAGATAGGCCTATAGGATAGTTGAACAAATCTTCTTGTTCTTATTCATTCCTTACATTTTTATGGTATGTGTATTGTGTATTTCCCACCATGGGCTTTTTCTTGTTAAATGTTTTACCTAACCTTGGTAGAGTTCAGCCAAATTCATAGTTTCAAACTTAAAAATACCATTTTGTTTGTCAAGTACAAAATGGACATACTCTGTACGATATACATCATGGCTTTTCTGTAAGGCCCTCGAGGGGGATTTTATCATAACTACAGATTGCGTTGTCCTATGTACATGTCCCGGTGCAGCTATTGTTTTATTTTTGAAAATTTTGAGTTTTATAAATTCAATCGCTTCAAACATATTGCCATAAACACTTCAGTTATTTTTATTTTTTAATAGGAATAGATGTTAGTTCAATCATAAATGTTTGGTCATAAATTTTAATTAATGTTGTAAAGTTAAATTAAATACAATTATTTGCAAATTGGTGTTATTCTTATCTCCTTAAAAAATTTGTCAGGTTAGGAAGTGTTAAGGAGACCAATATTTGGTCTTTTCTGCTTCAGTTGCAGTAAAATCAAATGGAAATGGAAACAAAAACATTAAAGTTTTGTCAGGAAATGGTGGTTTTCACAAGCAGTATTACAAATTAAAATACACCTGAGCTTTTCTTGGCCTCAGAGGATAGGAAAAAACATATTTAATAACAACTAACGATCCATTTACTACATCAGGGTTGTTTTTTTTTTTTTTTTAATCTGCAAATGAAAAAGCCTTTGGAAATTACCTAACCCCCTTTTGTTGTTTTTCTTTTTGCAACTTGATCGAAACTGATTTGTAACTTAGTACACAACTAGATTAAACCTATTAACTTCTGGAACTTGGTAATAGCGCTCAATTACTGCTAGGAACTTGCAAATTAGTTGTTGCATCTACATAACAACTTAGTCATTGATTGTGAAACCATCACTTAATGACGTAGGTTCTCCTGCTTCTGGAAAAATCCTCAACAATCACACTATATAGCAAATATGTTATTACTTTACTGTTGGTGTTTACACACATTCCTTGTTGGTTGCAGGTTTTTATTGTGGCAATAGAATCTTTAGTATGCAATATTTGTGTAAGCATATATTATTTAAAAATATACAGGGTGTTCAAAAAAGGTGGGGATATATTTTACCTAGTACATTTCCTTGGGTCAAAATAAAGAGAAAATCAAGAATAACATTTTTCCCAAAATCGCTTTGTTAATTAGATATCCGCCATTTTGTATTTTTTTAACATTTTTATTTTTGAATTTTTCAACCGATCTTTATAAAACTTGGTATTTAGGTTAAGGTAAAAAAGAACAATGATAGAAAAAAATTATCTTGATTCAACTTAAAATTTCAAAATGGCGGCCAGTTTAATTTTTTAACTAAAATTACTCAAAAACGGCTAATGTTATAAAAAAATTTCAAGAAAACTTTTATTTGGCATTTTTAATTCCCTATCAAACGATACCAAGTTCAAAAATATCGAATGAAAATAGCTGAAATATTACGATTTTTTTTTTGTAAAATGGGGTAGAATAAGGCAGAAGCTAGTCAGGTTTGCCCCATTTTACAACAAAAAATCGTAATATTTCAGCTATTTTTTTTTCAATATTTTTGAACTTGGTATCGTTTGATAAGTAATTAAAAATGCTAAATAAAAGTGTTACAAATTTTAAATTGCCGCCACTTTGAAATTTTAAGTTGAATCGAGATGAAATGTTTTTATGACACGGGTCTCGTCTACCTTAACATGCATACAAAGTTTCATAAAGATCGGTTGAAAATATTAAAAGATAAAAATGTTTATGTAAAAAATAAAAAAATTACGAATATCTGGTTAGCGAAGCGATTTTGGAAAAATGTTATTCTTGATTTTCTCTTTATTTTGACCCAAGGAAATGTCCCCACCTTTTTTGAACACCCTGTATATGTATTTTCTTGGATAACTAAAACTTAATTTACATACGTCATGTGTTATCAGTGGAATTAATATGGATATCGCCCCTTATTGGAAATAACTAAGCTTAATCTTTTTTACACAAATTATAATTGAAAATGTCCACGATCCTTAATAATCATGAATAAATTATTAAAAATAAACTTCAGACAATGTTAGCAAATGAAAGCTTCTACTGTTATGTGTGCCTTTCCTGGATAAGACAAAAACCCACACTTAGGTTAATTTATTTTTTATTTGTATTCCTCCATTGTTTTAGTATACAAGTTTTAATTATAATGTATGCTCGATCTTGGTCTTACTAAAAATAATCCTAATTCAGTGTACATTGAAAAAAAAATTTAAATAGAAAAATATACTAAATTGTGTTGTAAACTTACTCAAATCTCATCATTATCTCTGTTTTAAGACGATTTTTTCAATAACACTCCAACGACAACAAAATAAAAATCCCCACCTGGTTCAAAATAGTTATTGGCCCTTTCTATTATGAGCCTGGTAACTTGTTAATCCTCAAACATTTCCACTTTTACCGCCTTGGTCATAAAGTCTGCAATATAAACTTGTTTATACAAGCTATTCTAAGTGATTTCTAAAACGTTACATATTAGCCTAAGTTTTTTTTTTACTTTTGTTTACATTTTTGACCGATGCTTTGTTTCCAGGAGATGGACGGCATGCTCATGATTGTCAATGGAGCCGGTCGAATCATCTTCATATCCCACACTGTGGAAAAACTGCTTGGTCACACACAGGTTAGTATCCCTTAATATGTAATAGAATATTTCTTGGGAGCCAGTGGGGCGGAGCCTAGGGTTCTCAATCCTGGGGCTTCAATCCAATCCTGGGATTTTGTGATTTATCTAAGTCGATCTTGGGCTTATGTTATTTTGACTTAACTTTTTAGTAATTTTCAATTTGTGTGGAGTCCTCTTGTTGAGTCCTCAAATGTTTTAAACTGGCCGTAACAATACGCAGTTTTGCCGTCTTTCTAAGTTAAGAAACATTTTCACCCAGAACCTTCGTAGGCCTAATCCTGCTTTCTTATTTACAGTGTATAAATGAGTGCAGGGCCGAGTGCCAGTATCCAAAGGCAATGGTATATTTGGTTTACATAAATAAAATGCCTATTAGCTAATTTCTAATATCCAAAGTCAATGGTGTAATTGATTCACATAAAGGGAACGCCTATTTGCCATTTCCAAAGTCAATGGTACATCTGGTTCACGTCAATGTGATGTCTACTTGTAGTATCCAAAGTCAATGGTTTATTAGCCTAATTCCGCTGACCCTAATTAGTTATTAATTTTGTAGTAAATTATTCTCAACAAAATTAAATAATCCAATTGTTCTGAACCTTTGTTCTGTATTTGTAATGTGCCAGTTTAGATGATGCATTGACTAATATATGTTAGGACTCTTTTGTTTAGACCTTTTTATTGTTATCTTGCAAATAATGACGATTTGTGGCGACCAAAAAACCTCTAAGGCCCATGTTAAATTTCTGTATTTTTAAATTCACCTAGAGAAAAGCCTTTTAGTCGATGTGTACCATTTCATATTACCTCCCCATAGTTGGTTACTATGACTGTGCTAAATTTCCTTCGGATTGCTTCAGCTGTTTAGGAGGAGTATGTGGAAAACAAGTACAGGAGTGTAGTATAAGAGCTTCCCTCACTTTGTTCGCTCCACTCAAATACTTGTTTTAAGCGTTGTTAGACTATTTATATTTACTTTCCATAAGTAAAACTACTAAAATGAAAAAGAAGATAAAAATAGAAGTTTTGCAATCCCGTTAATCGCAGGATTAAAATACGGTAATCACAGGATTCCTAGGTATCAAAACGTGACCGGGGCTCGGGATCCCAGGAAAAAGACTCTTAGGTGGAACTCTAGGCGAGTATCAAAGTTAAGTTTTGTCAATCTGGGGTATATTGGCTGTTTTCCTGCAAAAATGTCAGCTCAATCGCTAGTTTTAACGTGAATCTCAATGTGACATACTCACAACTTTTACATTTATTTATTCTTCCATTTTGGCTGCAATCGTCAAGAAAGTAATGAGATTATATTATAAAATAACTAGGTTATTTTAGAATATCTGTGGAGAACATAACTGGGCTGGGAATGTGCAAAAGGTATTAAGTGTGGGAGGTGGGGGTAAGTGGTATATTCCCTCTCTGTCCTTAGTTACCAAGTACAGAGACTATAACTTACAAGCAAGAGATATATTCTGAGAATCGCTCATATACAAGTTAACATTTAATCCTGGAGTATTCGATAGATTGTTCCTAGGAATCTGGCAAGGGTATTAAATACTTACTGCTAGTTTTGTGGAGAAAAAAAATAGTCAAAAAATGTATATAGTTTTAGTCTTATATGTATTAATGTAACTGATTTATTCCTGTCATAAATGTAAATTAATTTAATTGTTTATAAATTGGCTTGTATAAATAATAAAAAATTTAGGGTTTTTTATGAAAAAGTACTGAAATCAATAGTCATTTATTATTTCATAGTGATTAAAAGAGTTTTGAATGCTCTAAATATTTACACACATTGTTATGTTACGTTACTGTGTTAAGTGAGGCAACCTGAAGTTATATAACAGAAAATCGTTGAGTTGTTTGCCTTGAATGCATGAAGCAAGAGAAATTACGTATAAGTTATACATATCAGATTCTCTTGAAATCACAACATAGTAATAACAAGTTAGTAGTATTGTGCTATGTAATTGTGTTTTTTAGCGTAATAAGTTGTAACGTAACCATAACCATCCAAGTTCCATATCACAAGAAGTTTGAAATCATTTATACACATCTTATCACAAGATATAATCACTGGTTGTATAATAATAATGGTGTAGCTTCCGTGTTCTTGTTAAACATCCCTTTGAGTTCTTAGGGTAATAATTTAGTTTTCAAAACCACCAAATTTTGTTTTTTTAAATTAGTTTTGAAATATCAACTTAGAAAATGTTTTATTAATTGATAAATATTAAACTAAAATATCCCCACCGCAGCAAACATGCCGAAAGATCTTTATAATGGCTTAGAGAGAAACTGGGAAATTTTGTGTTTTGAAGGTCAAAAATGAGGAAAACCAACTTTTACCCCATAATGAATACGTGAAACCCCGTTCCCATGGTCTAATCATTCTGGTTCGTTAACTCATTCAAGATTAAAAAAACCAAATCAGTATAAATCTAGTATTAATAACGTAATTTAGTATTGGTATGAAAATATATATAAAAAAATTCCAAATACAAATGCATAAAAAATGGTTAAATGGTTAATGGAAAAACAATGTGTTTTATTATTATTTTATCAATTGAGATGAGAACGCCACCTGACCTAGGTGTGTATTTGAACTTAAATATGAGGGAAGGATGAGTGTAGAATGGCGTGAGATGATCTGTGTAGCTTTATTACTGACTAAGATCAGCTGTTTCATCAGTCATGATCATTTATTTAAAGCCCAATGATCAGGAACAGCTGGGACCAGTTTCAACCTTCAACAAGCCACTGACTTAGGATCAAACCGGCGAACCTTTTAACTGTTAAGCTTAACATGATTTTTCCATCAAAAATTAAATAATCCACTTCATTAACAGGCAAAGTGAGCACTTTAACTACTCAATAATAGGAGTTTGTACATACTTCTATTATTTGGCTATTAACTTGACACTGACATGATTATAAGAGTTTTCGAATGTAACCTGTTCACCAAAATTGAAACTGTGGTTTCATTATTTTCCATTCACTAAATTTAGGTGATTTGAGGTGAAGTTCCCCCACTACATTTTGTTGCTTAATAAACTACTCCCTTTACTTGGAAGACTTAGAAATACCAAGTGAGTATAAGTTGTAAGTCGTCATTTAACTAGGAGTGATTAGATTGTCTATGTCAGTGAGATAAAGTAACAATGATCTTGTAGTGATGGTCAGCCAGTTAAGTGTCATCTGCCAACTGCCAAGTGACGCCAAGGTGTCAAGTGACGATTGATCCGTTTGCCAACGGCATGTCCTATGTATTTGGCGGGACAGTAGTGCAGTTAGCTTTTTAATTTGTTACAGTTCGCTTTCTAAGGTAGGGTTTTGTGCATTATTACAAATCTGGTCTTGGGTAACTTCCTTGCTAACCAAACACTGGATAAAATGAACGTACCGATTCGTGCTTGTATAAAACATCTGAGTAAAAGAGCGATTGTTGGTTTGTGATTGAGTGAAACGATAGGAGAATTATTCTAGCGATAATTAAGTGACACAGTATAAGCGTATTGTAGTGATCAGTGGTCGTGTAGCCCAATAAGAGAATACTCTGGTAATCAATGAACCAGTTAGTCAGTAAATTGTATTCTAGTGTCTCAGTGTAAGAGTATAAAGTAATTAGTGATCGAGCTACACAGTAAAATGGTACTTTATTGATTGAGTGACCCAATAAGTGTATTACAGTGATTGACTAACACTGTAAAATAATATTCAAGTATTCAAGTAAAACAGTAAAAGGGTATTATAGTGATCAGTTATTTAAACACTCAGTATAAGAATACTTGAGTGATCGAGTGACCCAATAAGAGTGTTGTAGTCATCAGTAGTTTATAGGACGTGTTGGTAGTGTCAGATGTTCAATATCAGTCTCCATGACGACAGTTAAACTAGCTCACCAAGCACTGCAACACAATCTGCTGCAACTGCAACCTGATGCCTCTCTTCTATGTACTCTCCGCTATTTGTATCCTGTAATATCTTTTCTTCTTGGAAACCATACAATTTTCCATACGGTTTTTTTTACTTTTGTACAGGAGTAGGAAACCACTTTAAATGTAAAGTGCCTTAAAATTATTCCTATGTAGAAAGCATGTTATGAAAGTTAGGAGGGAACACTATTCCACATCATAAGATACTATTCCACAACACTAAAATTATTTTTTTTATTTTGCCCTAATTGAAAGAAGTGTACAAATTAGTATGTATTTGATTTCTTTTAATTTTTCTCTGTTGATTATTTAATAACTGATATCCATTTTGATTTAGATAAAGAGTGTTATTGTTTTTATTCATATATATATGTACTCTTTTCATTAATAAGTGATCTTACAAAGATCTTCTCTAGTATCCTTACATCTTCACCAGCGTTACATTCAGTTGGTCACAGGAGAACACAGTTTTTTTTTTTTTTTTTAACATATTACATTTTTTATAATGGTGGTTATTTATATTTACCAATTTCAATCACATCAATCAGACAACTTTAACTTTAAATATTTACTGTATATGCTTAAATGGAGCAACATCAATAAGTTTTAATGTCAAAGGAGATAAAACCCTCAATGTTCAGTAAATGCCAGTGCAAAAATTCTGATCGTTTTACATTTAAAGCAACGTAAATTAAGTCAATCAAATCGAATTGTAAAGAGCTCACAAGTTGTCCAAGTTAAAACAAAATATACAAAAGAAGATAGTTGATTATAGAGATAGTTGAATACTTTACCTACAAGTGTCATATTATATCAAGGGTGTAATTTAAAAATTAGAGATAAAAAATAATTGTCCAGTATTTCCACAAAGTTGATAAATGCTTAATTAAAAAATATTTTACAATCAAATACAAACAGAAGAACTGTTTAGTGCCGTCTTTTCCATCAGTTAATGTCCATCACAAAAGTTATGTCTTGATTGCAGTGTTTTTATTCAAGTTTAAGTAACTGAATTCATTGTAAAATAGTTAATGAATCATCCTAGGCCAGGGTATTATTGCATTACAGTATTTGCAGTAGAGTTATTTCTGTCCACTCATGGCGATGATCGACCTACACATGAGTATGTTTGTAACAAATTATCCTAGTTCTGGACGGGAATACTTCATTCATTGTAACAATTTCCCGAATCAAGTGGTTGGGTTTATTATCCCTTGTTAGTTATGACTATTCCAAATCCACCCACGTTGTTGGATAACGCTTGATTATAGCCATGTTTATTACATTTGAGTTGTAATATATACTGTATTGCAAATATTCATATACAAACACTGTGGCAGTAATGTTTTTATTTAATGGTAGTTTTCTACTTCTAACTGGAAAATTGTAGTGAAGTTGGAACTTAAGTGTTATTATTAGTATTGGCTATTGGTGGAATAAGACATCCCAACACCCATGTACAGGCTGTATACAAAATATAAAATACCCCCGCAGCAGCAAACCTGCAGACTAAGCGAATTTCCATTTGCCTGATTTGATTTTCAATTAAATCTATTCAAATAACATTAGGTTTAACGAGTACCTAGGTTTGCTGCCTACAGGGTAATAAAGTGTGTTTTTCAGTAAAATATTAACAGCTTAGTATAAAATAAATCGATTGGCCAAGTTTGATCCAAATATATGCATAAACAAGCAAACTACAAAAGTTTACTTATTCTCCATAAGAATAACATGGGAATTTTTAATTTATAATTTTCTCCGTAACCAATAACCATACAAAAACACTTCAATATACTGAATTATTTGTTTTTTTAAGCTCTTCAAAATGGTCTAGAAGAAATTTGGGAAATTTTATGTTTTGAGGGTCAAAAATGAGAAAAACCAATTTTTACCCCATAAATCCCCCCATAAAACCCCGTTCCCATGGTCCGATCATGCTGGCTCGCGAACTCGTTCGAATAAACGTAGGTTTACATGTTTGTACCAAATTTTATCGAAATCGGATCATTTTTGCTCGAGTTATCGTGCTGACGGACACATATATATATATATATATAAATATATAAATATATATATATATGAAAAATAGAAAAATAGGGCTACTATATATATATATGAATTTGAACGGATGGTGTTTTTGGCTTCTAGGAACATCAAAATGAAAAAGTAAATCGGTCCCGGGACTAAGTCTTACCATGAGACCTACGGTAATAGCTTATTCCCTATAGGGAAATTCGCTAAAAAAGAGTACAGTATTTGAATAGACTCACCAACATGGTGCCGTTATCATTATTGATTGAGATGGGGACATCACCTACTAGTAGTTGTGTATTTTAACCCAAATATGAGTGAAGGATGAGTGTAGAATGAAGTTAGATGATCTGTGTAGCTTTATTACTGGCTAATATCAGCTGGTTCATTAGTCAGGATCATTTAATTAAAGCTCAATGATCAGGGACAGCTGGGTACAGTTTCGAAGCATTAAAAAGCAACTGTATTTTCTCAGGATCGATCCGGCAAGCTTTAGATTGTTAGGCGAGCACTATAGCCAGCTACCCAGCCCAAGCAACATGAATTAATTTACAGTATTGCTTTTACTGAAACTGAAATTAAAGTGTTACCATACATTTTGATAGAAACTAATACCATTCACATCATAATATAGAGGCATTAATAATTCCCTTTCAAATAAATGAGGAGTTTTTAAATAGGTACCATTGAAAAAGTTTGCCTAAGTTCTCTTTAAAGAGAAAATAATACAAAAACTATAGAGTCGAGTCTAATTGAGGTGAAAGAATATCTGTAAATGCGTATTAAGACTGTGGCCCCAATGACATCTAAGTGTTAATGATCGTAAAGGAAATTGCAAGGCTTTTATTGCTCTCTGAATTAATTGGTGGCCTACATTTTATAATGATGTAGAATTGCTCAGACTCTGAAAGGCACCTATCAAGCAAACAGCTTTTCGGAATCTTTGATGTTGTCATGCAGACATGTTGATTTTATTAAACATTGTAATATGATTTATAATTGTGCCTAGTAAATTTGAGACTTTTTTTGTTGTAAATATTTATATAGCCTAATTTATGTTTGTCTTTTGTATTTGGGCAATCGATTTTTTATATATAATTTTTTTTACTTTAAAAAAGAGTTTAATATTAAGATAGCAATACAACTACTGGGTATTTTATCGTGTTTTTTTTTTAATTTAGTGAAATCCCTGAGATAACTTAGTAACTGACCAAGACCAGCTGTTTTGTAGCTGAGCAACGATCAAGGACAGCTGGTTCCAGTTCAGAACCATCAAAAAAGCTCTATACTGTTCACAAGGAATGAACCAGTGACCAGTCAAACCCCATTAGTCCATTACCAATCAGGCACTAAGCTGTACAGCTCTACATAATGTCTGTTATTATTAGTATGGTTTTAGTATTGGGAATCCTCCAATACAGAGAAATTTTTGCCGTAAAAGAAAAAAAATCCTTAATATCTGTCTACATAAGTTAACTTATGTTTAAAAACTAAAACCACATGTTCATAGTGTTATCACATACATCAAGTCGTTAGTGATGGCAGGATTTGAACCCAGGTCACTAAATCAAAATGCTTTAGACCTAATTCAAAATCAAGCTCGGTTCTATGTAGTTGAGGAATACATTTACTGGACTGAGTTGGCCAAAATTCTTAAAATGCTATCTCGGCTTTTATGCGCCAATTAAAATCCAAAAGAAAGTTTGGAATACTAATTCAGACCATGTAAGGAGCGAATAAATCTGTGCGTCAGAAACCAACCTGTTTGAGTGTTTGTCTCAATCAAAGTGGTCCCCTGCTGAGCCAAGCATATCTACAATCAGCACACGTGGGTATCAGCTGCTGAAAATACCCCTGGTACAACCTTCTGTACCACTCAATTAGGTAGAGTCATCGGGGTATATAGGTAAACTTCTAAGATACGCTATTGATGTTTTTTTTTTTTATTAAGTTTATATTTGAGCAATTCTTTTTCCCTTCTTGATTCATTATAGCACCTGTTGCAGAAACTGTCACAATCTTGTATATCGATAAGAAAAAGTTGTCTCTTGTCTGTAAAACGTTAAAATGATGTATGTTCTTTTTATGATGTTTGTGTGTAGCAATTGGCCATATTTCCAAACTTACCTATACTAATCAAATGCATCTATACCAACTGTCCAAAACTTAGTTTCAGTATTATTTTGTAATGTAATACTAGTAAGTCAAAGTCAAAAGTCAGCTAATAATTATTTTGTTTTAGCTAATCATAAAATTGCTATGATACTGAGTAGCTTGGATACGTTACTGTCTATTTACTGATGGAGACACTTTTAAAGCCTGAAAAGAAATTAGAAACTAAAGAATATAAGGAAATAAAGTTAAAGCCTTTAAAAAACCTGTACAACCAAAGTCAATTGTTGTCCTGTAAAATGATTGGAACGTGGAAGATGGATTTAGGAATACTTAAGAACCTTGTGGCTTGGAAATGAGAGGCAATGAGCAGAGAACATGGTAGAATATAGACAGATTGTTGCAGAGAAAGATTCATTTTGGGCCATATAGCCACATGGCTGGGTAGCTGAGTGGTTATAGTGCTTGCCTGTTAATCATATGGTTCCCAGTTCAATCCTGAGAAGAGTCAGAAGCGTTCTAAACTGGACCCAGCTGTCTTTGATCATTGTGCAAAAACCAATGAAAATCAATGGTCCTGTCTAAAAACCAGCTGATCTTAGCCATTAAAAAAGTCATATCATCCATTCAACTATAATCTTTCACTCATCATCGCCTGAAAATACACACCATTGTATGTTGGGACGTACTGTACTGATCTAACCATAAATGGCAAGGTTATGTGCTGAAAGTGTAAGACTAAATTTGTTTCAGTGATTGTATTTTCTGTTTTTTTGTTACAGATTGAGTTAATGGGCCAGTCGCTGTTCAATTTGACTTGTCTGGAAGATTACGACGAGTTGAAACGCAACCTCGCTCCAGACGAAGATCAAGCCATCAGTGCTGCTACCAGTGGTGAGTGAAATGTAACTAAGTGCTTCGGCTTATTACTCCCAGTGGGGATAGCTCTTCCCATATAAAACAGACTGACTGGGTTGTTTATTTACCGGTGGAAACTAATAGTGATATGGTAAAAACTAATGTAACAGGTACCACGATGTAATACAATTGTAATTTTTGTTGTTGTTTGTATTTAACAATAATGCCAATTAGGTAAAAATCTATTTGGAATAGATTTTGTTACAAAGTGAAGTTTGTTTGCAAATAACACTGTAGATCCTAGTCTTCTTAATATGCAAAATTAAAATACTTAGGCCAAAGATATTTTAAATTCACAGGTTGCAATGAAATAAGAAAGTGTCAAAAATAAGATTGCATGTAAAACTAAATTTGCCAAGTATAAAAGATGTATTTTCCTTAAGAGGTGTATTAAACTGTGAATAAATTGTAAATGTTGCAAGTTTATGAAATATCAACAACTGGAACATCTTGTCAAAACCAGTGCTTGTTTTCTTGGAATATCAATTTAGAAGCTTGACTCTACTAGACAAGTTACAGCTCTATTAACTCAGTTATGTAGAGAATTTTTATTATTAAATTTACCCCCTTTACAGTTTACTGCACATGTTACAATGCAGTTTTACAAACACCCGTGAGCTACTTAATTGAAAATTATAATTGCTGGATTTTGTTTTTTATATATTTTTTGTTTGAACTATTTTTAAGTTTTAAAATTTCTGTTACACATTTTGAGTTGAAAACAATGTGTTGGTGAAAGATTTTTGTGTTTTCAGTCTTGCCAAAATTTTTAGGAATTTTTTTCTTTAAACAATCAAAGTTTAAAATACCCCGCCGCAACAAACCTGCAGACTAAGCGCATTCTTTTTTGCCTGATTTGGTTTTTAATCTATATATATAATTCTGTAAGACCAAATAGTTTTCACCAATAGTGTCTAGTCTATATTTACCAAATATAGTCTGTAGACAGGTCTTCCCCTTCCCTGTCTAGTTACTTCACTCATTATAAAACGTAAAAAAATAAACACAATTCATTTTAAACATTATTTACCAACATTGACTTTCGGAATAAATGTAAACATTGCAAATAAATAAGTAACAGCTGATAGAATGCAGACGTTTTTCAGTCCCCATGCATTTCTTATGGTGGATATTTTACGTTATATCTCGTTTTCTGGTAACTTTATGGGAATTCTGCTATTTTTCCCGAGTCCCTGGGGTCAAGACCTTTAATTTAAGACCCCTCCCACTTTTCTGCGACTTACCAGACGTCCACAATTTTCTGGTAAATTAAATCTATTTTAATTAAATCTATTTCAATAACATTAGGTTTAACAAGTACCGAGGTCTGTTGTAAACTGCAACAGTTTACTTATTCTCCATAAGAATAGCATAAAAATTTAAATTTTTTTAAACTTTCTATGTAAGGAATAATCCTAGAAAAACACTTAAATATACTAAATTATTTGTTTTTTAAGCTCTTTAAAATTCTTTAGAGAGAACTATTAAATTTTATGTTAAGAGGGTCCAAAATTAGAAAATCCAATTCTTACCCCATAAACCCCGTTCCCATGGTATGATCAGGCTGGATTCGCCAACTCGTTTGCTAAAAGACACAAAATTATGCTTTTCACCTGGAAGGAGTAAGAAGTAAAACTCTGAATAATCAACACAGACAAAGTAGCTTAATGCCTGATCAGATTTGCATCTATAAATCAACCTCTCCAGTTTACCTCCCTGTAGC
This sequence comes from Macrosteles quadrilineatus, assembly GCF_028750875.1. Classification (NCBI taxonomy): domain Eukaryota; kingdom Metazoa; phylum Arthropoda; class Insecta; order Hemiptera; family Cicadellidae; genus Macrosteles; species Macrosteles quadrilineatus. Next base: position 8,260,488 of record NW_026542598.1, read on the forward strand.
TGATCACCATTTTAGGTGGTCCTGTCTCCTGTCTCATTACCTTCGCCACAGTGAGTTGCCCACCACAGCTGACAAACCCTTAACTCAAAATGCTGTCTCGTTTGGTCAGATTAATTAGGTTAGATTATCTACTACCCGTAAGCAGGTTGCACAAGCAAATCAGTCCTAATTTTGTTCCTTGTAATGTCTGCCGTAAATTGCCACCTATGTTTAAGGCGAGGTTTCAACCTTTTTTTATTCAGTTATGTTGTTTAACGTCTTTAAAGGTAATTATTTAATTAGCCCATCTTATTGAAAGTTTTTGATGTGTTATAAATAATTCTGTAAAAACTTGTGTGTTAATATTTTATATTTTTTTGTACGCAAGTTTTCACTATCCCATATGTCTGTCCACATGTATGTATTTCTGGGATTTATTTTTTGTGATCTTATATATTTATGATTTATAATGTCATTTTTTCATTTATTTTTTTTCACGCAAGCAACATTTTAAATTGAAGAAACACAAACACTCTTAAGAGGAAATGGCCCCCACTCGAAACTTTGTGGATATGATGTGTATCAAACTTTATTTCAGGAATACGAAAATTAAATAACATAAAAAACAAATATCAATAGGAGAAAATACTATGAAATATTTATAGACCAGAACACTTGCTGGAGGTCAATGCATTTATCTTACAGAAAAGTGGAAAACGTCATTCCAAGAATCAGTTTACCAATCAGCTATCTTTCATCCCTGTCGGACTCAGACAGTCGACAGACAAGCTCGACGCAAGAATGACGTTCCACTTGAGTGTATGTCTTGATTGACACTCAATGAATGTTAGTTTACGGTCATTCAGAGATCATGATTACATTGAGAGATTGTAATGGAGGCTAGTTGCTTCACTATTGCTACTCTTTCAACCATCCTTGGTGCACAACTAATTTTAACCTTATTAAAAATTAACAGTTTAGAATATCTCTGTAATTTTCGGTTAGGATTCAGCCCTAAAATTAGATTTGATTCCCAGGAGTTGATAGTATTGGAACAATCCACATTTCTGCAACGGTGTTAGAAAGAGAACATAATTAAAACTTTGTGTGATTAGGTTTCTCATAGAAATAACAATCATAGATTATTTACGATTTGCAAATCCCATCATACATTTAGCTACACTTTTTATCCAACCCAATTATTTTTATTTTTATTGCCAATTGTTAGTACTGCAGCAGTAGTATCTTTTTTATGTTCTCTAAGGTTGCTAAATGCACACAATTTGCAAAAACTAATTAATTAATATTTTAGTTTGTCCATGACAGAGTGTTATCATAACATTTCAAATCCAAGACTTTAACTGTTTCAAAGTACTATCAAGTATAGAGGATTAAGGTATAAATTGATAAAATTCCCCGTTTTGGTGGTGTAATGAACTATATCTATATGAATGTCAACCCAAACATAGTGATTTTAAATGCCATTATTTAATTTGTAATTTCCTATATTTTCAGACGCAGGCGCAGACGACAACAGTACTGACTCGGTGTACAACAGTCCGGCTCCATGCAGTTCAACCTCCATGCCAGGACAGGAAGACCAGCGACTGCGCCGGAGCTTCTACATCAGACTGCGCCAGCGAGCGCAGAGCCGCAGTGACCAGCCTCAGTACGAGCTGGTGCATGTCATGGGGCACTTGCGCGCGCCTCCACCCACACAGACACGTCGATCAGGTAGCTAACAATTGCATCTGGGGAACGTTGGATGGAAAGGTGTCCTTACTTAATTAATATTAATGTGATTGACCAAAGCCTCCATCATAGTGTGCTGCAGCAAACCAACTTTTCCATCAGGCAATACTGAAAAGAAAACTTAATGTATACTGTGGTATCTTTCAAGTCAAATAAACCGTGATGGTACTTAAAACTATGAGAGAAAATGAAAGTTTGACATTGGCAAACAGAATTGACAATGTCTGAGTCAACCAAGTTCTCTCGGAGTATAAAGCTGGCTAAAGCCGGTCCATATAAATAGAATGTGCACTTTTGTATACAAAGTTTATAAATAGATGCGTTACAACAACGACACGCCTTGACACATAGTTAGAAAGTTGTTGCAAATTTTAGAATAAAAATATAGTTGAATTAAGCCGTCAGCGTGTTATTGTCAATTACTAATTTCTTTTGTGCATAAACACTTTTCAACCAAGCCGAATTGGGAGGTCAACCTAATAATAAACCGTAATATTTTTGTATCATAAACTCTTTTTTAGAGTAGTTCAATGCTAGAGACTTATTCAACTATGTTCTATTAAAATACAAAAACTTTTACAACTGGTTTATGTATAGACGAGGAGTCTACTTCAGAATATAAAAATAAATTGCGGTTCCACATTATCACTGTTGTTTCTATCCAAGAGTTAACTTTACGTTTATATTATATATTTATACAACTTTGTACTATCCAACAAAGCTAATTTTCTCAAAGCACTTACACCATTAACTCAATGTTGTACAGTTGCAGTGTTTAATAGGGTTAAAACATCCATTTAGTAATCACTGACAATATTGACTAGTCTGACAAAAGGTTACTGATGCTCTTTACAACTTTTTAATTATTTGAGTAAAAAAGTTGACCGTAGGAACTTTGTCATTACGATGCTATTCTAGTGGACCTAAAAACCAATAGCCAATAAGTTATCTTGTGGCGGTGACAGTTTCATTTACCTGGCAACTATAATGTAATTTAAGATTTAAAATTACTTTCTAGTTTATTTAACTTGTAACACAATATTCTTTCCAACACCTTTGTTTAAAACTTGCTAACAAAGATTTTTTTTTTCATTTTGCGGCTGCATATTTTCATTGTATAATAATTCAATTGTTGTTATAATTATGTCATAGTCCAAAGATTCTGAAGTAAGTAGTTTGGTTAATTTTTCTTTTATTCTCAAAATGTTTTTTTCTGTTTGAATTGCTTGATGTTAAGCGTAAATATCATCATAATATGTATAATTTTTATGATGCAATTTTTAAAAATAAGTAAATAATCTTTAAGATTGGTTTAGATGGTCTGGTGGTTGGAGTGTGGGACTTCAGGTTCAAATCTCATCAACCACCAATGGTTTTTTAGCTGTGTTATAATTCCTTGATCCATTGATTTGAATTAAGCCACAGGTCCAATGATTTATAAAATACAGAAGGGTCAATCTCTCGGATGAGGAGAATTTTCACTGTTAAGAACTCTTTCCAACTGAAGTAGTTTTTCCTCTTTCACAACAAATTCTGTTCTTTAAGTAAAAAACTAAAGTATTCCAAATGTAAAAATGCCTTTTGTCACAGTTTCATTTTAAACTTCACAAAAGTACACCACAAAAACATTATTGAGAACAATGCTGAATAGAACACAATAAAACTAAATAATTAACTGAAGGTTGAAATTGCAACGGATACACATGGCGATGGCGGTCTAGACTCATGTCGCTAGGCAACCATCTGGCCAATCAAACGTTCCAGAAACTTGTTTAAAAAGGAAGCTTACACAATGCATTATTACACACCACAACCTGCTTTGCATTGATTGCTTGAGAAATTACAATTTAACTTGTTGCAAACTTCAATTTTCATTTAATTGGAGAAACTATTACTTTTTGTTTTGATCGTGCTTAGCAAAAAAGTATATTTATGCATAGCTTGGGCTCCTTCAGGTCATAAATCTTGTAGTCGAGGTGTAGGTTTGTAGGCTAATTGTTGACAGGTTTATTTACTGTGAGCAAATGTATTTTAGCAACTTGGGTATGCCTTGACTTGTGAATTCTGTTTTAAATTAGCATCGGTTTCTCTTTATCACTTATATTTTAAAGCTAACTTTAATAAGGCTAGAATTCCTTTGTAAAAATATAAATTTTCGTCGTCCACCAGCTAAAAATTGGTTATTTAAAACTACTCAATCAGTACATGAATCTATATGCTCTATCTTACTCATCATATGTAATGTTAAATAAATATACAGTTTTGGTTGTTTTGATATTCCCTCAAAACATGGAATAATATATCTTTCCTACCTTAATTTAATCAGGATGATTTTTATGATTGCTACTATTACCACTCTATATTATGTCGTTGACCTTGTGTCCTGTCTAGATGTCACAGCCAGTTTATATGTACTAATTGTCTATATGTCTATATTCTACTGTCTATGTACTAACTAGCAAGTTTTTGTTCCTACTGTTAGTTGATGGGGATATAAAAGATGCTACGGTTTTCAATTAGTTCTTTGAGTTGGTTACAGTTAAGAAGTTTGTGTGTGAGAGATAAAACGATAGTTTACAGCAGCACAGATCAGTAGCTCATTTTCCCATTTTTAAATTCCAAAACTGGTTAGAATTTTGAAATGAGAGTGAAATGTCTACTTCACAGTGACATTATTGTATCCGTTAGTTAGAGCTATTACATTAACAAATTAAGTTAAGAAAATTCCTAAACTTTTAATGTGTTGTCATGTTAGGCTGACTTCCTTCAGCTTTATGTTTATTTTTCTTCAAAGCAAAATTACATAAAACTTCTCATAAACTGTTGTAGAAGGGGTTCAAATTGAAAACTTCCTGACATTATTATTATTTAAAATTTAAAACTCACTAGTTCATTATCATTTTGTTTACCAAATTTCCTAAAAATGTTACAGACAGTCCGCCAAATCACAATGACATAATCTTGGTGGCTGTAGTGAAGCCATTCAGAGAGAAGAGAATCACGACTCTGTCTCTGATGGAGGCTTGTAGAGAAGAGTTCATCACCAGACACACTCTGGACGGCCGCATCATCTACACGGATCACCGGTAAATACTGTATTTATAATTAATTATTAATAAAGAAAGATTGTCAGAATCTGAGTGGAAAGACAGTATAAAAATGATTGCAAATGTGGTGCCAGTGCGTGTCCTTCACGGCAGAAGTCAGGGCAATAACCGCTGCAGGCATGCCTGTGGTGAGATTGAAACCCTTGTACATGCCCTTGGCTTCTGTCCGTTTGGTGAGCTTCTAAGAAACACAAGGCACCACAAAATAAGAAGTATTATAGCAAATGCCTTCGTAAAAAGGTATAATACATGGGAAGTGCATGAAGTACACTGTCTTTCTTCTAACGGAAGCACCAGAAGAGTAGATATTTTATTGATCGTAAGAGAAACAAACAAAGGGATAATTCTCGATCCAACAATTCGATTTGAAATAAACCTAAACCAGGCTAATGAAGTAAATGAGGAAAAAAAATTTACGAATCTACCTTTGAATATTTCAAGCAAAATTTCAAAAATGGAGTTCATTGGATTGTTTATTGGTTCTAGAGGAACATTATCAAATTTTTTGTGAACTTTTGGAAACAATTTGATTTGGACAGATCCTTTTTGAAAATTATTATCCATGAAACATTGAGAGGTTCATTGACTATAATGAGAAATCATTTATATGGCAAACATCAAAATTAATCAGTCTTATAGCTGTTATAATCCTTCAATATTTTGAGTGTATATTTTTTCAGAATCATTGGCAACCTTATTTTTTAAGGCAGATGTGTTTATTTCTATAAATAAATTCTTTTCTCTATGTAGCAATACCTGTCATCCATTCATCATTCATTTGGATTTCCCTATAATTGTGTGTGTTTCTCATATAATGTTTGTTACTACCCCATGATAATATGTTACCAGTAATTTAAAATGTTTCTCCCTTTTAATATTGTGTTACTTCATTATATATTGTTTAGTATCTAATAATATCCCATCACCCACCAGAAATAGCATCTCCCCTTTTGTTCTACAATATCATTATTTATGCATTTATATCAATTCTCACCATATTTATCCTCTGTTTGTCAATAATCTAGAATAATCACAACCTACTTAGATAGAATAATATATTATTGTAAGAAATATGCAATATAAAAATACCTCATATAGTCATATAACCTTAAAATTAGTCCAAAGAAAATCCAAATTACTGTGGCGAGTTGTAGCCTACTTCATGTGAATTCACCAGCTATACTATTCAACAATGGACATGTAAACTTCCAGACCTTCAGCCTTTGATTCTCCCCAGTCCCTGCCAGCTCTTCATTGTGATAACTTCATTTTATAGGGCATTATTCCTAATTCCAATGTTTGGCCTAAGAATTACATTGCTTAGACAGACAGACAGAAAATCTGTATTCAAAATCTTAGAGATTTGAAAGGCGTCAATACAATATTAATACAAATAGCTTATTCCCTATATGGGAAATTCGCTAAAAAAATGAGATGAATTGTCAAATACAATCAAAATTCTGCAAGTCCATAAATTCTTTCATGCTGTAGAATGGCATCTTGCAGAACCAACGGGTGAGTTCAGCTTTCAAGGTTTTAGGGTTGTCACCTTTCAGCTCTCCTGGCAGCATGTTGAAGAATCTTACCTATGCTGTACACTGCAACAATTTTACTTAACTAAATCTACAAGTTTTAAGCGCTGTTGCAAGCGCTCAGTTTTACAAATGCAATGCAACTCTATTTAATGACCAAGAAGTTTTATTAAAAATTACATCATGTAATGTAATATAACACCAAACCACGCAAACCAAGCGTAAGCGCCTAAGCGGCCCAAACTACGTTGCCAAAATCGGTAACTACCGTTATATTAGCGTTATATGGTCCCTCTTATACATGTATACTCAATGCTAGTACACACTAGTGCATAGTTTAATGTGAACCAGAATGGAAAAATAAATGAAAAAGAAACTGTGGAATCAGATTTATTAAATATTGTTTTACAATCTGAAACAGATTTGTTCATCCTGATAATTCAACCTGTTCATTGATAATTTTGATAGTTATCATCAATCAATTATCAATGAAGCAACATTTTAGTTAAACTATTTACTTGTTCACAGGATATCTATAGTGGCAGGTTATTTGTCTGAAGAAGTATGTGGAGTGCCAGGTTTTCAATACATGCACAAAGAAGACATGCGATGGACTATGGTGGGCCTACGCCAGAGTACGTATATATAACTTGGCAGTTACTTCCCTACTTAAACACATTCAACTTGCATTTGATAAACCAGAGTTTTCATATATTCTTTGGTATTGTGAATGGTAACAAAACTGATAAAAAAATACTACTCTTCATTCCTAATTCGAATCACCAAAATCTTTTCTGTAAGCTTTGTTTGATAAGCTGTGCTAACGATAACAATATTTCATCTTTTATATTTTCATTTGTAGTGACTGAAATCATTTTCATCGTATAATAGAACTGGCTGTGTGGAAAGCTTCCACAGTATAACAAAAATACATCTTAGTCTTACGGAAATTACAGTGTTGAAAATTACCAACGTTTCCGATAAGTTGGAGTAATTAATTTTTGGGGCTAACTACAATTCAAATTAATTGGAGCTTGCCCCAAATATGGATCTTCCTTGTATATTATTGAAAATAGGGGAAATAATTGTTTGGATTGCAGATAATTACAATAACAAAAACGCTTTGGCTACACAATCACTGAATCACTGATTGTTATTTTGTCTTGCAAATATTGTTAGACTAAGTCAAATTAACCTTAAATAATAGTATACATTAACAGTTTCAAAGATTTCCTTTTTTTCAATAGTGTAGAAGGTTTTTACAATTTTACTTTGGAATTTTTTCTAGAAAATATTTTAAGTTAGTTCTAAATATGGTAATTATTTTGCAGTGTTTTTCCGAGGCTCATCCTATGGCCAGAGTTGTTATCGACTTCAGACCAAAAATGGTAATTTCATTTACCTAAAGACTTGTGGATATTTGGAACTGTCGGAAAATAATGACAGCTTCCAGTCACTTATCTGTATCAACTCACTCGTCACGTAAGTATTGTTACTACAACCATTAAAATGTATGTCATTACATCATAAAATGACAGAACATTTGTCAATACAGTATTATAACACCTAAAACTAAATAGCAATATTTAAATCAAAACTAAATAATTTAAATATTAACCCTCCTAATTTTCACTTAAACATTCATTCAAGGAATGAAAACCAGTCATTAAAAAAATTTTTTTTTTGATTGGTGGTGTTTTTTAAATGATTCGGAACTAAGCTGAACAATTTTTGTCCAATATACACTATTGAGGTGATGCTTAAAGTACTGTATAGTGTAAATAGTGTAAATATATGGCTAGTGGGCTTAGTTAAGTTAAATGTCTAATGTACTCTCTCTGAAAATGTACCAGTTTTTTTAGAAGCAGTGTTTTGATATTTATTATTCTGGTCGTAAAATGCCAAAACCTGAAAATCCTGGAAGATAGTTTTACACGTACTTCTTTGTAGTATTTTTGGCTATAATTCTAACACATCAAAAAGGTCTAAACAATCTAAAAATCGAAACACTCATGTAAAAAAACTTAACTATCACATACATTACAACATTAGAACACTACAACTATAACTATAAGTCATGATACAAAATGAAAATGCAAAGTATAACCGATAAAAAAAAATCTATATGCAGGAAAAGAACAAATAAGATATAGGGTAAATAGCTCACAACACAACAATGAAACGCTAATCACACAGCTCGCAATGGCGCCACCAATGAGAATGAAGCCTCATGGTCGACCAATCCAGACACGGAGACAACCAAAAATTGCGTGATTCCTGGAAAATGAAAACCAACAAAATGGCGGTGCGATGTACAATGCCGCAAAAAAAGGGGATGTAAATTTTGTTTATTCCTATCACGAGCCTTACTACGAGTTAATTACGTGCAAATTTTGAGGAGAACTTATGATTTCCCTACTAATTGAAAAATTACGTTTCCTATCCTCTTAGTTCAATGTCAAGAGTGGGTAGCCCATAGTGGCCTGATTTCAACCCAAGATTGACTGTTAGGTTGGTCTGCAAACTTAATGTACACATTTAATGCGGGGATTTTTTGGGTTCAATGAGTTTACGTATTAAAAAGTGAGGTTCCTTATGGACAATTTTTGTCTCTTCAAAATTCATACAAGGATTTTGGACCAGCAATGATGAGGGATTAAAGATTTTTCCACTAGACCTTTTTTGGTCTTTTCTTTATGTTCTTTTATTCCAGTGTTCAATCAATGAATACAAACCTTGTAAGAAGCAAAATACCCATGTTAAAAATTCAGCCTGGGATTTTTTTATTTTGGCAAGTTATTACGATGGCCGCTAAGTAGGGAAGGCCCTACTATCGCTGGTGTGCGGCGGCGTCAATGGGACCCCACAGCAGTGTGGTGTATGTCCATGTTGTTTTGGTGGTGTGTTCCTTTAGCCTTAAAAAATGTTATTATGTATTTCTCCGATCAACATGCCTCCTATCCCTCCTCCGTATGGCAGCAGGGTGCGACTGGGCTTCAACGAAACTCGAGTGTTCCTCCTTAATATATATTCTTCTAGGTTTAAGCATTGTTAGGCGCCCACTAGTTACGGAGCAAATTTAAAAAATCTGTAAATTTAAAATTCCTATGTTATTCTTAAGGATAGTAAGAAAACTGTTATAGTTTGCTTGATTGATCTTTGAATAACTGGTGAATGGCCAAGCGACTGAAATGGTCGGTTACAAAATGTGTATTTTGCGTACATGATGAAACTTTTACTA